>NW_028270169.1:52990769-53314698 GCF_037043375.1 Chiloscyllium plagiosum
TTAGTTGAGTGAACCTCCTCTGAATACAGTCAAATATGGAGCTGTACTATTTCACAATTACCTCTATCAGGTCGCGCTGAGGGTGGAAGTTGTCCCAGTGATGCATCTGGGAAAACTAGAGACTTACTGTGTGACCCGGGCAGCACGGTGGCCCACTGGTTAGCCCGCTGCCTCAAAGTACCAGGGACCTGACTTCAATTCCACCCAAGGGTAACTATCTCTGTGGAGTTTGCATGTTGTCCCTGTGGGTTTCCTCCTCGTGCTCTAGGTTCCTTCTACAGTCCAAAAATGTGCAGGTTACGTGGATTGTCTTTGGAAAATTGCCTATAGTGTCCAGGGTAGTGCAGGCTATGTGGGTTCGCCATGGGAGATGCAGGGTTACAGGGATAGAGTAGTGGAGATCGGGATGGGTCTTAGTGGGATGCTGTTCGGAAGGTTGGATTTGGACCTGCTGGGCCAAATGGTCTGCTTCCACAATGTAGGGATTCTATGATGGATTGCATAATGCCACTTCTGCAAACTTAGAAAACATTTAAACTCTGTCCTTTCATCATGTAATAGGGGCCTCGAGATGATAGCTGCAGCTTGAAGTGAAAATCAATTGAGGTTGTATCTTAAGAGATTGATGCTTCACAGAAGCTAAATGATGCCAGCAGCAACGAGAGAACAGTTCTTTTTTAATAAGACTGCCTCTGAGCAATGATTACTGAATTCATTATTGTTGAAACATTTCTTAAACATGTTATTATCTTATATAATGTTGCTGTAACGCTGTGATCCTGGCTTTAGAACTTCTACGTGTTAGAGGCCATAAGGGAATTTGCTCAGCATGAAATTACAGCTGAACTATTTAGATAATGCGATACAGGTAAGAGATAAGCATTGAATCATGCAGGTAACTTCTCCACTTAAGTGCAGAAAATATTTGTTATGCCATTATTGTAATCATTTAACTGAAGTTCCTGCCAATATATTTCCGAAGTTCTGTAAGGGGAGCAACCAACTGTGATTCATACATCCGATTTAACCTATTCCCTTCCCACCCCCACCTGGCAACAACATGTTTCACACGCTGGTCAATGATTGAAGTGAGGGCACAGTTGATTTTGGGCTGTGAGCTTCATTAATGTTGGCTGGAGTCAGTCCTATCAAATACGGGAGTTTTGTCATTGCTGTTTACTTTGTGTAACTTCCACAAAGCATTGATTCGGTAAAATATAACCCCAATTGATTGCAACAGTAACTATCAAGATGACACCCTTCTTATGTAATGAATGGACAAAGTTTGTACATTGTCAGATTCTGCAGAAGTGACAATGCGCAATCCATTCTATAGTAATGGCATGCTGGCTCAGTGGTTAACCCTGCTGCCTCACAGCGCTATGGACCCGGGTTCAATTCCAACATCAAGTGACTGTCTGTGGGGAGTTTGCACATTCTCCCTGTGTCTGCGTGGGTTTCCTTTGGGTGCCCTGGTTTTCTCCCACAGTCCAAAGATGTGCAGGTTAGATGTGTTGGCCATGCTTTAGTGTCCAGGGATGTTGAGGCTAGGTGGGTTAGGCATGGGGAGGGAAGGGAAATGGGGTTGGGGTGGGCCTGGCTGGGATGCTCTTTGGTGGGTTGGTGTGGACTTGATAGGCTGAATGGCCTGCTTCCACACCATAAGGATTCTATGATTCTACAGAGCATCTCCCTGCTTTGCCCAAATCTGACAGCTGAAGACAACTGATAAACATCTCTTGGTGGATCTATAAAGGAAACCATTGAATTTGGAGCCACAATGGTAATTTTCATTAAGGGTGGCAAGAGAGATGATCAGGAAAGGTGGGGACGATCAGGAGGGAGGCTGCTTGAGAAGGCAATTAGCAGAGGTGTTTTAGCACTGGAGGGGTTTGGTATGCAGTGGCATTTGGACAAACAATCCTGTACCTTTATCATCTTTGAGCTGACCTTTACAGGTTCCTTGACAGATTGTGGACCTGGGCTGTCCTGAATGCAGATGTTTGTTTCAGGTACAGATCCTCAACCCATCTCAATATGGTGGGAATTGCAATTCCATCACAAAGTGTTCATTAGGGCACTAACCACCATGCTTGACTGTTATATTATAAAGTAGGCACAGGGTCATCAAGGTCACTGGGCTGTACCAATGTTTTCCTATCCTTAAGAAGAAGATGGATCTTACAATGTAAGTGAAGCCCAGGAGAATGTTCTGTCTCACTGCTACTGTATCTGCTTATATACTCTGAGCAGCTCAGCCCTGGAGGTCAACATTCTGCTAGTTTTTGCTCTGTAATCAGTGATACAGTATGCAGCTATTTTCTCTCTCTCTCCTCCCTCTCTGTCATACACTTGTTAACTTGAAGCTAACTCTAAGTCAATTCATTGGAATCTCTGAATATTTTATTAATTTCTTAATAATAAAGCATGAAACTTCATCTCCCATCTTTGTCAACCTGAATGAGAACTCATGATAACTGCCAGTACCTGTCAGCTAAGTGTGCTTCATGTGTTTTTCTGGGGAAGGAATCAATGTGAAGCATCATGCCTCTGGGACGAAGATGAAGAGCATCAGAGTTATTTATCATAGATGCTGTGTCCATCTAAGTCAGGGGACAGCAGTCTCCAGCATATATTTAATCCAGGATCCCATGCACGTCACTAAAATAAAAAGATGACATAAAGACCAACCAAAGATAAACTTTCACTTGCAATTTATTTTTGAACAACTTTTAAGATAGCCTTTTAAGATAGGTGGTACAGTGACTCAGTGGTTAGCATTGCTGCCTCACAGCACCAGGGACCTGGGTTTGATTCCAGCCTCGGGTGGCTGTCTGTGTGGAGTTTGCACATTCTCCCCGTGTCCGCATGGGTTTCCTTTGGTGCTCTGGTTTCCTCCCACAGTTCAAAGATGTGCATATTAGGTGGACTGGCCATGCTAAATTGCCCATCATGTCCAGGGATGTGGACGCTAGGTGGGTTTGGCATGGGGAAATGCAGAGTTATAGGGTAGGGGTCTGGGTGGGATGCTCTTTGGAGGTCGGTTTGGACTCGGTAGACCAATTGGCCTGCTGTAGAAATTCTGTGATTCGTGTTGCACTTTAGAAAGAAGATTATCTCAATTGAGAGAAGTTCTGTCAGTAGGTTGTTGCTCAGTGAAATTGCTCTCATCTCTACATCAGAAGATTGTGGAAGTATGATCCCTTTCCAAAGTCTTGACCACATAATTCAAGCCAGCATTTCCGAGTGATTTCAGATGGTGCTTCACTGCTGAAGTTGCCATCTGTCAGATGCTCTCCTGAGTGGACATAAATCCTCAACAGTGCTATTTCAAGGAAGAGCATGATGTTCTGCCAGAGTTGAGGACAGCATTTATATGTCAACCATCATTTAGGGTCATAGAGTCATATAGATGTACAACATGGAAACAGACCCTTTCATCCAACTTGTCCATGGCAACCAGATATCCTAAATAAATCTCGTTCCATTTACCAGCATTTGGCATAGGGAAAGGATGATGATGGACAACTGTTGACAGAAGGCCCCACTCTCCACCTGTAGCACTGTTCATAACTCACTTGGAACCTGGTCATGTCATCCCCTTGGTATTCAAGCATCTATTTAGCACTGCCTTAAAAATATTTAGTGATTCTGCCTTGCCTTTTAAGGAAGACAACTCTAAAGTCACAAATTTCTGAAAGAAAAAAATGTCTTAAATGGGTGACCCCCTTATTTTTAAACTCTGACCCCCTAGTTCTAGATTCTCCCAGAAAAGGGAATATTCTTGCGACATCCATTCACTCAAATCCTCTCAGGACCTTATTGTTTCAATTAAGTCACCCCAGACTCCTAAACTGTCTAGACTTTCCTCCTAAGGCAATCTACTCATTCCAGATCTTTGTCTAGTATTCTCTGAACTGTTTCCAGCACATGAACAGCCTGCCACCAGTCTGGTGACCAAGACTGTTCACTGTATTCTAAGTGCAATCATTCCAATAGCCTACTGAGCAGAGTTGGTGGGTCAGGAATGCATTGGGCTCTGGAAGAGTCAGGTGTCAAGGGAAGAGTAGGGGATTTAATAATATAGTTGCCTAGGAGTTGGAATAGGGCTCTTCTGTTAAAATGTTTGATTAAGTATATTTTTATATAGTTAAATCATAACTATTCAAAGTCTCTGACTCTATCACAGATTTGGTGATTTTGTTTTGAAGGCTTCCAAAGAGTAGGGGAATGTCCAATTGGAACTTCAAACTTTGCAAGCAATTCCCATAGAGGCTTTGCTTGGGGACAGAGCTGAAGGGTGTGGCATTGGAAAAGCACAGTTGGCCAGACAACATCAAGGAGTGTCAATGTTTCAAGCATGAGCTCTTCATCAGGAAGACTGATGAGGAGTTTCCTGATGAAGAGCTTATGAACGCCGATCCTCCTGCTCCTCGGATGCTGCCCGACCGGCTGTGCTTTTCCAGCACCACACTCTTAGACTCTGATCTCCAGCATCTGCAGTCCTCATTTTCTCCTCCATTGCTTAAGGTCAACCAAGGTCCTATTAATCCGGGCCACAGAATCTTTAAAGAAATGCAAGTGGTGAAGAGAAAGGCAGAAACAAAACTTGACAGATGGAATATAATGTGGGAAATTATGAGACTATCTACTTTCATGGGAAGAATAGAAAATCAGAATATTATTTAACTGGGGAGAAGCTACAGAATTCTGGTTGTGCTGGTAAATGAATCACAAGAGGTAAGCATGCAGATACGAGTAATGAGTCAAATTGATTAGATTAGATTACATTACAGTGTGGAAACAGGCCTTCGGCCCAACAAGTCCACACCGACCCGCCGAAGCGCAACCCACCCATACCCCTACATTTACCCATTACCTAACACTACAGGCAATTTAACATGGTCAAATCACCTGACCTGCACATCTTTTGGATTGTGGGAGGAAACCAGAGCACCCGGAGGAAACCCACGCAGACACGGGAAGAATGTGCAAACTCCACACAGTCAGTCGCCTGAGGCGGGAATTGAACCCGGGTCTCAGGCGCTGTGAGGCAGCAGTGCTAACCACAATTGAATGTTAGCCTTTATTGTAAGGGAGTGGAATATACAATTAAGGGAGTCTTGCTGCAACTGGTAAGATTGTACCTGGAGAATAGTGTATGTTTTTTTTGTCTCCTTAACAAATACTGCATTGGAAACAGCTCAGAGCCAGTTCACTGTGCTGATTATGGGCATGAGATGTTTGTCCTTTGAGGAGAGATTAGTCATGTTGCAGTTGACCTGTTGATATGTACCGTCTCCTCCATTGAGCTCAGGGGATGAAGGTGTGTCGTGCCCCCCCCCCCCCACTCCACCAACCACCAATTTAGATTTGGCCTTTTCTATTTTATATACTTCCCTGTCCTGCAAGAGAGAGGCCAGGGTGGCAGTGGTGTACCATGTTTGGGTGCTGTGCCTTCCATAGCTTGGAGGGCTATGGCAAGGCAGCAAGTGGTGGGCATGAGGCTGGCAGCTTGATTTGGTTTTGATGTTATTGTATTTTACAATAAGAATACAATCAAATACAGTGAAAGCTTTCATTTGTTGCCATGAAAGAACGATGTTTTGAATAATTTAAGAATAAGGGATAAAAACAAAAGATTTAGCTTGAAGGGAGCCAGCTCATCACCGTCAATGACGCCTGTGTACTGCCATCCTTCTGCCACCGCTTCACGGCTGTCTACACCGGACCCAACCAACATCGGAGTTGCTGATCCTCAGGTGCCCTCTTTGTCTTTGGGCCTATCTCTGCCGATGTAGCAGCTGCCAATTCCAGGTCCTGTGCTTGCTCCAGAAGAGTAAGTGGGGGCTCACTCTCCTCCACCCTGGGCCCGCGCAGTGTCAGCTCTCCGGTGTCTTGCTTCTAATTATGTCATCCAAGTTCAGGACAAGGTAAATAAGCAAAAAACCAGGAAAAGAGATGGGAAAATAGGAAAAGTGGTCTGACCGGATGAACTCCAGTGCAGAAGCTGCTATCTTGGATCAGCTTTTACATACAACTGACCTCATTGTGGAGCAGTTGAACATTAAGTGCAGTGGTATACAGTCAAGAGGGAGTTGCTCTGAGAGTCATCGAGTCATAGAGATGTACAGCATGGAAACAGACCTCAACATTGACTCTGGGCCAAATGAAATCTCCTGGTTGAGGTTAAACATGGGCAAGGAAACCTCCTGCTGATTATCATGTGCCATCCTCCCTCAGCTCCATGTTGATCAGCACTTGGAGGAAGCAGTGCGAATGGCAAGCTAATTCACTTCTCTCCTAATAAGATCAAGAAACAGTCAGAGACACTGCAGACTGCAAAAGATATGGGCCCTGACAACATTCCAGCAATAGTACTGAAGACTTGTGCTCCAGAACCTGCTGCTCCCTTAGCCAAGCTGTTCCAGTACAGTTACAACACTGTCATCGACCCAACAATGAGGAAAATTGCCCAAGTATTTCCTGTACATAAAAAGCAGACAAATCCAATCCAGCAAATTACGGCCCCAACGGTCTACTCTTGATCATCAGTAAAATGATGGAAGGTGTCATCAATAGTGCTATCAAGCAGCACCTGCTCAGTGACGCCCAATTTGGGTTCTGCCAGGGTCACTCAGCTCCTGATCTCATTGCAGCCTCAGATCAACCATGGACAAAAGAGCAGAATTCCAGAGGTGAAGTGAGAGTGACAGCTCTCAGTGGTATCAGGGGGCAAAGTTTTCACTGGTTGGAGTCATGTCTGACACATAGGAAGATGGCAGTGATTGTTGGAGGCCAGTCATCTCAACTCCAGGAGATCTTTGCAGGAATTCCTTATGGTATTATCTGAGGTCCAACCATCTTCAGCTGCTTCATCAATGACCTTCCCTCCATCATAAGGTCCAAAGTGGGGATGTTCGCCAATGATTGCACAATGTTCAACACCATTGGCAACTCCCCAGATACTGATGCAGTCCGTGTTCAAATGCAACAACACCTGGACAATACTTGGGCTGACTAATGACAAGTAACAATCATCTGATTCCTGATGATGGGCTTTTGCCTGAAATGTCAATTTTCCTGCTCCTCGGATGCTGTCTGACCTACTGTGCTTCTCCAGCACCACTCTAATCTAGACCCCCAAGTAACAAATATGCCACACAATGCCAGACTATGACCATTACCAATAAGAGACAATCTAACCACCATCCCTTTACATTCAATGGTATTACCATTACTAAATCGCACACTATCAACATCCTGGGTGTTATCATTGACCAGAAGCATAATTGAACTCACCAATATAAACATAATGTCCTTCATTTACAAGGCACGAGTCAGGAGTATGATGGAGTACCCCTTAATTGCCTGGGTAGATGTAGTTGAAAATACTCAAGAAGCTTGACACTATCCAGAACAAAGCATAACAATTCATTGGCACCACATCCACAAACATCCACTCCCTTCACCACCGACGCTCAGTAGCAGCTGAATGTACTATCTACAAGGTGCACTGCAGAAATTCACCAAGAATTGTCAGACAGCACTTTCCAATCCAAAACCACTTCCATCTAGAAGGGCAAGGGCAGCAGATACATATGAACACCACTACTTTCAAGTTCCTCTCCAAGCCACTGACCATCCTGACTTGGAACTTTATCATCATTCCTTCATTATTGCTGGGTCAAAATCCTGGAATTCCCTCCCTAATGTTATTGTGGATTAACCCATAGCACATGAACTGCAGCAATTCAGGAAGGTAGCTCACCACCACCTTCTCAAGGGCAACAAGGGACAAGCAATAAATACCACATCCCATAAATGAATAAAAAACAGTTTGGAGGGATGCACAGATTCCTTTTTAGTCACACTCCTCCATGGATCATAATACATTTTAAATTTTAGCAAGGTGATGTTACGGCCCATTAGATTTTAGATTGTATCTGGTTCTGTCTTACGAACAACTCACCAAAGTTACTTTTGTTAACAACTAATAATTAGTTTATTTGTTGAATAATTAGTTGAAGCAAGCATGCAAAAATGATTGACAATAAAAAGATTAACCTAATCCATGTTACAGGTGTAAAGATTGATATAACCTATATTCAAACATGAGTACCCACCATCTATTTTTGTGCCATCATCAGTTTTTTCATTGTTTCATACTATCCTTAACATTTTAAATTAAGCATGCATTTTCCCTTGGATTTTATTTTCCCACTGGAATTTATCTAAACTGTGTTCCAAAATATTCCTTTAAATGTCAGACCCAATGAGGTAAGAAGAGTTAAAGTTAGAATCATTCACTACAAAAACTTAATAAGGGATAAAATAAAAAAGAAGGTAAAAGCAGTCAACTGTTTTAATTACAGCAGCAGAATATGGGAATGGTATAATGAATGGTACAAAATCAATTCTACTGAACAGTGATAAGGGGTGAAAAGGAATCTTGATATATCAGGAACATATTGTAAATAGTTACTGGTGGAAAGGAGATAGTGGAACACACAGATGATTTTGATAATCCAGAAAAGGAGAGTGAGAATAATGTAAGATATGATGAGGAAAGGATGAGCTTCTCCAACATATCTGGGATTGATTACTGCAATGCTACAAGGAATAAAGAGCCAACATTGAAATTAAGTACAAAAACCAGGTGATTTGGTGAAATGGTGAGGGTTTTCACTGTTAATGGGATGTGGACAGGAATGCAGATATGGGGTCAAGTTCCATTTTTCCTTTTCTATCTTATCTGAGTCTGTCATTATCTATCAAATTTTCTCTCCATCTCCTTCTCTCCAAGAAAACAATCTATTTTCTTTCAACCTGAAAAAAAACACCAATTCAATCCCCTCAACCCATACCAATTCCTGGAAACATTCTGGTAATCTCCTCCACAATGTCATGTAATGGCAGTAAGTGGATGGAATATTCTAGCTGGAATTATCAGGGCTTGACAAAGATTTGGCAGATCTTCTCTGCCTTGGTCAATGTACAATATATTTATGAAGCCAAGATGCCAAACTCTTTGCTAACCTCTCTCTCAATATGTTCTGCCACCTTCAAAGGTCAATATACTGCACATCACTCTGTTCCTGCGCCTCTTTAGTATTTTGCCATTAAGACGATATTGCTCTTCCCAGTTTCTTCTGCTGAACTGCAACACTTCGCCTTGCTCTGCTTTTCATTTCAAACCATCACTTGGTTGCCCCTTGTCTGAACTTTTCTATGTGCTTGGCGGAAGTGGGTACTGCAGATGCTGGCGATTATAGTCAAGATTAGAGTGGTGCTGGAAAAGCACAGCAGGTCAGGCAGCATCCAAGGAGCAGGAAAATCAACGTTTCGGGCAAAAGCCTGATGAATGCTCCTCAGATGCTGCCTGAACTGCTGAGCTTTTCCATCACCACTCTAATCTTGTCTATGTCCTTATCGATGATTCAGATCACACTGCACCTCAAAGTTAACAAGGTGATAATGCCATATACAGAGGAACCTTGATTATCCGAATACCAATTATCTGAAAATCGGATTATCTGAAGGAGATCTCGAGGTCCCAATGGAAACATTACATCAAAGACTGCAGCAGTCTTTTTGTTGGTGTACAGTCCAGCTGCCCTGGACCTCGGGCTGGTGTGCACAGGGTTGGGGGTGTGGGCGGGGAGGTGGTGTTGGACGGGTTGGGGGGCGGTGTCAGACAGGGTTGGGGCAGGGGGGTGTTGCACGGGAGCGAGGGGCGGTGTTGGGCAGGATTGGGGGGGACAAGGGAGCAGTGTCAGATGGGTGGGGGCAAGGCCTCACACGTTGTGTGCTTCTACAGTCTTCTGAACGGGGAGCAGACTTTAAAAACTCCAAGCCCCAGAGGAAAGGCATTTAATCGACTAACCGAATAATTGATTATCCGAATGAAATAGTGCCTGCCCCTCACATTCGGATAATGGAGGTTTGAGTGTAGTACGAATGGAGGGTATCCTCAACGTGATGACAGGACTCAATCTTCACAAGGACTGTGTAGTGTCGTTCTTGTTTATATTTTCATGAAGTTGAGGTCAAGTATAATTTTCCTCATTGCTAGTCACAGGTGCTGTCTAGCAACTACGTCTTGCAAATAATACAATATTTATTGATTTCCAAGAGTACAGGTATTTGAAGAAACACCGCTTAGAGTCTTACAGCAGATAAAATGTAACGTGGAATTCAAATACTTGGCATCAGGTAATGAAGAGATGATTTAACAGCAGGGAACAAAGTGCAAAGCTAAAGGAAAAGTGACCAGAATATAAAATAATATTTGACAGCCCATTGGTGTAAAGGATGTGTACACTCATAAAAATTGAGTATTTCAGACCAAATCTTGAAGGAAAATTGTTAGGAGCTGACTTCATGAGTAATATTTTGAAATCCATGCCGGTTCTTTGGAACTGCCGATAATGCTGGATGCTGGCCATGGTGCTGAAATTAGCAGGAGCGGCTGTCTTGGGATATTTGTGATAGTTCAACAACAACAAAAAGCAATCGTCATAAACACTCACTCGTGACTAATCTCACCAACCCTAACCCCAAAACTAGCATATGTGATATCAAAATGAAGGACTTTTGGAACTAAATTTTGGAGTTTGTGGTATATGAAAACCTAAGGATATTGAGAACTTATATCCGGGATGGACTCTTATACGGGTTTGTCTCATAATTAAGTAAATGTGGTACTGTATAAATTGCTGATCTGGGCTGAGGATTTTTGGGCTATCAACATTTACGGATGGTGTCCAATATGGCGGGGGCCGTAGTGCAGTCTGGAAAGTTGGCCAGAGAAACACTTCAGGAGTATATCGGGAAAGTGAGATGACCAGTAGCTGGTATAGAGAAACATGGAGTGCATTTTGGAATTTGGAAAGGAGATAGGAACTCTGAATGGTAACATCACAAAAGGGGCACAGGCTATTAAAGTGACAACTCTCATGGATAGGACCATACAAAAAGAAAGTTTTCTATAGGCTTGTTTCTCTTTATCTCTTTATATTTCCCAACCCTAACCACCCTGGCGAATGTAGTGGTGAGCTGCCTTCTTGAACTGCTGCAGACCTTGGTGGAGTGTTCCTAGAAAGAGAATTCCATGATTTTGATTGAGAGGCAGTGTTATAGTTTCATATCAGAATGTTCTGTGACTTGTACCACTTGTAGATGTTTAGTGTAGCCCGCATCCATTGCCCTTCTGCCTAAGTATTGGAGACTATAGTTTTGAAACGTCACAGGTTTGGAACGCTGGATACAAAATGTAGAATTGGGCCCAAAGCTCCAAAATTGACTTCCTAATTTCTCCACCTCATTGTGTCAAGTTCTACCCCTTCAAAGTGCTCCTTAAAACTTGCCTTTCACCTGATACAAAGGTGTGTTGTGGGCTTCAAAGTCAAGTTCTGTTCTGTGACACCTCTGGGAAACACCTTAAAACACAGTTCTATGATAAAGAAGCTCTAGAATATTACTTTGTTGCTGCTAAGAAATATTTTAAGTTACGTCACATGTGAGGAATTGTGGGAAAGGTGTGAGAGGAATGATTTCACCCAGATATAACTGGGCTGAGAGGGCTGGAGTTAACTATTACAGCCACAATCAGGGGGTGTCACCTTCTTCATGCCCCCACCACTGTGTTAACATCAATGATGTCGGCTTGGCAATCTTATGTCATTCCATCAGTCTCCACAATTATGGAGGGCCAGTGGGTCCCCAACTGGGAAATGCTAACAGTTTGAAAGAAACAATTAACAAGAGACTGAACTTGCTAAACAGGAAACTAAATGGAATTTTATGTTGTCCACTGTATTTTTTGGTAATAATACAGGAAGAAGGTTGGAAGAGACTTCTATCAGGAATTATGTGGGGAGGCAATTGCCTAGTAATATTATCACTAGACAATTAATACAAAGACCAGGGTAATGTTCTGGGATCCCTTGCTTGAATACTGCCATGGCAGATTATGGATTTTGAATTCAATAAAAATTTAGAGTCTAATGATGATCATGGAAGTGCTATGAGGAAAGCCCATCTGGTTCAATAATTTAGGGAAATTAACTTCCATCTTTACCTGCTCTGGCCTACATGTGACAACAGACCCACAGTGAGGTTGTTGATTTTTTACTGCCCACTGGACAATAGGGATGGGCAATAAATGAATCTATGTATAATCCATAGATGAATTTTTAAAAAAAACAAGGTGGCATAACCAAAGATGAGAAAGGTCAGCAAATGGGACCATAATTGCAGAGGCTTTCCAGTGTGGGTGAGACCATTTGGGCTGGTAGTAAACTTTTTAAATTCAATTTCTTTTAGGCTACCATAACAAATAAACTAAGACTCAAAGGGCAGAGTGCCTATAATTCAATGGCCATGATCGATTTCTAGTTTATGGTTTAACTTTTCCTCCCACCGAATGTCCCAACATAGATGGTCCATTCAGCATGGATCCCCTCCACCTGGTGTTAATTAGCCAACTGTTACTGGATTCCTCATGCTGAGACAGCATTGGTGGGAGCACACCTTTCCCATTCTGTCTCCCTCACCTCACCAGAAAATAGAGCTCATGATTATGGAGAGAGGCTTGAAACATTAGGCCTTACACTAGCGCTGAAGCTTCACTTGAGTGGTCTGCTGGAGGCCTTCGAAGTCATTAAGATTCTGGTGGAGTAAATAATGAGGGTTTCCACTGACCGTGGGGATAGCATTGAGAGCTGGTTGCAAAGAAATTAGAGAACAAAACAACATCTTTCCACAAATGTAATTGAAATGTAGGATCATCCTGGCTCTTGTAAAATAAAACTAAAGGGTGTGAGAAGCAAACAGGAAAGTGGTGTAATGAAAGGTTTATGGTACATATATAAAAATATACATGAATGTCATACATATCACAAACCTTTCATTACATCATATGTATTAATATGACTTTTTTTATTTTTGATTTCAAACTAGTAACATAAAGACTTGCTTAATTTGTCAAGGGTTATAAAAAACTACGTAACTATAATTAGTTACCTGATGAGGGAGCAGTGCTCTGAAAGCTAGTACTTCCAATTAAACCTGTTGGACTATAACCTGGTGTTGTGTGATTTTTAACTTTGTCCACCCCAGTCCAACACCAGCTCCTCCACAATATGGCTACCTTCTTCCAAGGATCATGAATCTGTGGAATTCATTCCCCCAGAGACACTAAATAATTTTGAGGAATAGGTAAATAGAATTTTAATTAATAATAGATTAAAAGGTTATGGGGAGTGGGCAGGTGAGTGGATCAGAGGCCAAGATAAGATCAATCATGATTATAATCAGTGGTGGAGCAGGCTGAGGGGCTAAATTGCCATTCCTGCTCCTATTTCTTATGAAAACTGAAAGAACTGCAGATGCTGTAAATCAGAAACAAAAATAAAAATTGCTGGAGAAACTCTGCAGGTCTTGCAGCAGTTGTGGAGAGAAAGCAGAGTTAATGTTTTAGGTCAGGTGAGGAAGTGTTACTCAATCTGAAATGCTAACTCTGATTTCTCTCCACAGATGCTGCAAGACCTGCTGAGCTTTTCCAGTAATTTCTGTTTTTGTTCTTTGTTCTTAGGAGTTCTTTCTGAAACAATGATCTAATCCAGTATGTGTCAGAGAGGAAGTGACTGCAGAACCCCGGAGTGTCAATGGCAGGTTGTTGATGCTGTGGGTTTTATGACTGGGAGGGTAAACATTGAAGAAATTAGCTTGTGATTTGTCTAAAATAATCAAGGGTCAATTTTAGCTTAGACTATCTAGAGACTGAAAACTCTTGGAGTAGTTTGGAGAACATCTGACTGTAGTCAAAAGCACATATAGTTTCTCTCCGAGAAAAGAGTAATGGACAGTTTTGGAAAAGCACATCTTGGTGTAAACGTTTAGCTTGTGAAACCTCTAGACCAAGAGTGTTTGCTTAGAAGTGGGTGGAATACTGAAGGACAGAGAAATATAAATTTTCATCTTCATGAATATTCATGGCAGAAAATGTCATATTTGCATTACAAACCTAACGAGTCACTGTGAAATCAAACTTTAAGGTTTGATCTAGAAAGTTAATTTCTCTGGATGTGAAATTCTGTAAAGCAATAGGAAATAGATGAGACTAAGTTTTTCTCTGCATTTTAAGATTTTTCCAACTGCCTTCTACATTTAGATGGCTTGGTTTTTTAAAATCTCTTTTAGGTAATAAACTTGTTTTATTGTTAAAGTTAATCTGCAGACTTGTGCGCATACGTTGTAGTAAAAGATGGCTACATTAAGTTTTTTAAAAAAGGATCTATCAAACTAGATTTCATTCTGGAATTTCTCTTGCCCAATATTAACACCAGGTGGGATCTAAACAGTGGAAGCAGTCTTGTTGTCTCAAACAGAAAACACACCGGTACAAATGTAATGAACAAAAAAGGCTTGTTTTTGTGTGGTAACTTTCATTATTATTTAAATATTTTGATGACAACATCCAAAATACATTGGTGAAAACATTACTTCTCACTTGGATTCAAAATTTAAGCAAAACCTGCAGAATGGAACTCCATTAGTCATTGTGCTCCACTCAGCCCTGAGAGTGAGGGATACTGTCAGATTGACAAATTTCCATGGGTGATTTTGTCAACTATCCCCAATGCTTTGATCATAAATCATATAAATTATTGTGGCATATTTTTATTTCACTGTCAGAATCAGGACACTATTCATTGCCCAAACCTTTGAGTATAGAAGTTGAGACTGTAAAGGACGTTGGTGAGACCAAGCGCAGAACCACCTTCTAGCCTATAATCCTGCATTTCCCATGGCTAATGCACCTAGCCTGCACATTTCTGAGCATTATGGAGTAATTTAACATGGCCAGTACATCTAACCTGCACATCTTTGGACTGTGGGAGGAAACCAGAGCACTCACAGGAAACCCACACAGACACGGGGAGAATGTGCAAACTCCATACAGACAGACAGAATCAAACTCGGGTCCCTGGTGCTGTGAGGCAACAGTGTTAACCACTATGCCGCCCAGTTCTGCTCACCCTGTTACAGCAAAGATATTGTTATTAAACTGGAGAGGTTTAGAAGAGATTTACCAGGATGTTGCTGGAAATGGAACATAGAACATGGAACAATACAGTGCAAAACAGGCCCTTTGGCCCTTGATGTTGCGCCGACCTGTGAACTAATTTAAGCCCATCCTCTTATACTATCCCATCATCATCCATATGCTTATCCAAGGACTGTTCAAATGCCCCTAATGTGACTGAGTTAACGACATTGGCAGGCAGGGCATTCCTTACCACACCTCTGACATCTGTTTTAAATCTATCACCCCTCAATTTGCAGCTATAAGCCGAAATCAACATCCTAGGAAACAGACCCTCACTGTCCACCTTATCTAATCCTCTGATCATCTTGTTTGTCTCTATTAAATCTCCTCTTAGCTTTCTTTCCAATGAGAACAAGCCCAGTGTTCCCTCAGCCTTTCCTCATAAGATCTTCCCTCCAAACCAGACAACATCCTGGTAAATCTCTTCTGCACCTTTTCCAATGCTTCCACATCCTTCCTATAATGGAGAGACCAGAATTGTACACAATATTCCAAGTGAGGCTGCACTAGCATTTTGTACAGTTGCAGCACAGCATCACAGCTCCAGAACTCAACCCCAATAAAACCTAATACACTGTATGCCTTCTTAACAGCACTATCAACCTGGGTGGCAACTTTCAGGGATCTATGTACATGGACACCAAGATCCCTCTGCACATCCACACTACCAAGAATCTTTCCATTGATCCAATATTCTGCCTTCCTGTTATCCTTCCCAAAGTGAATCACCTCACACTTATCTGTATTGAACTTCATTTGCCACCTCACAGCCCAATTCTGCAGTTTATCCAAGTCCCCCTGCAACCTACAACATTCTTTCACACTGTCCACTACTCCACCAACTTTAGTGTCATCTACAAACTTACTAACTCATCCACTTATGCCTGCATCCAAGTCATTTATGAAAATGACAAACAGCAGTGGTCCCAAAACAGATCCTTGTGGCACACCACTAGTAACAGGAATCCAGGCTGAATATTTTCCATCAACCACCACTCGCTGCCTTCTTCCAGAAAGCCAGTTTCTAATCCAAACTGCTAACTCACCCTCAATTCCATGCCTCTGCATTTTCTCCAAAACCCTATCATGTGGCTTTACTGAAGTCCATGTATACCACGTCAACTGCCCTACCCTCATCCACATGCTTGGTCACCATCTCAAAAAACTCAATGAGATTTGTAACACATGACCTGCCCTTGATGAAACCATGTTGATTATCTGCAATCAAATTGTTACTTGCTAGATGATTATAAATCCTATCTCTTATAATCCTTTCCAAAACATTTCCTACAACAGACGTAAGGCTCACTGGTCTATAATTATCTGGGTCATCTCTACTGCCCTTCTTGAACAAGGGCACAACATGTGTAATCCTCCAGTCCTCTGGTACTAAACTTGTAGACAATGACGACTCACAGATCAAGGCCAAAGGCTCCACCATCTCCTCCCTAGCTTCCCAGAGAATCCTCGGATAAATCCCATCCAGCCCAGGGGACTTTTCTACTTTCATCTTCTAGAATTGATAATACCTCCTCCTTCCTAACCTCAATCTTTCCTAGTCTAACAGCCCGTATCTCAGTCTTCTCCTTTTCCTGAGTGAAAACAGATGAGAAATATTTGTTTAGCACCTCTCCAATCTCCACAGGGTCCACACACAACTTCCCACTTCTGTATTTGACTGGCCCTATTCCTACCCTAGTCATCCTATTATTCCTCACATACCTATAGAAAGCTTTAGGGTTCTCTTTTATTCTATTTGCTAAAGACTGTTCCTGTCCCCTCCTTGCTCTTCTTAACTCTCTTTTAAATCCTTCCTAGCTAATCTGTAACTCTCCATTGCCTCACCTGAACCATCTTGTTTCAATGTCACATAAGCCTCCTTCTTCCGCTGAACAAGAGAGGCAATTTCTGTGTTACCTTACCCTATCACTTCCTCCCTGCCTGACAGGGACATACCTATCAAGGACACGCAATATCTGTTCTTTAAACCAGCTCCACATTTCGATTGTGCCCATCCCCTGCATTTTGCTATCCCATTCTATGCCTCCTAAGTTTTGCCTAATCGCATTATAATTGCCCTTCCCCCATCTATAACTATGCATGTACCTATCCCTTTCCATCGCTAAACTAAACATAACCAAATTATGGTCACTCTCTCCAAAGTGCTCACCTACCACTAATTCAAACACCTGGCCTGGTTCATTACCAAGCACCAGATCCAGTGTGGCCTCCCCCCTTGTCGGCCCTTCGACATACTGTGTCAGGAAACCCTCCTGTACACATTGGACAAAAACTGATCCATTCAACGTACAAGAGCTATAGCATTTCCAGTCAATGTTGGGGAAGGTAAAGACCCCCATAATGACCAGGCTGTTCCCTTCACTCCTGCACAGAATCGTTTTGCCAATCCTCTCCTCCACATCCCTGGAACTTTGTGGAGGCCTATTAAAAACCTCCCAGCAGTGTGACCTCTTCTCTCAGTCCATACCACCTCAGTAGACGAATCCTGGTCAAAAGTTCTTTCAGCCACTGTTACACTGTTCTTGACTAACAAAGCACACCTCCCCTCTTTTACCACCTTTAGATGAAAGATCTAAACCCTGAAACCTGCAACATCCATTCCTGACCCTGCACTATCCATGTCTCCGAAATGGCCACAACATTGAAGTCCCAGGTACCTATCCATGCTGCAAGCTCACCTACCTTATTTCGGAAAATCCTGCTATTGAAGTAGACACACTTCAAACAGGAGACAGTGAGGTCTGCAGATGCTGGAGATCAGAGTTGGGAGTGTGTTGCTGGAAAAGCACAGCAGGTCAGGCAGCATCCGAGGAGCAGGAAAGTCAGGAATGAAGGGCTTCGGGTCGAAACGTCAATTTTCCTGCTCCTTGGATGCTGCCTGATCTGCTGTGCTTTTCCAGCAACACACTCTCAACACTTCAAACTAGCTTGCTGTCTGCCAGCACACTCCTGTGACAGTGAAATCCTGTTCCTATCCTCCCTATTCTCATCCTCCTGTGCACTGGAACTACACCACATGTTCCCATCCCCCTTCTGAGCTAGTTTAAACCCACCTGAATAGCACTAGCAAATTTCCCACTCAGGATATTAGTATCCCTCTGATTCAAGTGAAGACCATCCCGTTTATGGAGGTGCCACCTTCCCCAGAATGAGCCCCAATTATCCATATACCTGAAACCCTCCCTCCTGCACTATCCCTGCAGCCACATGTTCAGCTGATATCACTCCCTGTTCCTCACCTCGCTATCACGTGGCATGGGCAACAAACCAGAGATAACAACTCCGTTCGTTCTAGCTCTCAGCTTCCACCCTAGCTCCCTGAAATGCTGCCTTACATCCCTATTCCTCTTTCTACCAATGTCGTTGGTACCTATGTGGACCACAACTCAGGTCACCCTCTCCCTTCAGGACCCCAAAGACACGATCCGTGACATCATGGACCCTGGCACCTGGGAGGCAACACACCAACCGTGAGTCTCTTTCGTTCCCAACAAACCTTTATCTAACCCTCTAACTATTGAGTCCCCAATGACTAACACTCTCCTCCTTTCCCTCCCTGACCTTCTGTGCAACAGGGACAGACTCTGTGCCAGAGACCTGCACCCCAATGCATGCCATTGATAAGTCATTGCCCCCCAACAGTATCCAAAATAGTATACCTGCTTTCCGGGGGAATGACCACAGGGGTCCCTGCACTGACTGTTTATCACCCCCTTCTAACAGTTACCCCAGCTTTCTTTGTGCCTAGGAGTAACTACTTCCCTGAAACTCTTATCTATCACAGACTCTGCCTCCCAAATGCTCTGAAGTTCATCCAGCTCCCACTCCAATTCCTTAACGTGGTCTTGGAGGAACAAGAGTTGGGTGCACTTCCAGCAGATGTACTTGGATGGGAGACTAACGTTCCTCTCTCCGCACTGCCATCCCTGCTGGTCCCCTTATCAGAAAGTAAAAAAGGAGAGAAGCTTACCTGATTTGTCCCTGGTTTACAAGGTTACAGGAGGTGGATGGGTGGGAGGCCCTGCAAGGGTAGGGTTTCAGGTTTAGAAAACACTCACTTATATAGCTGAGGGGAAAGACAAGTTGCTCCATTCCCAGAAACCTCTGCTCCCCAATGTCTGATGTAAAGATTTAAATTAGTGACTCACCAACCCGACAGGCCCCTGGTCCAAGCTCCCACTCTTCCTGTTACTGAAAATGGAGGGTTTGACTTACAAGGAGAGGCTGAACAGGCTGGGACTTCTTTCACTTGAGCATTGGAGGTTGAGGGGTGGCTGGTATTGGTTTATAAAATCATGAGGGGTATAGATAAGGTGAATGGCAGTGTCCTTTCCCTAGGAGGGGACGTTTCAAGTCTGGGGGGTATATTTTTAAGGTGAGAGGAGAAAGATTTTTAAAAATGTGAGGAACAACCTTTTTAGACAGACACTGGCTCATGTGTAGAATGACGTTCCAGAGGAAGTCATGGATGCGGAAATGGTCACGATGTTTAAAAGACATTTGGATAAGTAATGAATAAGAAGGGTTTGGAGAGATATGGGCCAAGCACAGGCAGGTGGGACTAGTTTAGTTTGGGATTATGGTCAGCATGGACTGGTTGGACTGAAGGGTCTGTTTCCGTGCTGTATGACTCTATGATAAGTGATGCAGTCAGTAAGGTAGAAGGGTGTCATGTTTACTTACAAATCCCCCCACCCAATTACAGTGATGGTTAAAAAAGACTTATAATAGTATAATATCCTGACGGCTATTCCATAAGTCTAAAGAAGGATTGCACCAACATTATGACACATACACAATATTTATGAGCAGATTTGTTTTGAAAGGCATATCACGGTTGTTTTTGTTTCCCTGACAGGAAATTACTTAGTTCTACAAAGAGAATAGAGGAAATGATTGTCACCTTCTATTAGGCATCATCAGATTACAAGTAAGCAGCTTGATGCTGCAGAACATATTATCTGTTGCTCAGTCTCACTCTGAATCCAAACATTGTGAGTTAAAATCCTGGTCCATTAACATTAACACATTATCAAACCATGGCATTTCAGTGTAAGACAGAAGGAGTGCTGCATTGCCAGAGGAACTGACTTTCAGGTGAGACATCAAGTATGATCATGTCCATTTATAAATGTTCCTGTGAGTTGCATTATTTTACCAAAGGCAGTTGAATTCTCCAGTATCCTGCCCAACATGCCTCAATCAGCAGCATTAAGATATAACCTTATCTCCTTGTAACATTGCTGTGCATTGATCTTGCTATGTACTGACCGCAACTCCTGTGATATAGCAGCGATTGTCCTTCAAAAGTACTTAATTGGCCATGAAGCTTCCTATGGGAGAAAGTGAGGACTGTAGATGTTGGAAATCAGAGTCGAGAGTGTTGAGTGTTTATGTGTTGGGAGTGTGGTGCTGGAAAAGCACAGCAGGTCAGGCAGCATCTGAGGAGCAGGAGAATCGACGTTTTGGGCATAAGCCCTTCATCAGCCCTTTCTGATGAAGGGCTTATGCCCGAAATGTCGATTCTCCGACTCCTCGGATGCTGCCTGACCTGCTGTGCTTCTCCAGCACCACACTCCCAACACATAAAGCTTTCTATGACATGTTGGGATTGTGGAAGATGTTGCAGAAATCAAAGCCTTACTTTCATTGACCCTAACATTAGACAAACCATGTTGCCCCCATCAACTAATATTTATTCGCGCACAGATCCTCACTCACCCACTGTGCCACAAAGGAGATATGGATATGAAGGTTCACAATCGGATCTATGGCTTCACAATTTAGGGTAATTAGAGAGCATCAATTACCCAACCCATTCTCCTGTCAGACTGAGCGTCCCTCCGGAAATACTAATTCATAAAATCCGTAGTCACCATGTGGACTTGGTTGTCACCCCCGCTTTAAGATAGTCTCTTGCACATCCAATGAGGAATTTAGGAAAATATCTTTACTCAGACAGTGGTGAGAATTTGGAGTCATGGGAGAGAATTTATGGAGTTGTAGAGTCATTGAGATGTACAGCACGGAAACAGACCCTTCAGTCCAACTCATCCATACCAACCATCTGGTATATCTATCATAAGCTGATCTATTCCTATTTGCCAGCATTTGGCCTGTATCCCTATAAACACTTCCTATTCAAATACCTATCCAGATGCCTTTTAAATGTTGCAATTGTATCAGCCTCCACCATTTCCTCTGGCAGCTCATTCCATACACACACCACCATCTGCGTGAAAAAGTTGACCTTTAGGCCCCTTTTAAATCTTTCCCCTCTCACCCTAAGCCTATGCCCTCTAATTTTGGACTCCACTGCCCTGGGGAAATGACCTTGGCTATTTACCCTATCTATGCCCCTCATGTTTTATAAACTTCTATAAGGTAAACCCTCAGCCTCTGATGCTCCAGGGAAAATAGCCCCAGCCTATTCAGCTTCTCCCTTTAGCTCAAACCCTACAACTCTGGCAACACCTTTATAAATCTTTTCTGAACCCTTTCAAGTTACACAACACCTTTCCTACAGCAATGAGATCAGAATTCAAAGCAGTATTCCAAAAATAACATAACCAATGTCCTGTACAGCTGCAACATGACCTCCCAACTCTTATACTCAATGCACTGACCAATAAAAGCAAGTATACCAAATGCCTTCTTCACTATCCTGTCTACCTGTGATTCCACTTTCAATGTCTCTTTGTTCAGCAACACTCCCCAGGACCTTACCATTAAGTATATGAGTCCAGCCCTGATTTGTCTTTCCAAAATGCAGCATGTCACAAGTATCTAAATTAAACTCTATCTGCCACCCCTCGGCCCATTGGCTCATCTGATCAAGGTCCCATTGTACTCTGAGGTAACCCACTCCACTGTCCACTACAACTCCAATTTTGGTGTCATCTGCAAACTTACAAACCATACCTCCTATATTCACATCCAAAACATTTATAGAAAAGTTGAAAAGCAGTCGGCCCAGCACCGATTTAATGTAGATGACAAGGATCTAGAGTTGTTCTACCATTTTCTGTATTTGTGCCAGGGGTTGTACCTGGTATCTGTAGAGCTGACAGGGATCCCATGCTGTGTCTTTTCAGAATATCAAGTTCGAAGTTGGGCAACCATAGGCCTTCCCTGGAATCAAGGGCGACAAGGGTGGACGTCTCGCCTGCCAAGAGCTTCCAAAACCCCACGAGAGATGGCTTATGGGGTAGAGTCCCAGAGTCAGAAGCAAAGGGAGGAAACAGGTGTCAATGAGGAATTCCCCCTTTCCTGATGCCGGGGCAATTATTGACCTTGGACGTGGAACGCTTGCGTCCCCACAAGCCTGCAAGCAACCTCGACATGGGCTTCCCGTGCGGTGAGTCCCTGCCCACCAAGAACGGTGGTGGAAAGAGGCCACCCAGTGAACATTAAATCACCCACTTCAGGCCGTCAGTTGATAGCAAGGTAAGTAGGCCATCCATAGGCCTCACACCATACTCTTAATCTGGGCAGTAGTGAGAAGACAGGAAGATCTCCTTCCACCAACCCTCTCTGCTGCCACTAAACTTGCCACAGAGGAGGGCATTAAACTCCCCCCATTGATATATTTAAAAGGAAACTGGAGATGTCCATGACAGAGAATGGAAGAGGATGATAGGGTTGGGCGAGGGGGGGAATGTTGGGTTGGGGTGGGGGGTGTGGGAGGAAGCCTCTGCAGTGCGTAATGACTGATTTCACTGCAGTTTGATTCTGAGTAGAACTCTTCATCAACATCTATCACCTGGCCCTCATCTCCAATTCATCTGTCTTGACAGACAACTGCATTTCCCAGGGTAAAAAAAATCAATGTTTTTTATCTTTATTCACAAAGATGTTGGGTTGAATTTGAAATGTTCAGCACATGCATGCTGAATAATGATCACAGGGTATCTTTTCAGGCAGGAGGTTTGTGTAAAGGTTGATTACAGTCATGAATACACAACCTGAGTCCCTCCGCCTTCCTGAATCAGTCCATGATCAATCCGTTATGGGATTGTCTGTACTTTTTTGAGAAGGGGGTAGCAGTGCCATACAATTTGGGTAACTGTAGGTGGATTGGCTGAACACAATAGATGGGGAAGACTTCTGACACGCACAAGATTCTGGTGCTGATTCTGAATATCTGGTTTCCAGCTCTTTCTGCTACATTTGTCTGCATCCACAGTTAGGCTTAACCAATCAAAGGCAGTGAACATCAATAACCGACAGACTCATATAATCAAATATAAATATAAATATAAATATTGGGGCGGCACGGTGGCACAGTGGTTAGCACTGCTGCCTCACAGCATCAGAAACCCGGGTTCAATTCCCACCTCAGGCGACTGACTGTGTGGAGTTTGCACATTCTCCCTGTGTTTGCGTGGGTTTCCTCCGCGTGCTCCGGTTTCCTCCCACAGTCCAAAGATTTACAGGTTAGGTGAATTGGTCATGCTAAATTGCCTGTCGTGTTAGGTGAAGGGGTAAATGTAGGGGAATGGGTCTGGGTGGGTTGCGCGTTGGTGTGGATTTGTTGGGCCGAAGGGCCTGTTTCCACACTGTAAGTAATTGAATCTAATCTAATCTAATAAAACAATTGGATATGATAGACAAATTCATCCTTTATGTCATTCCATGACTATGTAGATAGTCACCGCTCGAGTAAATTAGAATCATAGAGTCCCTACAGTATGGAAACAGGCCATTTGGCCCATCAAATCTGCACCTACCTTATAAAGAGCATCCCACCCTAACCCCATTCCCTTTAATCCAGCATTTCCCTTGACTAATCCACCGAACCTACACATCCTTGAACCCTGTGGGCAATTTCCCATGGCCAAACCAACTTTCCTGCAGATCTGTGGGAGGAAACTGGAGCACCTGGAGGAAACCCATGTCACCACAGGGAGAATGCACAATCAGTGCACAGACTGTCACTCAAGGCTGGAATCAAACCCAGATCCCTGGCGCTGGGAGGTAGCAGTGCTAACCACTGAGCCACCACATCCACCCTGTAGAGAACTAAACAAATCAACAGAGCCTCTCTAGTAATAATTCACTCCATCATTGCTTTATGGTGGTGAATTATAAGGTGAATACAATAATTTATTCCTCCCTGAGTCTGTACACTTGCCTTTTTCTTGTTCTGTAGTTCTTCTTTGTGCCATCTGAGGGTCAGGACCATGGGAATAGTTGGCTGTTCAGCTCCACCTTGTACTCCTCAGAGTGGGTTGGTTCTCATCTAGCATTTGGCTCTCGCAGGGGGCAAATCTCTAGAGGATGGTGCTCCATCAGGGGCTGAGGGCTAGATGCTTGGCACCAATTGCGATCCTGACAGATGGTACCTGGAACCATGTAGGTGGACTTCAACTGTTATCGTTCGATGGGGACTCAGCTGTTTGGCCCCTGCAGTGAACAGTAGTTCATCTAATGGCAGCGATCAAATGCTGACGGACCAGAAACAACTCTTAGTCACGTCACACTTTCCTTTCCCTGGTGTTTCCAAAACTGCTCTCTATCTGAGGATCTACCACAGGCTCCAATGAAGCTGCCACTAAGTTCATTGATGCCTGCATTAATGACAGAAATAAGAGTGATTGGACACTCACTGTATACCTCACCTGGATTTTGGTTCTGTTGAACGTTTGTTTTTACTTTATTGGCTGTTCCGTCTGGTCATTCCCCGTCACTAAAATGTCAGGTAAGTCGAGAGATAGCAAAGAGAAGATAAACCAAGGGACAAGCTTACACTTACCACCATGGGCAGTACCTCACAGCCCCAGGGACCTGGGTTCAATTCCAGCCATTGTCTATGTGGAATTTGCACACTCTCCCTATGTCTGTGTGGGTTTCCTCCAGGTGCTCCAGGTTCCTCCCGCAGTCCAAAGATGTGCAGGTTAGACGGGCCATGCTAAATTGCCCATAGTGTCCAGGTATATGCAAACTTGGTGGGTTAGCCATTGAAAATGTAGGGTTACAGGGGTACGGCCAGGGGGGTGGGGATGGGGGGTGGGTGAGTCGGGGTGGGTCTGAGTGGGATGCTTTTCAGAAGGTTGGTAGGGGCGTGATGGGCTGATTCTATGATTCTACAGCAGAGAGAGGAGCAAACAAAAGAAAGATATTAAGGATATAATTGATCAGCTCAGATTTGTATCTCAGTTTTTTATCATTTTTCCAGATGTAATACGCTGTAAAGAAACCAGAACAGGAAGTATTACCCAAACGGTTAGAGTGATGCCATTTGGGGTGAGATGAGGAGCTATCTCTTCACATTAAAGGAGGGTGGACATCTCAAACTCTTGCCTTCAAAATGCAGTAGAGTAAGCAATAGCCGAGTGGCATTCTCATTCTGGACAGTTAATCCAGAAACCCTGGTAATGTTCAGGGGACCTGAGTTCAAATCCTACCTGGGAGATGTTGGAATTTGAATTCAATCAGTGTCTGGAATTAAGAGTCTAAATGATGTCCATTGTTCCCTAATGCCCTTTAGGGAAGGAAACTGCCATCCTTACCTGGTCTGGCCTACATGTGACTCCAGACTCTCAGAAATGTTGATTTGGTTTACTTATTGTGACTTGTAGCTTGTTACAAAATACAGTGAAAAGTGTTATACAGTATCACCACTTTCTAGCACCATCTTAAAGCACAGAAAGATAAATGAAGACATAGAGTATAAAGGCAGAAAAATAAAGGAAGTGTCCAACTTTACAGTCCTTCTTGTTAACTGTAGGGCCGACTCGAGTCTGTGCTGCTGGGTCTACTTGAGTCCATGCTGCTTGGCCATTCAAGTTCATACTGCTGGGCCTACTCAAGACCATGCTGCTAAGCGTACTCGAGTCACACTGCTGAACTAACTCAAGTCCATGCTGCTGGGCCTAATCGAGTCCGTGCTACTGGGCCTAATCGAGTCCATGTTGCTGGACCTACTCGAGTCTGGGCCCTACACTGCTGGGCCAACTTGAGTCCATGCTTCTGAGCCTACTCAAGTCTGCGCTGCTCAATGCCACAGATGCCATCTCTGCAACCGAACTCGTCATCAAGAGGTAAGTAAAATAAAATTGAAGAAAAAATAAACAAGAGAAGTGAGAGAAGAAAAGAAACGAAACGAAAAGAAAATTGGACGGAGCAGTCGAGCCCTGGGCTCAGAAGCCCTACTCGCTGCCAAGGGTTAATTATTAACTTCCCTCTGAACTATTAGGGATGGGTAATAAAAGCTGGCCTAGCCACATCTCATGAATGAATTAGAAACAAAGAGGCTGATGAGCAATTGAAAAACTATTCTACATTTTTGTCTGGCAAGAATAGCAATCCCAACCAGGGGGAGTTAAGATACAGATCAGAATTGAATGGTGGGACAGGCTCAAGGGGCTTAATGGCCTCATTTTATTCCTATGTTTCTATCTATTGTCAGTTGTAAAGTCAATCGAAACCCAACCAAATGGTTTTACATTTCACAAACAGCTTGGTTACGTCCTGGCTTAAAATAGTTTGAAGAGACAGTTCACTGTGACCAAGTTGGATTTCAGTCACTCGCACTCTCACTGCTGGATAAGGAGACTGATATGATCGTGATGGATTATATTTAACAAGTCAATACTTTTTTTCTCTCTCTAATAAGAGACTTGCTTTATGAATAATTATTTGATGCACAGTCATGTGCCAAAAGTATAGCTCAGCCGTCATTCTTCACCTAAAATAAAAGGGTAATTTTCTCCAGAATTAGCAACTCCATTGAGCCATCTGTTCCCAATAAACATGCCAATCGTAAATTTGCATCTTCAAAGCTTTGTGCAAACAGTATTATCACCCTGACATCTGTGCTACGAATGGTTTATATAATGTGCATATGAAACAAGGATTTACATATTTCACTCAGCAATTAATGCACATCTGCTTTACAGCATTACGAACTTTCATGTTGCCTTTTAAAAACACCACTTTAAGCAGAGATCATCACCCTTGGAATGACATTGTCAGCATGACTTTATTCCCTATCTGTTAATTTGGTTTGCGTGACTCCATTAAAAGCTGCCTAGCTTCTGATTGAGAATAGACCAGCCTTTGCAATTTTCCAAACAACATCACACGACCCACATTCTAATATATAAATGCTACCTCTGCTGGTCTCTAATATGCCCACGGCCCACCTAAGCTGAAATAGCAAATGGCTGTGCCTCCAGCATTAACTCAATGCTTTTGTGAATTATGTCCAATCACTGGCCCAACTACACCAAGAAAAGTGCACTGATTTGTTTTCCAATGTACATCCAAAAGACAAGGACTAGTATGTCCACTCTGACAGCTTCACATGACAATCAGTGGAAGGATCCATTCAGTTTCATGATTGGGCCTTATTTAAAGAAGGAAGTGAGTGGCCTGTACTATTAGACATTGCCCAACTTAGTTAGGAGAGTTTTGACTTTCTATAATGTTCTACCGTGTGTAAAGGGCTAGGAGCTAATTTGTCAGAAACTGATTGAATGTGCAAGTGTTCCAGTGGGCAATATTCATGGCTGCACTGGGGAGTAAGTTACTGTCCAATACTATACCAATCTTCTACCAAATGGCACGGCAGGTTAGAATTAAACAAAGAGCTCTGCGATTTCCAAGCCTGATCATTTCAAACACCTGGGAACCAAAAGACAACCAGAAGATGTAACATGGTGGCAGCAGTGAACAAAGCTAAAATGTTTTATTTTAAATTAATGCCCGATATGGAAAATCCACTAACATTGGCAGCTAAAGGAAAACTAAGTAAATCATATGGAAATGAGAAACAAGATGTCGACTAGTACAGCAATGAATGGATAGTTAAAGCCCACAATAAATTAGGCAGCACAGTGGCTCAATGGTTAGCACTGCGACCTCACAGCACCAGGATCCCAGGTTCAATTCCAGCCTCGGGTGACTGTGTGGAGTTTGCACATTCTCCCCGTGTCTGTGCGGGTTTCCTCCCACAGTCCAAAGATGTGCGGGTCAGGTGAATTGGCCATGCTAAATTGCCCATAGTGTTAGGTGTATTAGTCAGAGGGAAATGGGTCTGGGTGGGTTACTCTTCGGAGGATTGGTTGGGCCGAAGGGCCTGTTTCCACACTGTAGGGAATCTAATCTAAATTCATACAGCAATAATGTCAAAGAGGCATTAACCAACTGTGCAGACTGTGGTTCAATATGGAAAGCACCAGCAATGAAGGAAGGGTCAGCTACATCCCTCTGTGGATGGAGTTACAGGTCTAAATTCATTTAACAGCTTGGAATTTACTGAATATTTTGGAACAGCAAGAATCTTAAATTTTTGAAAGATTCAGCACCCATCTCCAACCAAAATTGAATCATTGGATTTACTGATCAAATTTAAGGCCTCATGCTAGATTTAGCAGAGGTTACACTTTGGAACAATATTTGAAAATGTAAGTTTGAGGACGCAAATGAAAGGCTGATGGGGCAACTAATTTGAGGTTCTGCATACCCTGAATTACAGAAAGCACTAGTCAGAGAGAATGAGTGAGCAGTATCTACACTGACAGCGCAAGGTGCCACAAGCAGCCATTTATGAAGATACTAAGATCCCAAAAGGCCAGCCTTCAGTGAAACCAAGACAAAGGCAGCAATAAAATAATGTACGCCAGAGAGAAAGATGTGCTAGATCTGAAAAGAGATCTTGAGATGTAGATTCATAGTTCCTTAAAAGTGGAATCACAGGTAGACAGGCTGGTGAAGAAGGCATTTGGTACACTTGCCATTATTGGACAGTGCATTGAGTACAAGACATTGGTTTGCCACTTTTGGAACACTGCATTCAGTTCTGGTCTCCCTGTTATAGGAAAAATGTTGTTAAATTTGAAAGGGTGCAGAAAAGATTTGCAAAGGTGTTGCTGGGGTTAGAGATTTTGAGCTTCAGGATGAGGATGAATAGACTGGAACTTTTTTTTCCTGGAGCGTTGGAGTCTGAGGGAGTGACCTTATAGAGGTTTATAAAATCATGAGGGACATGGACAAGGTGAATAGCCAATGGTAGAGGAGTCCAAAACTAGAGGGCATAGATTCAAGATGAGAGGATAAAGATTTAAAAGGGAACTAAGGGAAACATTTTTCACGCAGAGAGTGGTGTGTGTATTTAATGAGCTATCAGAGGAAGTGGTGGAGGCTGGTACAATTACAACATTTAAAGGCATCTGGATGGGTATATGACTAGGAAGGGTTTGGAGGAAATGGACCAAATGCTGGTAAATGGGACTAGATTAGGTTAGGATATCTGATCAGCATGGATGAGTGGACAGAAGGGTCTGTTTCTGTGCTCTATGACTCGATGACTTACTACTGTAACTGCATGAGGTGGCTGGATGCCACAAGTTTCAGACAAAGGAAATTCACACAAACATCCAGATCAGGAAGAGAATGAGAAAAAAGCTCACAGTGACAAATCTGAACATGAAGATAGATACTGGAGGGTAACATCACCTCACTCAGACTAGACCAGACGATCCTCCCTGGAAACATGGAAAAAAATAGTTACCCAAGGATTCGACTGGCTAGGAACAATTCAAATCAGGGGAACATAGAAAGGAAAATATGTTGGTGGATATTCTGTATCACTGAAACAGTTGGTCCTACTCTTCAGGGGCTGAAGAATTGCAAAAAGCTGCAGATTATTCCAATAAGCAACAATGTGAAGGAGGTAACACTGAGTAAACAGTACCTTCTCATCAGCTCAAAGATGACCGGTGAAAATGCACCCTGAGAGTTTTGTTGAGATGCATGGATGCTTTGAAGATGTTGAATGTCCCATCACCAGGGATGAAAGCAATGATTCATCCCGTGTGTGAAGTACAACAAGAATTAAAAGGAAGGTTCAAAAGAGTACTCTAGGGTATGAAAGGAAAGGTGGTTGTTGACCCACAGATTGGGTTAATTCTATCAAATGAGAAGGAAACCAAATGGATGGCTAAGAATTTACCTGAATCCCACAGATCTTCACCAAGCCACAAAGCGGTATGTTACCCTATATCAACACAGGAAGAGATCACATCAGCACTGGTAGGTGCAAACATCTTCGGCAAGTTGCAATGCCAGGAATAGATGGTGGATTGTGAAACCAGATGTGGAATCTTCACTGATGACAATATTCTGCATATATTTTGAGTGGTACCGGTTAGCCTTAAGGAGAACCAGAATATGTTCAAACTGGAAGTAGATATAAACATACAGGGGATGTAAAGGAGCAGGTAGAACAGCAGATGATATTCAGATATGTTTGAAGTGTCATGACAACATTAAATCTGAAGACTTGATGATCTGACAAGACACAGGCAGCAACCACTGCCAGTCATGTAGCAGCACTGGTTCATCGGTTCCTCCAGTGAGATCCAGAATAATCAAACCTAAACCTATGCAGGAAGGCCTTCTCCAGATGATACCCGAAGGCCATGTAGAAATGAAATGAAAGCTTAACTATGTGTTGGATAGACAGAGATATTGGGAGACTGTGGGAGCTAATTTATTCGCGCATAATCAGAAATGGCATCTACTAAACTGCTCACTAGTATTCGGTTCTCTTTTATCTGGAAGGTGAAAGTCTCAAGAGCCCACAACTATCATTTGAAGACTACAAATTCCATTATAAACAAGGGATTCCTGAAGGAATAATATGTGTAAATGAACCCAGTCTCTACCCAGAGAGTTTAAAGAATTCAGTGAACACTATGAGTTAAATAGTGCAATACCATCTGGTATTTGTATTTGGACAAAGACCCATCCAGATGCTGAAAAGACCCCATTGTGAAATGTTGTGAGACAAGGGAAGACCTGAATTTTGTTTCATTATTACAATGAACCATAGCCCTCAAAACTAACATAAAATCTCCTTCACAGCCGTTAAATGTGCCAAAGTGCTTAACATTCTCCATGTGACCTAGAGGACATCTATTAATAACTCAGTGTAGCACAGAAAAGAGGAGGTCAGCATTTGAATAAACATACTATACCCTGACCTGAGCTGTTGAAAAAGACATGTAGAGGATTCAGTCATGAAAATCTGGAGCCCAACCAAAGACGTTGCCGAAGCTGAGATACCAAGATCGCACACAATTGAGATTGAAGTCAGAGAGCAAATGAGAAGAAATGTAACCTACAGCCTACACCTGAGCTGGAAATATTGCTATCCAGCAACATTAGCAGTAGAAAGCATGACAGCTATAACACTGTGAACAAAAGACATGACATTGTGCAATGTGCCAACACATTATTAAGAACAATCCAAATTTAAAGATGGAAGAACAACATCTTGCCACTTAAGTAATACCATGAATAATAATTTGAGAGAATTCTTACAACAAAGGGATTCAGTTTATTACCAGAAAACCATGATGAATAATCTTCTTTAGTGTTGAAAAGTTAATGACAAGAACAGTCAGGAGAAAAAATGTTTTGAAGAAAGTAAGATGTCACATCTTGTATTGTCTATAAAGAGCTAGAAACAGCGTCTAATTCTATGTGTAAGTGTCCCAGTGGAGATGCACTGGAGAGTCACTTACAGTGTAATATATCACCAGCCCAAGCAGTCTTCTGCCAGGCAGCATTCAAATCATTCCATTTGAAATAGAGGTCAACATCAATTTGCCTCTGTTAAAGGCAGTCTGCCTGTGTTGAACCTGTATGTTAGCTTTTTGTAATCAATGCTCAACAATTCCTGAATCCTTCTCTACTGCATCCTTCAGCAGTCTCTCTCCACTGGAATAATATTCAGATCATTTTATTCGAAGGTTTTGCCTATTAACATAGAGCATAGGACACAGGACATAGAACGGTATGGCACAGTACTGTCCCTTCGGCTCTTGGTGTTGTATCGACCTTTTACCCTACTCGAAGATCAAACTAACCTACATACCCTACATTTTACTATCATTCGTGTGCCTATCCAAGAGTTGCTTAAATGTCCCCAATTATCTGACTCTACTACCACTGCTGGCAGTGCATTCCACACACCTACCACTCTCTGTGTAGACAGTCTAATTCTAACATCTATCCCAAACCTTCCTCCAATCACCCTAAAATTATGTCCCCCTGTGATAGCCATTTCTGCCCTGGGAAAAATAAATCTCTGGCTATGCACTCTATCTGTGCCTCTCATCGTCTTGTACATATCTATCAAGTCACCTCTCATCCTTCTTCGCTCCAATGAGAAAAGCCCTAGTTCCCTCAACCTTTCTTCACAAGCCATGCCCTCCAGTACAGGCAGCAGTCTGGTAAATCTCCCTTGCACGCTCTCTAAAATGTCCACATCTTTCCTATAATGAGGTGACCAGAACTGAACACAATGTTCCAAGTGTGGTCTAACCAGGACATTACAGAGCTGCAGCATAACCTCGCAGCTCTTAAACTCAAACCCCTGCTAATACTTATGACACAGCGGTGAACCCTTCTGTTATTTATACCAAACACCCAGAAAAGCTCACCTTGCCTCATAATCTGTTAAAGTATGAGTGACAGAAAACTCCCAAATTCCACTATTTAAAGAAAAAATATCAACTTATTCTTTAACTCTAAAAGTGAAAATTAAACAACTATTTGCAACCCTAAGTCCTTCTTTCCCTTAATCTGCCTCCAATTCTATCACAATGCACTGTTTCAATAAAATCCCCTTATTAAAATTACATCAACTTAATTTCAAAACCACACAGCAGCTGTCATCTCCAGTGTCTTCCTTCTTTTGCTGGGATCTCCCTGTGTTGTCTTCTGTCTTTCATTGCAAAGATATTTCAGAGGAAAAGGTATCTCTGATAGAGAGTGTTTTGAATGGCAGTCTCTCTCGATAGCAGTTACTCTCTGTCTAATTTTCAAACTGCCTGCCTCTTTTATTCCCCCCAAATTGGATTGTTTCATTGGTTCAATGTTGGCAAAACAATAAATTCGAAATCAATTAGGTTCTAGTATCATGGGGCATAATTTAAACTGATTGGTTAAATTTGAATTGTTGTCAAAATAGCAATCAACTCAGGTATCTGTTTCACAGCCAAATGTTACATATTTTCAATTTTCCAGTACACTCTGAGACTGCTAGCTAGTCATATGACAAGTGCTTGTAAGCTCTCAGTGCAAAACAGCATTCACTCTCTCTTAAAGGTACAGTATATGCCTTCAACTTTGCAACATAATGAAAGCCAACACACCATATGCCTTCTTAACTACCCTAGCAGCTTTGGTGTCAACTTTGAGGGATCTGTGAACGTGGACCCCAAGATCCCCCTGTTCCTCCAAACTGCCGAGAGAATCCAGCCTGTAATCTGCATTTAAATTCTAAAATGAATCACTTCACACTTTTCTAGGTTAAACTCCATCTGTCACTTCTCAGCCCAGCTCTGCATCCCTTCAATAGCTCAGTGCAACCTACAACAGCCCTCCACATTACCCACAACTCTGTCAACATTCATGTTATCAGCAAACTTACTAACCCACCCTTCCACTTCTTCATCCAAGTCACTTATAAAAATCACAAAGAGCAGAGGTCCCAGAACAGATCCCTACGGAACACCACTGGTCACCGAGATCCAGGCTGAGTACTTTCCATCTAACACCAACCTCCATATTTTATTAGCCAGCCAATTCTGTATCCAGACAGCCAGATTTCCCAGTATCCCATGCCTCCTTACTTTCTGAATGAGCCTAGCATGGGGAACCTTATCAAATGCCTTGTTAAAATCCATATACACCATATTCAGTGCTCTACCTTCATCAATGTGTTTTGTCACATTCTTAAATAATTCAAGAAGACTTGTGAGGCATCACCTGCCCCTCACAAAGCCATGCTGACTATCTCTAATTAAACAATGCTTTTTCTAAATAATAATAAATCCTGTCTCTCAGACTCCTCTCCAATAATTTGCCCACCACCAATGTAAGACTGACTGATCTGTAATTCCCAGTGTTATCCCTATTCGTTTCTTGAATAAGGGAATAACATTTGCCACCCTCCAATCATCCATTACAACTCCATGGACAGTGAGGACATAAAGATCATCGCCAAAGGTGCAGAAATCTCTTCCCTCGCTTTCCATAGAAACCTTGGATATATCACGTCTGGCCCAGAGGACTTATCTATCCTCATGTCCTTCAAAATGTCCAGCACCTCTTCCTTCTTAACATTAACCTGTTCAAATGTATCAGCCTGTTTCACACTGTCCTCACAAATGACAAGGTCACTCTCGCAAGTGAATACTGAAGCAAAATATTCATTAAGGATCTCCCCTACCTCCTCTGACCCTAGGCACAAGTTCCCTCCACTATCCCTGATCGGCCCTACCCTCACTCTGGCCATAAGTGTGGACTGCCTTAGGGTTTTCATTAACCCTACCCGCTAAAGTTTTTTAATGCCCCCTTCTAGCTCTTCTCAGTTCATTCTTCAGTTCCTTCCTGCCTACCTTGTGACCCGCTAGACCTCTGTCTGATCCTTGCCTCCTCAACCTCAAGTAAGCTTCCTTCTTCCACTGATTAAATGTTCCACATCTCTTGTTATCCAAGGTTCCTTTGCTCTACCATCCCTTCCTTGCCTCATTTGGACAAACCTATCCAGCACTCTTAGCAAGTGCTCCCTAAACAACCTCCACATTTCTGTCGGACATTTTCCTGAGAATATCTGCTCCCAATTTATACTCCACTGTTCCTGCCTAATAGCACTGTAATTCCTCCTTCCCCAATTAAATGCTTTCGCATACTGTCAACTCCTATCCCTCTCCTTGACTATAGTAAAGGTTAGGGAGTTGTGATCACTATCACCAAAATGTTCTGCCACTGAGAGATCTGACACCTGAACTGATTTGTTATCAAGCACCAAATCCAATATGGCTTCCATTCTAGTCTGCCTATCTACATATTGAGTCAGAAATCTTTCCTGGACATACTTGACAAATTCTGCTCCATCCAAACTATTTGCATTAAGGAGGTTCCAGTTAATATTAGGGAAGTTGAAGTCACCCATGACAACAACCCTGTTACTTCTGCACCTTTCCAAAATCTGCCTCCCAATTTGCTCCTCCATGTCTCTGTTGCTACTGGGGAGTTTATAGAAAACTCCCAATAAAGTTACTGCTGCTTTCCTGTTTCTGACTTCTACCCATAATGGACTCAGTAGACAAACCCTCCTCGACCACCTCCTTTTCTGCAGCTGTTATGCTATCCCTGAATAGCAATGCCACTCGCCCACCTCTTTTACCTCCCTCCCTATTCCTTTTGAAACATCTAAACCCCAGAACTTCCAACAACCATTCCTACCCCTGTGATATCCAAGTCTCAGTAATGGTCACAACATCATAGCTCCAAGTACTGATCCATGCTCTGAATTCATCACCCTTATTCCTGACACTTCTTGTGTGAAGATAAACACACTTCAATCCATCACACTGATTATAACTTTGCCCAATCAACTGTCTATCCTTCCTCACAGACTCTCTGCACACTAATTCTGCCTGTTCACCAGCTATCCCATCCTCTGATCTATAGCTCCGGTTCCCAAGCCCTTGCCAATCTAGATTAAACCTTCCCGAACAGCTCTGGCAAACCGCCCACCTAGGATATTGGTACCCCTCCAGTTCAGGTGCAACATATCTTTCTTGTACAGGTCCCACCTTCCCAGAAGATATCCCAATGATCCACATATCTGAACCCCTCCCTCCTACACCAGCTCTGCAGCCACGTGATTAGCTGCACTCGCTCTCTATTCCTAGCCTCACTAGCCCATGGTTACTGTAATCCTAAGGTTACTACTCTGCTCGTCCTGCCTTTTAGCTTCCAACCTAATTCCTTATGTTCACTTTTCAGGTCCACATCCCTTTTCCTAGCTATGTCATTGCTACCGATGTGTACCATGACTTCTGGTTGTTCACCACTGCCTGAACATACTAGCTCACCTACCCAACAATCCCATGTTCTTTCCCGTGCAGCCTTCGCTCCACTGATTCACAAGGTAAGTATTTTATATTCAAATTTACCTTCCTGGCTGCCCCCGACTCACAGTCTCTCGACTCACACTGCTGAAATGAATTAACCTGCCTATTTCCCCAGTAAACACTTTCATCCTCATCACGTACCTTTCTGAAACAGATATAATTGTTGGAACAACAGTCTTATCAAATGTTAATGATAATGTAAACAGTAGAACATAGTTTTGGTCCATCAACCTCTGGGTGTTGGTCAACCTCTGGGTGTTGCTGTATTAATCTGCTGGAGTCTTAATGAGGAGGGGGAGCAGTTGTTTGACATAACAAGATTTGGCAATTTATGATACAAATAGGTGAAAATTACATTGACCAATTAGGCATAATAACAAAGATTATCACTGGCTAGATATGCTATGTCTGACTCCATTGGGACCTCATGCTGGACTGCATTTTTTAATTCATTCACAGGATGAGGGCACCACTGGCTAGGCCAGCATTTATTGCCCATCCCTAATTGCCCAGAGGAAAGTTGAAGAGTCAACCATATTGCTGTAAGTCAGAAATCACATGCAGACCAGACCAGGTAAGGATGGTAGATGACAGGTAAAGATGACAGGGGAAGGCAATGGCCCAGTGTTATTATCGCTAGACTATTTATCCAGAGACCCAGATAATATTCTGGGGACCCAGAATTGAATTTTGCAATGGCAGATGGTAGAATTTAAATTCAATGAAATCTGGAAATAAGGTTCTAATATTGATCATGAAACAATTGTCAAAAAAAACTGTCTGGTTCACCAATGTCCTTCAGGGAAGGAAATCTGCCGTCCTTACCTGGTCTGGCCTACATGTGACTCCAGACCGAAAGCAACGTGATTGAATCACAGTTTCCCTCTGCAATGGCCCAGCAAGCCATTCAGTTGTTCCAATTGCTACAAAGTCTCAAATATACAAAACTGGATGGGATCATCTGGCATCGACCAAGACACTGGAAAAGACAATGGCAGAATCAGCCCTGTCGACCCTGCAGAGTCCTCCTCACTAACATCTGGAGGCTAGCACCAAAATTAGGAGAGCTGTCTCGCAGACTAGTCAAGCAACAGCCTGACACAGTCATAGACATGGAATCATACCTCGCAGATAATGTCCTAGACACCACCATCACCATCAGGACACACCCAGAAGAGGTGGTGGCACAGTGGGATACGGTCGGGAGGGAGATGCTCTGGGAGTCCTCAACATTGACTCTGGACCCCATGAAGTCTCACAGTTTCAGGTTAAACATGGGCAAGGAAACCTCCTGCTGATTACCACATACCGTCCTCCCTTAGCTGATGAATCAGTACTACTCCATGTCGAACGATACTTAGGGGAAGGACCAAGGATTGCAAGGGCACAGAATTTACTCTGGGTGGGAGATTTCAATGTTCACTACCAAGGGTGGCTTAGCAGCAGGACTGCTGATCGAGCTGGTTGGGTCCTAAAGGATATAGCTGGTAGACTGTATCTGTGGCAGGTGTTGAGGGAACCAACAAAAGGGGAAAACATACATGACTTCATCCTTACCAATCTGCCAGCTGCAGATGCATTTGTCCATGACAGTATCAGTGGAAGTGACCAACATGCAGTCCTGTGGAGACATAGTTCAGCCTTCACATTGAGAATAACGTCCATTGTGTTGTGTGGCACTATCATAGTGCTAAATGGGACAGACTTGGAGCAGATTTAGCAACTCAAGACTGGGCATTCCATGAGGCCAGTCTGTGGGCCATCAACAGCAGGAGAATTGTACTCCAGCATAATCTGTAACCCCCTGGCCCGGCATATCCTCTACTCAACCATTACCATCAAGACAGAGGATCAATCCTGGTTGAATGGAGAGTACAGGAGGGCATGCCAGGAGCAGCACCGGGCATACCTGAAGATGAGGTGTCAACCTGGTGAAGCCACCAAATAGGACTACTTGCCTGCCAAATGGCATAAGCAGCAAGTGTTAGGCAGAGCTAAGTGACCCCTCAGTCAATGGATCAGATCTAAGCTCTGCAGTCCTGCCACATCCAGTCGTGAATGTCGGTGGACAATTAAACAACTCACTGGAGGAGGAGGCTCTACAGCTATCCCCATCCTCAATGGTGGAAGAGCCGAGCACATCAGTGCAAAAGATAAGGCTGAGCTTTTGCAGCAATCTTCAGCCAGAAGCACAGAGTGCATGATTTATCTCAGCCTCCTCCAGTGGTCTCAAGCATCACAGATACCACTCTCCAGCCAAATTAATTCACCCCACGTGATATCAAGAAGCTGTTAGAGACACTGGATACTGCGAAGGGTACGGGCTCTGACAACATGCCAGCAATAGCACTGAAGACCTGTGCTCCAGAACTTGCCGCTCCCCTAGCCTAGCTCTTCCAATACAGGTACAACACTGGCATCTACCTGACAATATGGAAAATTGTCCAGGTATGTCCTGTACATAGAAAGCAGGACAAATCCAACCTGGCCAATTACTGCCCTATCAGTCTACTCTCAGTAAAGTGATGGAAGGGGTCATCAACAGTGCTATTAAACAGCACCTGCTCAGCAACAACCTGCACAATGACGCCCAGTTTGGGTTCCGCCTGGACCACTCAGCTCCTGATCTCATTACAGCCTCGGTTCAAACAAAAGAGCTGAACTGCAGAGGGGAGGTGATAGCGACATTCCTTGATATCAAGGCTGCACTCAACCGAGTGTGGCACCAAGGAGCCCTGGCAAAACTGGAATCAATGCATATCAGGGGGCAAACACTCCACTGGTTAGAATCATACTGGCACATGGGAAGATGGTCGTAGTTGTTGAAGGTCAGTCATCTCAGCTCCAGGACATCTCTGCAGGAGTTCCTCAGGGGAGTGTCCTAGGCCTAATCATCTTCAGCTGCTTCATCAATGACCTTCCCTTCATCATAAGGTCAGAAATAGGGATGTTAACTGATGATTGCACAATGTTCAGCACAATTTGCAACTCCTTAGATATTGAAGCAGTCCATGTTCAAATGCAACAAGATCTGGATAATGTCCAGGCTTGGGTTGACAAGTGGCAAGTAACATTTGCACCACGCAAATGCCAATCAATAACCATCACCAACGAGAGACAATCTAACCACCACCCCATGACATTCAATGGTATTACCATCAGTGAATTCCCCCACAATCAACATCTGTGAGTTATCAAAAACTTAACTGGACTCACCACATAAACTAAACGGCTACAAGAGCAGGTCAGAGGCTAGGGATGTTGGATGAGTAACTCACCTGCTACCCACCATCTCCAAGGCACAAGTCAGGAATGTGATGGAATACTCTCCATTTGTCTGGATGAGTGCAGTTCCAACAACAATGAGGACACTTGACACCATCCAGGACAAAGCAACCAACTTGATTAACATCAAATCCACAAACATCCACTCCCTCCATGACCGCGCTCAATAGCAGCAGTGCATACTATCTACAAGATGCACTGCAGAAGTTCACCAAAGATCCTTAGACAGCACCTTCCAAACCCTGACCACTTTCATCTAGAAGGACAAGAGCAGCAAATACACGGGAACACTACCACGTTCAAGTTCCCCTCCAAGCCACTCACCAACCTGACTTGGGAATATATCACCATTCCTTCACTGTCACTGGGTCAAAATCCTGGAATTCCATTCCTAAGGCCATTGTGGGTCAACCCACAGCAGGTGGGCTGCAACGGTTGCAGCTCATTACCACCTTCTGAAGGGCAAATAAGGATGTGCCAGCCAGCGACATCCACATCCCACTAAAAAAATGAAATGAATGAATAATCTCCTTCCCTAAAGGCCATTAGTGCACCAGATGGGCTTTCCCTGACAATCGAAAATGTTTTCATGGTCGTCATTAGACTCTCAATTCCAGCCAAGTATTGAATTCAAATGCCACCATTTTCCATGCCGGCATTTGAACCCAGGTCCCCAGAACATTACCGGGGTATTTGGGTTAATAGTCCAGCAATAATACCATTTGGCCAGTGTCTCCCACTTCTCTTCTCACAGACTGTGTGACATCATCAGCTTGGGTGGAGACTAAGGTGGATTCATTATTAACTCTTTCAGAACCATTACCTTATTCAACAAGAAACAGGAAAACACAGCTTTAGATCAGACTCTCGATTTGAGGCAGATTCTATAAATATATCTTACCATTATTCAATCTTCATCCATAACCATTATATTATATGAACATATCTCAAGCCAGGAGGCCTAGGTTCAAATCGCACCTGCTCCAGAGGAGTGTAATAACATATCTGAATAGATTGACTAGAAAATATCTAAGTTAGATTCTTTAAGGCTCTTGTAATGCAGTGGTAATGTCCCCACCTCTGGGCACAGAAGATGCATGTTTACAATGCTTTTAAACAGGTTGATTAAACTAGCAAAGTCAGATCCTCTGCTATTGGCTGCATGTACAGCAATGTGCTATGATGCTGGATTAATAGCTAAATGTTATGGCCAATAATGCCCCCATGAACGTGAATTCCAATACCACTGTGAATTTAGTTCCAGTTTGTTTTAAATCTTCCAAATCTGAAGAGGTCAAAGCCAACCATGAGTCTGTTGGATTGTCATTAAAATCCAACTGGTTCATCAATAAATTCTGTGGATGGATCAGCGCTTTCCCAATTTTAGCACCACTTAGAAGAAGGTAGTTACATACACGCTAGGTAAGAACATCTCTGAAAAGAGCTAAATCCTTGATATTTAATGGGATTAACATAGAAAGTAGGAGCAAGAATAGACCTTTTGGTCCTTTGAGCTTACTTAAAGATTCAATATAATCATGGCTGATCATAACACAGTACCCTGTTCACACTTTCTCCCTATCCTTTGATTCCTTTAGCCCTAAGAATTACATCTAACTCTATCTTCAAAATATTCAATCTTTTGGCCTCAGCCTCATTCTATGGCAGAGAATTCCAATGGGCTCACTGTCTGGATGAATCAATATTCTAATGTCAGGCCAAAATGACCTATTCTATTTCTTTAGACTATGCCCCCTGATTCTGGATTCCCAAGTCACCATGAATATGCTTCCTGCATTTATCCTGTCTTGTCCTGCGGGACATTATAGGATTCTATGAGAATCTCCCCTCATTCTTTGAAACTCCAGTGAATATAGTCCAAACTGATCCAATCTGTCTTCATGCCATTCCAGGGAATCGGTGTGGTAAACGTCCCCTATAGTCACAATATGCTTCCTCAAATAAGGAGACCAAAAGTCAGGTTTGTGGGTGGCACGGTGGCTCAGTGGTTAGCACAGTCGCCTCACAGCGCCAGGGACTCAGGTTTGATTCCCCCTCGGGCGACTGTGTGGAGTTTGCGCATTCTCCCCGTGTCTGCGTGGGTTTCCTCCAAGTTCTGCCACTCAGGAAAGACCAGTTCATTTCTCTTCATGACAGTACACTCTCCCCAGTCTCATGCACTTTAATTTTAGATGTGCAGGTTGGGTGAATTGGCCATGCTAAATTGCCCATAGTGTTAGGTGCATTATTCAGAGGTAAATATAGGGTAGGGAAATGGGTCTGGGTGGGTTAGTCTTTGGAGGGTCGGTGTGGACTTGTTGGGCCGAAGGGCCTGTTTCTATACTGTAGGGAATCTAATCTAAAACAGCATACAATACTCCAGGCATGATCTCAGCAAGGTTCTGTACAATTGCAGTAAGACATCCCTGCTCCTGCACTCGAATCCTCTCGCTGCGTAGGCCAACATATCATTTGTATTCTTCACTGCCTGCTGCACCTGCATGGTTACTTTCAGTAACTGAAGTACAAGGACATGCAGGTCTCACTGCATCGCCTCCTTTCCCAATCCTATTACGATAATAATCTGCCTTTCTCTATTTGCTACCAAACATAAATTTGATAACCACATATGTATTCACCTCATCTGCCCTGCAATTTGGACACTCACTCAGTTTGTCCAAATCACACTGCATCCTCTCTAGAGTTCACCCTGCCAGCCAGCTTTGTGTGGTGTGCAAGCAGCTTGGAGACATGTGTTCAGTTCTGGTCGGCACATTCCAGGAAGGATGTGGAGGCTTTGGGGAGGATGCAGAAGAGGTTTACCAGGATGCTGCCTGGATTAGAAGGTATGAGGAGAGGCTAGAAAAACTCAGGTTGTTTTCTCTGCATCAATAGAAGCTGAGGGGAAACTTGATAGAAGTTCATATAATTATGAGGTGCAGAGATAGGGTTGACAGTCAGAACCTGTTTCTCAGAGTTGAAATGTCTAATACTCCGGGGCATGGTGAGAAGGAGAAAGTTCAAAGGAGATGTGAGGGGCAAGTTTTCTACAAAGAGAGTGGTAAGAGCCTGGAACATGCTACCAGGGTGGGGATACGTTTAGATAAGCACATGAATATGCAAGGAATGGGGAGATTTGGACAAAGGACAGGTAAAAGGGAGTAATTTAATTTGACATCACGTTAGGCACAGCATTGTGGGCTGAAGGGCCCATTCCTGTGCTGTACTGTTCTATGTTCTATGTTTCATATGACATGTAGTTCTCTCATCAAATCATTAAAATACATTGTGTATAGCTGGAGCTCGAACACTTGTCCCTGCCATACCCCACTAGTCACTGCCTGCCACTTAGAAAAAGACCAGTTCATTTCTCTTCTTTGTTTCCAGTCTGCCAACCAGTTCTCTCTCCATGACAGCACACTGTCCCCAATCCCATGCACTTTAATTTTAGATGCTGACCTCTTAGAGAATCATAGAAGCCCTACAGTGTGGATGCAGGCTATTTGGCCCATCAAGTCCACATCGCCCTTCCGAACAGCATCTCACCCAGACCCACCCCCTACCCCATCCCTGTAACCCTGCATTTCCCATGGCTAATCTACCTGACCTGCTCACCTTTGGATTGTGGTCGGAAACCAGAGCACCTGGAGGAAACCCCACACAGACATGGGGACAATGCACAAACTCCACACAGTCATCAGATGCTGGAAACTAATCCAGGTCCCTGGTACTGTGACACAACAATGCTAACACTGAACCACCATGTCATCCCAAATGTAGGACCTTATTGAAAACTTTCTGAAAGTCCAAGGAGACCACAATAACTCTCCCTTATCAACTTTATGAAAAGTTCGAGTAGATTTATCAAGCATGATTTCTCTTTGATAAATTCACACCGGTGCTGCCCTATCCATCACTAATATCACTGATTTCCCCATTGTTAACATCCTGGGCTTACTATTGAGTAGAAACTGAACTGGACCAACCATACCAATACTATGGCGTCAAGAACAGGTCAGATGTTTGGAGATTCTCCAGTGAACAACTTAGCTCCAGCTTCCCAAATACCTGTCCATCAAGAAACGACAATAATTTGTATGATCCATGAGGATCAATTGAACCTGAAGCTCTGAGAATTGTTTATGAAGCCAAGTTCTTTACTACGATGTTACTCAGCCTTTCAAACAGGGCTGTAGAGCAGCGGATTCTAGTTTTGTGATTCAGTAAGCAGGCTCGGATTTATTCCCAGAATCAAAATGAGCACCAAATTAGAATGAGCAGAGGGATGAAGGGACATCGCAGGTTTAATGGAGAACAATCATGTCAACATTTCAACGACTCTAGGGCGCATTGATGTTATTTTATCATCAACTTGGCAACAGGATCAGGACTTTGAAACATTATCTGTAAAAACAAAGAATTCCTTTCTTCAAAGCTATCATCCATCATCTTAATGAGTGCCAGGAGCATATAAAAGGCAAAGTGTCAGTTGATTTCTTAGGAACTTGCTGTTTGAGAACATGGATTCAGTTTCTTTTATGCCAGGGCACAATGCCAATCTACATTTGCACATCCCAGGGGATCTTGGAGACCACTGCTGTTGTCAACTGCTAACACTCGGGTAAGCCTGCGACAGCTGCTTTGAGGGAGACTCGTGACTAGAATCCTACAGGCAATTTCAAACCATTGCAACAACTAGAATCGAAACTTGTCCCAATTCTGGAGCACACTTTTCTAAAAGAAGGGTTTCTTTTTAATCACAGAGTTGTAATGTTAGCCATCACCTGCCTCTAGCTGGGGGTTTTAACCTGATGTGACAAGCTTGATGTTATCCCTTATAACGTAAGAAAGTGGGCTTGTACAGCATGATAGCCACAAGAATCCAGCTAACTGTTATGCGCAAACATAGCAGGCTGAATCTCACCTTTTCTTTTGGCTAAGTGTCAATTTAATTGAGTTTTATGGAGAGTTTCTCTCTGCGAAACCAAGCGAGTTTTCCCACGTCATCGTCTCATTAACTACCACACCCCCAATCCCAATGGACCATTCTTGTCCGATCCTACCACTTGCTGTAGCTGGAAGAACTCACCACTGGCTGGGTACCCCAGAATGGACTGGTATCCATGACGGTGGCCCTGTCAGTCTGGAGCTGCCCTGCATGGTTCCTGACCTTTGCCCATATCGTAGCAGACGGGAAGGAAATTGAAGCCTTACTCAGTGGATAGACATCAGAAGATCGTTGAGCATTGGGTTGTGCAGGGTCGCGCCATCCTCATTCCCCAGGACTGAGGGGAAAGGTACAACACCAGCCTCTGCCACCCCAGTCAATGCAGTTTCAGCCATCTGAAGCAATGCCCAGCACTGTACAAAGAAAGTCAGTGACCTTTCCCACTCCTCTGGTGTTGGTGCCGCCATATTCTCTCCACACCCTGACTCTATCTCTGTGTCTGCACCCACTTCCCACCAAGGCTCATGTTCTACCACTCTCACTGTTGCCTGCAACATCTTCCCCACCCATCATTCCACCCTAACTCCCAAAGCCACGTGCCTTCTTCATCACCTCACCTTAGTTGCAGTTCCAGGCATATCAAGTAAACATTCCAGGTGTAATAGGCCACTCGATTGAAACCACATGCACCCAAGACTGTAGAGATACAGCTTCCTGACTCTGACCACCTTGAGCAATCAACTGACCATGCCCAATGCCATGGACTGATATTGGACTCCATCCTTGACTTACTGTGATGGGGCCCCCAATTGAAGGGTCTCTCTGTGGTCTTGACTGAAGACTACTCCCATTAGATTTGAAGGTGTGGCCTTTGCTTGAAGCTCATGCAGTGTGATTGGTGCATATGCAGCTGACACATGGTGCAGGTGAAGTAGTGATGTATCACAGTGCCATGCAGCAACATGGCCGTCCCCTTACCTGATCACCTCTGACAACTATCACAAGATTCCAGGCTCTGTGTCTGTATAGTGAGGAAAGATAGAAACACTGTGAGCTGGCTTTGATTCATGGGCGATTGGCACCAAAACTCAGGAAAGTTGGACCAAGGTACTGAGAAAAGATTAGAGTAGAAGCTGAAAATGAACGTCTCCTCGGATCTTAACAAAAATAGTGATTATTGTGATAGTACTTGCACTGGCTGTAATTCTCCAAAATTCCTTAGATTCTGCAAAGGTCCTTTCAGATTGGAAAATAACAAATGTGCCTCCTGTATTGAAGACAAGAGGGAGATAGGAAGGAGGAACCCACAGGCCGGTTAGTTTAACATCTGTCAAAGTGAAAACGCTAAAAAAAATTAAGGAGGTTGGAGCAGAACACTTAGAAAATCTCAATGCCATCAGGCAGCGTTAACATCCATCAAATCTGCTCCCTCCCTTCTACTGCAGATTTTGCCAAAGCACCTGTTCACTTCAGATCTCAGTGGACAAGTGTGACCAGTGCAGGTGACCTTTTAATAGTGATAACTGGTGCCAGAAATTATTTAATCATAAAGTTAGCTTGTTAATGTTTTAAGATAATGAGTATTCATGGTTTTGTTGCAAATGTTGCGAACCTGAGATGTGTATTGTTGAGAGAAGGACAAATTGGCAAGGCTGTATTTATTGTCCATCGCACATTATCCTGGAAGCATTAACTCAATCAGATGGACCTTGAAATTTACTATTTTCTTCACTCCAGCCCCATGCAGTATATTTAACAGAATTATTTGATTAACATTTTATTACAATGTTTTTTTTATTACAAAGCGGCACGGTAGCACAGTGGTTAGCACTGCTGCTTCACAGCGCCAGAGACCCGGGTTCAATTCCCACCTCAGGCGACTCTCTGTGTGGAGTTTGCACATTCTCCCCGTGTCTGCGTGGGTTTCCTCCAGGTGCTCCGGTTTCCTCCCACAATCCAAAAATGTGCAGGGGTTAGGTGAATTGGCCATGCTAAATTGCCCGTAGTGTTAGGTGAAGGGGTAAATGTAGGAGAATGGGTCTGGGTGGGTTACGCTTCGGCGGGTCGGTGTGGACTTGTTGGGCCGAAGGGCCTGTTTCCACACTGTAAGTAATCTAATCTAAAAAGCATTTGTTTTGCCTATGCATTTTAAAAATTATATATAACTATTTCTCTTCAATTATTCTCCTTTTTTCTTAAAAAAAGGATGTGCAATTACACATGAACAAATAAGGAAATTGAACTTTGCCTGAAAACAAAAAAATGCTGGAGATCACAATGGGTCAGGCAGCATTCATGGAGAGAACCATACCTGCCTGACTCTGCGTGAGTACTGGGAGTGAATAGTCATAGATATCGATTCTCAGATCTCATTCTTAGACAATGATATTGTTGAACAGACAGTCAGGAAGGTGACGGTAAGCCATGAGCAAGAAATGTTTGCAAAGTGACCTCGACTCAGACCTGAATTTCAGAAGGACAGAAAGAAAAGAAAGGTGGGGTAGCTCTTGTTGTCAATGCTGTCAGGACAACAATGCTGTCAGGACAACGATGCTGTCAGTATAACAATGCTGTCAGTACGACAATGCCGTCAGTACAGCAATGCTGTCAGTACAGCAATGCCGTCAGTACAGCAATGCTGTCAGTACAACAATGCTGTCCGTTTGGCCAACTGGCAGGAGCTGGAGGCCAAAGTCTCGGCTCGCCTAGGCCGCTGGACAGGACTGCTCTGAGTGCTATCTCACAGGAGTCGAGTGCTGGTCATAAACCAACTGGTGGCCGCCATGCTGTGGTACCGGCTGGTCACTTTGGTCCCTCCTCCTGGCTTTGTCGCTGACATCCAGAGAACGTTGGTCGACTTCTTCTGGAACAAAAAGATGCACTGGGTCGCTGCGCAGGTTCTGAGTCTCCCTATTGTGGAGGGCGGTCAGTCGCTGGTGTGCGTCTGCACCCAGGTCGCGACGTTCCGCCTTCAGACCTTGCAGCGATACCTTTACGTCGAGCCTCCTCCTAGGTGGTGCGCCCTGGTGACATATTTTCTCCGCCAGGTGCGTAACCTCAACTACGACACGCAGCTCCTGTTCGTCGACCGTGACGGTTTGGAGGTCGCCCTCAAGACGCTGCCTGTCTTTTACCAGGACCTGATCACTGTCTGGAACATGGTCGAATCGCGTCGCGCCTACCCTCCGGCTGGAGTAGCGGCTGTCGTCAGGGAGCCATTGCTCAGGAATCTGCACCTCCGTACTCGCGGGTTCGAGTGGCTGTCGGAGGGGAGGGCCGTGGCGGCGAGGGTGACCAGGGTCGGGGACGTGCTGGGTGCCGGGGGCCTGGGCTGGACGCTGCCGCAGGACATAGCAGGCAGGGCAGCGGTAGACGTCTGGTACGTGGCCACCGCCATCCGACGCCTTAAAACGGTGGTGCTCGGTCCCGACGTAGTGCACCAGTTGGAGGACTCTCAGGTGTGCGGTGGGATCCCGTCCGCGCTCACCCCAGCCCGGACGGAATTTCACATTGGCCCCAAGGTCTCGTACTTCCCGCGGGAGTCTGTGCCCCACAACCTGAGCCGCCTCCGGAATTTTAATTTTGTTCCCTTCCATGGGGTAAAAAGGCGGGCCCTATATAGACTGCCGCTGCACACCGTCCACCTCTTCTCCCTCATCCACCGTCCAGACACGCCTTGGCGTGCCCATTTGCCACCGGGCGGTGGGGATCCCCAGTGGAGGGCTCTCTATGTGGGAGTCCTCCCCCTTTCTCTCGGGGATCTGGGGTGGAGGGTGCTGCACGCAGCAGTCCCCTGCAACCGCAGATTGCGGTGGTTCACGGACTCCCAGCCCAACTGCTTGTTCTGTGGCGCTGTGGAGTCCGTGGACCATGTATATATTGGGTGTGGGCGTTTACAATCCCTTTTTGATTTTCTGAAAAACCTCCTCCTCTGCTTTTGGTTGCACTTCAGTCCCACGCTCCTGATCTTCGGGCACCTGGTACGGAGGAGGGAGGGCAGGTCTGAAGACCTCCTCATGGGTCTGCTCCTGGGCCTGGCCAAACTGGCCATCAACAGGTCCAGGCAGCGGGCCGTGGAGGGGGTCGTTAGGGCTGACTGCCTGCCCCTCTTCCGCGGTTACGTTAGGGCCCGGGTGTCTGTGGAGAAGGAGCACGCGGTGTCGACCAACACCCTGGAGTTGTTCAGGGAGAGGTGGGCGCCACAGGGAGTATTATTTCCCCCTCCAACTCCATTTTGATTTAATCCCTGCCCTCCCCTTCACTGTTTGATCACACAGCATTGTCCTTTGATGTGAAGGGCAGTGCTTGTCACTGGCCACTTGGGTGTTTCTTTTCTTCCTGGTGATAGAAGTCTTTCTGCACACACACACAACATGGGTACCGGGGAAAAAATAAGCACTTCCCCAGCTAGGCGCTATTGTGGAGATTATTGGATAAAAAGAAAAAAAAAAAGAGGGTCAGAGATACTGTTCACTCTGAGAGCTGGCTCTGAGGGAGCTGGGATCAGTGTGTGAAGGACTCTCAAAATAAATGCATAATCCCATTAATCCCAAGAAAGGCCTGTGTAAATTGAAGAGTGAAACAACAGTTTTTGTGTGGTGTTTAAACAGACCTTGTCTAATAACCCAAAAGCCCACTCATCTTGGATTACAAAGACGCGCAAGGTAATTTGATGGAAATCAAATGATTAGTTCTAAAGCTAGGCCTCAAAAACTGCTTGAACAGAAAATACTTACAATTATTAATGTCAGGCACACAGAAAACCTGTGTGTTACTAATTCGAAATCCAAAAACTTACATTTACAATAAAATATATTAAAATATATCTCAATCACGCAGTCTACATCATAACAGTTAGGATCATCTCCGGCACAAGTTCCCATAGCCATACTAGGCTGAGTATTAAAAACAGAATGGCTTTTATCAAGGACAGAGAGACAGTCAGCGATGATTAGAAAGAATATTTTGAGGTTGATACCAACCACTGCCACCTTGGCATAACCACAGCCCAATAGTTGAGAACCAGCAAGGTTGTTAGTGCCACTGGAATCCCCGTGGAAATGCTGAAATATGGTGGAGAAGGACTAATGATGTAAATACATGGCCTCATCACCTGTGTCTGGAAGGAAGAGAAAATGGGAGTTGATTTGTTAGATTCCACAATTGTGACCATCTTCAAGAAAGGAGAACAGGCTGATTCCAGTGAGTCCAGACAGTCTTGCTACTGTTTGCCATGAGAAGGTCACAGCAGTGATTCTCCTCCATTGCCGTCTCCCACGGACTGCAGAGCTCTCCCTGGAGCCACAATGCAGAGTTCGTTCATCAAGTGGCCCAGTGGACATGGTCCTCACAGTAAGACAAGTCCAGGAAGAGTGCAGAGAGCAGCAGCATTCTCAATATGGCCTTCTTTCACCCTCGTGAAGCCCTTCAACTCTGAGGAGAGATTATGGAGCGGCCTCCTCAAATGTAGCTACCCGCCAGAAATCCAACACCAGCCTCTTCCTACTGTGTGACAGCACGTCAGCCCTGTTCCTCACCAACGGATCCACCACTGACCCAATATTTTTGCAACCTGGGGTCACAGGCTTTGTCACCGCACCAACTCTCCTCTCCATCTTCCTCACGGCAACACACCGCCCCCCCATCTCCATGGAGATTCCCCCAAGAATGAGGGAGCACAATTTAAAATTCAGGGGTCTCCAGTTGAAGCTGGAGTTGGGGGTGATGGATATCAGGGCAGGGAGTAAGGGGCTGTAATAGAGCAGGGAGTGTCCTAGGAGAACCTCAGAAGATGTGCTGGTGCATCCTGGATTTTAAAACAGCAGCAATAGGAGTGTTCAACAGGAGTCTCCAACAGAGAGCTCAGTCTTTCAAGGAAACAGGAGCATTTTTCACTTTCAATGAATCATTCTTCATTTAAGCCACGTGTGCCAGAGCTCCCCCAGTTGATGGGTCTGTGCCATTGGGCCATTACTGGGCCTCTCTGGAACGTGCCTCGGAGGGAATTGGTAAGATTGTAAAACCCGACACTGAACAGCAGTTGGGCATGAGGGATGACAAAGGGGCATGGGAAGACAATAACTGTGAGACATAGAGGATTCCGAAGGGGCTTGAGGGAGTTGATGCAGAGGCATTGTTTCCTCTGGGTTATGGAATCTAAAACATGGGAGAGGGCACAGCCTCAGGTTAAGGTGTCAATCGTTTAGGGCTGATATGAGGAGAAATTCCTCGGAAACACAGGAGCAGGACTAGGCCACTCAGCCTTTGGAACATGCTACACTGTATGATCATCCAAGTCAACTCCCTGTTCCAGCTTTCTCCCCGTATCCTTTGATCCCTTTAGCCCTAATATCTATATCTAATTCCTCCTTGAAAACATTCAATATTTTGGCCGCAGTCTCTTTCTGTGACAGAGAATTCCACTGACTCTCTGGGTGAGGAAATTTCTCCTTATCTCTGTCCTGAATGGTTTACCCCACATCTTTAGACTGTGACGCTCAGTTCTGGACTCCCCGGTCATTGGAATCATCCTTTCTGCATATAACTCACTGGTCCTGTTAGAATGCCTTAGTTTTCTGTGAGATCCCCCTATCGTTCTTCTGAATTCCAGTGAATATAATCCAAAACAATTTTGTTTCACTTCTTATGTGATCACGGTGGCACAGTGGTTAGCACTGCTGCCTCACAGCGCTAGAGACCCGGGTTCAATTCCCGCCTCAGGCAACTGTCTGTGTGGAGTTTGCACATTCTCCCCGTGTCTGCATGGGTTTCCTTCGGGTGCTCCGGTTTCCTCCCACAGTCCAAAAATGTGAAGGTTAGGTGAATTGGCCATGCTAAAATTGCCCATAGTGTCAAGTGAAGGGGTAAATGTAGGGAATGGGTGTGGTTGGGTTGCTCTTTGGAGGGTCGGTGTGGGCTTGTTGGGCCGAAGGGCCTGTTTCCACACTGTAAATAAGTAATCTAAAAAAAAGTAATCCCAGGAATCAGTCTAGTAAACCTTTGTCACACTCCCTTCGTAGACAGAACATTCTTCTTCAGCTAAGGAGATTAAACTGCACACAGTACTCCAGGTATGGTCTCACTGAGGCCCAGTACAATTGCAGTAAGACATCCTTGCTCCTGTAGTTGAAGCCACTCACTATAAAGGCCAACACACCATTAAAGTTTGCCTTGGCCAAAGTCTCGGCTCGCCTAGGCCGCTGGACAGGACTGCTCCGAGGGCTATCTTACAGGAGTCGAGTGCTGGTCATAAACCAGCTGATGGCCGCCATGCTGTGGTACCGGCTGGTCACTTTGGTCCCTCTTCCTGGCTTTGTCGCTGACATCCAGAGAATGTTGGTCGACTTCTTCTGGGACAAAAAGATGCACTGGGTCACTGCGCAGGTTCTGAGTCTTCCTATTGAGGAGGGCGGTCAGTCGCTGGTGTGTGTCCGCACCCAGGTCGCGACGTTCCGCCTTCAGACCTTGTAGCGATACCTTTACGTCGAGCCTCCTCCTAGGTGGTGCGCCCTGGCGACGTATTTTTTCCGCCAGGTGCGTAACCTCAAATACGACACGCAGCTCCTGTTCGTCGACCGTGACGGTTTGGAGGTCACCCTCAAGACGCTGCCAGTCTTTTACCAGGACCTGATCACTGTTTGGAACATGGTAGAATTGCGTCGTGCCTACCCTCCGGCTGGAGTAGCAGCTGTCGTCAGGGAGCCGTTGCTCAGGAATCCGCACCTCCGTACTCACGGGTTCGAGTGGCTGTCGGAGGGGAGGGCCGTGGCGGCGAAGGTAACCAGGGTCGGGGATGTGCTGGACGCTGCCGCAGGACATAGCGAGCACGACAACGGTAGACGTCCAGTACTTGGCCACCGCCATCCGACGCCTTAAAACGGCGGTGCTCGGACCCGACGTAGTGCACCAGTTGGAGGACGCTCAGGTGTGTGGTGGGATCCTGATCGCGCTCACCCCAGTCCGGACGGAATTTCACATTGGCCCCAAGGTCCCGTACTTCCCGCGGGAGCCTGTGCCCCACAACCTGAGCCGCCTCCGGAATTTTAATTTTGTTCCCTTCCATGGGGTAAAAAGGCGGGCCCTATATAGACTGCTGCTGCACACCGTCCACCTCTTCTCCCTCATCCACCGTCCTCCCCCTTTCTCTCGGGGATCTGGGGTGGAGGGTGCTGCACGCAGCAGTCCCCGGCAACCGCAGATTGCGGTGGTTCACGGACTCCCAGCCCAACTGCTTGTTCTGTGGTGCTGTGGAGTCCGTGGACCACGTGTATATTGGGTGTGGGCGTTTGCACTCCCTTTTTGATTTTCTTAAAAACCTCCTCCTCTGCTTTTGGTTGCACTTCAGTCCCACGCTCCTGATCTTCGGGCACCCGGTTCGGAGGAGGGAGGGCAGGTCTGAAGACCTCCTCGTGGGTCTGCTCCTGGGCCTGGCCAAACTGGCCATCAACAGGTCCAGGCAGCGGGCCGTGGAGAGGGTCATTACGGCCGACTGCCTGCCCCTCTTCCGCGGTTACGTTAGAGCCCGGGTGTCCTTGGAGAAGGAGCACGCGGTGTCCACCAACACCCTGGAGTTGTTCAGGGAGAGGTGGGCGCCGCAGGGAGTGGAGTGCATTATTTCCCCCTCCAACTCTATTTTGATTTAGTCCCTACCCTCCCCTTCACTGTTTTGATCACACAGCACTGCCCTTTGATGTGAAGGGCAGTGTTTGTCACTGGCCACCCGGGTGTTTTCCTATCTTCCTGGTGGTGGAATTGAATAAAGATTTGCGCACCTTGTGTCTCTCACTGTGTCTCACACCTGCATACACACACCATGGGTGCTGGGGAAAAAATAAGCACTACCGCAGTTAGGCAGTAGTTTGGGGGTTAAAATAAAAACAAAAAAAGAGAAAAAAGGAAAAAAAAATAAACAGGAATGTGAAAAATAAACGGGAGATTAAGGGCACTGCTTGTCACTGGCCACTCGGGTGTTTTCGTATCTTCCTGGTGGTGGAAATTGAATAAAGATTCGTGCACTTTGTATCTTTCACTGTGTCTCACACCTGCGCACACACACACCATGGGTGCTGGGGAAAGAAAAAAAAGAAAAAAGAAAGAAAAAAAGAAAAAAAAAATTAAAGTTTGCCTTCATGGGTAAACTCGGTTTTACATCTGTCTCCATTTGTGAAAATCTTACACTGAAATTTTTGACTGAGCAAGAGAAATGGGTTATTCTTAGCTGATGTATCGCTGTTTAACGTAATTTAATCTAATGTCCTGCATCCCAGATGTGGCCCCTTTGCTCAATACACTGGAGATAAAATGCTCTCTACCTACTGATGCACTGAGGCCCTTTAAGAAGTGTAACTGAAGCCTCATATGGTGCTCCCTGTACACTATTCCAGTAGGATCTGTGAGTCCAGACTTCACAATAGCTCTCAATCCTTCATGTTGCTGGACGGTATTTTGACGTTGGTATCAAGTCTAAGCTACCTCTGCATTATAGGTTCATGCCCTGAAGGTTGATTCAATCTCAAATCAATTTGGAACCTTTACAGAAACATTTACGAAACTCAGGACAAAAGAATATTTCATTTGTGTTTTTCAAAATTATATATTCCCTTGGGATATGGATGTCACTGGAAAGGCTAGTCCATCTCTAACTGTGCCTGTGAAACAACTGCTTATGTTAAAAATATTCTACAAATACAAATTGATGCTGAGAATATTCTTCCCGCAATGGTCTAGATCAGAATGTCGAGAGGAATTCAGTCTGCAATGATTTGATATCCATCAGCAAGAGCTGAGTACCACAGCCACTGTCGCACAATGGAACCATTGGTTGTGAACAGGAGAAATTACATTGTCCACAATGATGCGAGCTGACCATCATTAATCATTAATTGTAATGGTTGCTATTGTTCTTTCCTCTCCCCAAACTGTAACCAATGAATAACATTCTGACTCAGTAAGTATCAATAGTTAATAAATAATACAGAGCCTTATTTCAATCTCTCTATTTTCCTAATGGCTTTTTATAAATCATTCATGCTGAATTATACTTGAGTTAGAAAATGTGACATTTTCCCTTCCCCAACCTCTCAAAGAATTTGATTTTTGATGTTAACCCAAAGTTCTGGTGAAAGTCAGACAATTCTGTGTGTGCCAGCAATTTCAGAAGTGGCGATGTTATGAATCTCACAGTGAAGGTTGAATTCTGAAGGTTGATGTTCGAGTTTGGAAATTAGTTAATACACTTGTGTCTAATGCAATCATTTCCAAATCCCTTTTGAATGCAGATTTGTGCACCCAGCTATGAGTCTGGTGCATTGTTATATCTTGGGGTGTTTTTTGCCACACTTACTCTGGACTTCCCCACCTTGTTAAGGTGTCCCTCATGTCCCAGATGCTTACTGGCTGTTTGCCTCTAGGTCAGAAGGTTGTAGTTAAAGTACCACTCCAGGGAGCATGACTGATCTAAGCTCCACCGTGATACTAGCAGAGCTTATGTCTTTCAGCTGAGTCCATTAAAGTGTAATCCTGTTTTAATTTGATTTATTATTGTTACTTGTACAGAGATATAGTGAAAAGTATTGGTTTATGTGCTAATGAGATAAATCATACCTTACATAAGTACTTCAGGGTAATAAAACAGAATGCAGAATATGCTGTTACAGTCACAGAGAAGGTGCAGAGAAAGATCAACTCTAATATATGAGAGATTCATTCATAAGGCTGATAACAGCATGGAAGAAGCTGTTCTTGAATCTGTTGGTACGTGTTTTCAAACTTTTGTATCTTCTGCCCAATGGAAGAGAGTGGACGCGAGTTTAACTGGGGTGGGAGAGATATTTGATTATGTTGGCTGCTTTCCCAAGGAAGCAGGAGGTATAGACAGGGTCAATGGTTGGAAGGTTGTTTTTTGTGATGGACTGGGCTGCATTCATAATTCTCTGTAATTTCTTGTGGTCTTGAGAAGAGAAGTTGTGAAATCAAACTGTTATGCATCTGGATAAGATGCTTTCAATGGTATATCTATAAAAATTGGTAAGAGTCATTGTGGACATCTGAATTTCCTTAGCTTTCTGGGAATAGAGGCATTGGTGCTCTTTCTTGACAGTAGTGTTAATGTGGATGGACCAGGACAGATTGTTGGTGATAATTATTCCTGGGAACTTGAAGCTCTTGACTATCTCCACCTCAGCATGACTGATACAGACCTTTCGCAGATGGGTTTAAAATATCCCACAGCCATAGTCCCAGAAGATTAGTATGGGCATCCTGACCAACTTTTATCTTTGAACCAACACCTAGAAAAGAAATGACTAAATCATTCATTTCATTTTTGTTTGTGTGCAAATTGACAGCTCACATTTCCCATGTTGTGACCATGATGGAACACTTCGCTGTAATTCAATTGGCTGTAAAAGACTTTGGAAAGCTCAGAGATCGTGAGAGGTGTCAAGAACTCTCATTAGGTGGTTGGATCACTGAGTGGTCCTTGATTCTTAGATCCCCGTGACAGTCAGCAAGCAAACATGGCAGAGATTGCTTTCTGAGCTTCCACCTTTGGTGTCTATTCCACCTGCCGATGGGTGAGTACGTGGCCACTGGATGTTGGCCTTAATGGGTATTAATTGCTTGTTTAAGGGCATCAGCTGGCAGGATGAGAAGGACATCCACATGACAGGCATAATTGGTGCAGAGGCAAAAAGATGGCAGGTTCACCACCTGGCATCTTCCCATCTCCCACCTCTGCCCTCAAACACACCTGAGGACAGGGCATTAAATATTGCCCACAGTCTCAGTTTATAAGCTGTGCTTATTAGTGTACTCTGTTGGGTTCAATTTTATTTGTTATGAAATTGGCCATACCCAGCAAAACCATTATTTGTTGTCCCTCGCTTTTTTCAAATTCGCTTGTGGGACATGGGTATTATTGGCTGGGCCATCATTTATTACCAGTTCTCTGGTTGCCCTTGAGAAGGTCATGGTGAACTGCCTTCTTCAACCGTTGTAAGCCCATGACTTTTGAATAGTTTCCTCAGCCATTTCAGAGGCAGGTAAAGAGCCAACCATATTGCTGTGGGTCTGGAGTCACATGGCGGCTAGACTGGAAAAGATAGGCAGATTTCCTTCCCTAACGATGAACTGGATGGGTTTTCATGATAATCGATTATAATTTCAGGGTCATCATTGCTGTGACTAGCTTCATTGTCCAGATGTTTGAAATTCAATTCAAATTCCACCAGATGGGATTTGAACAGTGTTCCTAAAACCCTACAAGATGCAAGTCTTGAAGTTCCTCCTTCTTCTCTCTGTACTCCCTCCACAGGGCTGGGTCCTCATCAAGTCAATGGATCGACAGTGCCTTGATTTTGGATTTCCATGCCTTTGTCAGTACCTGTTGATAGGAGGTGCAAAGGTGAGTCTTGCCGATGACTCTGCCCTATTTTACCATGCACTTTCAAGTACTCACAACCTCATCTTTAATAATGGTCTCTAAAACTTTACCAATGACTAAAGTCAGCCCAACCGGCCTATAATTTCCCTTCTTCTGCCTCCTTTCCTTCTGAAACAAGGCTATTATGTTGGCCATTTTCTGGTCCTCTGGACCCCTTTCTGAGCTACAATCTTCTCAGCTAATTCCTTTACAACTCTGGGGAGTAGTCAATTTAGTCTGAGTGATTTATCTACCTTCAAACCTTTCAGCTTTTCCAGCACCTTCTCCTTAGTGATGCCCATACACTCACTTCTACTCCTTGATTGTTAAAGTTCTGATAAGTTGCTAAAACCTGATGCCAAGCATTCAGTTTCTCTGCCACTTCTTTGCTCCCTATTATTATCTCTCTAGCCTCATTTTCCAGCAGTTGAATGCCCAAACTCTTACCTTTTACATATTTTTAAAAACTCCTGCAATTTCTTTTATATTACTAGCTAGATTACCCTCATATTTCATCTTCTCCTCTCTTGTTGCTTTTTTTAATTATCCTCTGCTGGTTTTTAAAGACTTCCCAATCTTTTGACTTCCACTAATCTCCATCACGTTGTAATCTTTTTGTTTTGCTTTTTTTGCTGTCCCTGACCTCCCATGTCATCTTCACCTTAGTATGTTTCTTTCTTAGGATGAATCTCTGCTATCTCCTCTGAATTACCCCCAGAAACACCTGCCATTACTGCTCCATCGTCTTCCCTGCTAGGCTCCCCATCCAATCATCTCTAGACAGCTCCTCCCTCATGTCTTTGTAGTTACCTTTACTCAATTGTAATGCCGTTCCATTTTCTCAAAATCCGCTACCATGTGTTACCATGCCACTGATTTTCCCAGTCAATCTGCATATATTGAAATTCCTGTGATTATTATGATTTGGAAGTACCAGTGTTGGACTGGGGTGTACAAAGTTAAAAATCACACAACGCCAGGTTATAGTCCAACAGGTTTATTTGGAAGCACTAGCTTTCGGAGCAATGCTCCTTTATCACAACCACCTGATAAAGGAGCAGCGCTCCAAAAGCTAGTGCTTCCAAATAAACCTGTTGGACTATAACCTGGTGTTGTGTTATTTCTTAACCCATGATTATTGAAATAGTGCCTTTCTTATGTGTCTTTTATATCTCCTGATTTTTCTGCCCCACATTCTGACTACTGCTGAAGTCTGTACACAACTCCTATCAGGGTCTTTTTGTCCCTTTGCAGCTCCTCAACTATACTCACACAGATTCCATGCCTTCTGACTCTACATCACTTCTTGGTATCAATTTAGTTTCATTTCTTGCTAATAAAGCAATCCCACCCCCAGTGCCCATCTGCCTGTCCTTTTGATAAGGCGTGTATCCTTGAATATTTAATCCTCAGTCCTGATCCTCTTGCAATCATGTCTCTGTGATACCCACAACATTGTACAAACTCATTTACGTTGTTTTGAATACTGTGTGCAACTAAGTACAATACCCTCAGTCCTGCATTGACTGCTCCCCTTCTCATTGTTGTCCCTTATCTGCCATACCGGAGGTTAGATTCCTGACCTTTTCTGTCATAGCACTTGTCTTGGAAACTTTAATAACCTCTCCTGAGCCCTCCCACCCTTTAAACAGTTTAAAGTCCTTGTGCCTCAATTAACCTTGATTTGCGTCATCTGTTCATCTACCTTAGTCTGAATGCTTCATGCATTACGATTTACAAAACCTTTATGTTTGTTCTAAATTTCTCTATGCTTTGTGGTTGCTTGGTACAATATGACAGTCACATATTCTGCCCTTACCTTTCATTTTCTGGTAGCAATAAAGTCCATTTCTAACCAGCATTTGTCGTTTTTCCTTTACTTTTTATGTTAAATTTTTCCACAGTCCTAGTTATGTGAGTCATCAGGACTCTGATCCCAAAATGATTCAAATGGAGCCTCTACCATTGAAACAGTTCCCTCCTTCCCCACTGTCCTCTGAGCCGCATGTTTAGCTCTTTAATCTTGTTGACCTTCTGTCAATGCCGAGCTCGTGGCTCAAGTTGTAATCCAGAGATTATTAACTTTTTGGTTCTGCTTTCTAATTTAAGGCCTATCTGCTCATATTCCTTCATCAAAACATCTTTCCTCTTCCTACCAATATAGTTGGTACCAACATGGATCACACCAACCAATATTTCTCCCCACACTCCAAGTTCCTCTGTTACCCAAATGAAATATCCTGAACCTAGACACCAGACAGCCTTCAGGACTCTCGATCCTGGTCACAGAGGACAGCGTCTATTCCCTTGATTACACTATCCCTGATCACAACTGCATTTCTATTTTCTCTGCCTTGAATGGTTCCCTGTGCCATGGTGCTCTGGTCAGTTTGCTCATCCTCCCTCCAGCCCACACTCTCATCCACACAGGGAACAAGAGTCTCAAACCTGTTAGACAGGCTCAAGGGCTGAGACTCCTTCAGCACTACCTCCTGCATCCCTCTACCTGCCGCACCCTTAATCACACACCCCTGTCCCTGACCACTGACTGAATTCAAGGTAGTTAATCCAAGGGGTGTGACATGGATACAAAGTCGACTAAGTGATAGGAAACAGGAGGTAATGCGTAATGGATGTTTTTCAGACTGGAGGAAGGTTTGTAGTGGCGTTCCCTAGGAGAGAGCATGGGACTTGTTTTTCCTGATACATCTTAATGTTTTAAATCTCAGTATGCAGGGGACAATATCAAAGCTTGTGGATTATACAAAAACTTGGAAAATGGTGAACTGTGAGGACAGTGCAGAACTTCAAAAGGACATTGACAAGTTGGTGGCGGCGTTGGTGGACAGATGGCAGGTAAGTTTCAATACAGAGAAGTGCGAGGTGATGTATTTTGGTCACAGGGCCGATTTAAGAAAATAGGGGTGCAGTTATAGAGGTGGGGGAAGCCGAAGAATCAGGAACAGATAGGGACCTGAGCACATCTGTGCACAAATCACTGAAGGTGGCAGGACAATTGGAGAAGCAGTTTGCAAAGTAGGCTTTATTAACAAAACATCCTAAGCTGACCTGAACAGTCATACCAGACTCGAAACGTTAGCTCTGCTTCTCTCCGCAGGTGCTGCCAGACCTGCTGAGCTTTTCCAGCAATTTCTGTTTTTGTTATTGATTTTCAGCATCCATAGTTCTTTTGGTTTGTTTGAGTCTAGATTCAAAGATCAGTGTCTCTGCAGCTAGAGATATTTAAGATTCCTTACAGTGTGGAAACAGGCCCTTCGGCCCAACCAGTCCATACCCACCCTCCGAAGAGTAACCCACCCAGACCCATTTCCCTCTGACTAATGCATCTAATACTATGGGCAATTTAGCATGGCTAATTCATCTAACCTGCACGTCTTTGGGCTGTGGGAGGAAACCGGAGCAAACCCACACAGAGATGGCGAGAATGTGCAAACTCCACACAGACAGTCACCCGAGCCTAGAATTGAACCCGGGTCCCTGGTGCTGTAAGGCAGCAGTGCTAACCACTGAGCCACCATGCCACCCATCTAAAGATAGCAACTCAGTGAAACAGATTAGATTACCTACAGTGTGGAACAACAAGTCCACACCCACCCGCCAAAGAGTAACCCACCCCCCTCCAACAATTTCCCATGGCCAACGCACCTGACCTGCACATCTTTGGAATGTAGGAGGAACCCAGAGGAAACCCACGCAGACACAGGGAGAATGTGCAAACTCCAGACAGTCACCCAAGGCTGGAATCGAACCTGGGACTCTGGCACTGAGAGGCAGCAGTGTTAGCCACTCTGCCACCCCTTTACTCTGAAAGTGAAAGTTAGATCAATTACTGATTTGTATCTTACAGTTTTTGCTTAAGACAGTTTGTAAACTGAGTATTATGTTGAAACACTTTCTGAGAGGTTGCAACATAGTTATTAGGTGGCAGTGGGGATTGGGAAGCACAATTTATATTATAGGGTATTGCACCAACTTGACCTTTTTGTAGGAGGCTACATTAATCTTATGATTTACATTGATAGGTTTTAATTCAATGAAGCTGCCAGTTTGGAGGTTGATTTTCCAATGTGCAGTTGTACTGTAAACAAGCACGAGCCTGCCTTTGTTTCTCTTACAATAATGTCACGCACCCATTGAAATGGAACAAAATGCTATTAAATCAGCCGTTCATGCCGATACGTGCATAAATCTGCATGCCATTGAGCTATGTAGATCGAGGAGAAGCTTTATATATGTCCTCTTGTTACCAATGCTCTAACTCTCTGAATATCTCTTTTCAAGGACACTCACTCTACTATCACGAGGGAATCTTCAATTTTACAGCCTCTGCAGAAAGTCTGATATAGATTAATGTGCACAGTTGCTGTGAAGCACCGGGCTCTGTTCTTACAGCTGGATCTCAGCCAATAGAGTCTGAGAACGACACAAATAAGGCTCTGGTATAGGGGAGCCAAGGGCTCAGGCACTAATCAGTCTCCTGGACATGACAGGCTGTGCAATCTGCTTTGAAGTTGCTACAAAATTAAATGTCTGCCTCTGGTTAGATCCCGGCTTCAAAACGATGCCTCAAGATGTTTTATTTGTGTTTAAAGGGTTTGCAGCAAATGACATGGAAGAGAAACTGTTTCACATTTGCACTCTCAGATTGGAACCTCTTCGCCTAGGAGCACACATTGTAAATCCAAAAGGGGGACTACAGGCTTCACCGTCGACCCAGTCCATCCCTTTTTAATCTCCTGGCAAAGAGTCCATTGTACTTCTCCCTGCATCTGAGGAGAAGGACCAAAGAGCTGTTTATGGAACTTCTATAGTCATACAAGCTAAGCGTAGATTAGTCAGTCATAGTCATCGAGTCATACAGCATGGAAACAGACCTTTCAGTCCTACCATGCCAAGCTGATCTTCATCCCAAACTACACTAGTCCCACCTGCCTGTACTTGGCCCATATCCCTCTAAACATTTCTTATTCATGTACTTAGCCAATGTATTTTAAACACTATAACTGTACCCACATCCACCACTTCTGCAGGAAGTTCATTCCACATATAAACCATATTCTCTGTAAAAATGTTGCCCCTCGTGTCTTTTCTAAATTTTTCTCCTGTTCCCTGAAAAGTATGACCCCTAGTCTTGAAATCCCAACCCTAGGGAAACGACACCTTATCTACGCCCCTCATGATTTTGTAAGTCTCCATAAGTCTCAACCTCTTTTGCTCCAGTGTGAAAAGTCCCAGCCTATCCAGCCTTTCGTTAAAACTCAAACCTCCATGCCCAGTGTCATCCTGGTATATCTTTTCCAAATCCTTTCTAGCTTAATAATATCCTTCCTATAACAGGGCGATCAGAACTGGACACAATATTCCAGGAGAGGCCTCACCAATGTCCTGTCCAACCTCAACATGACATCCCAACTCCTTTACTCAAAGGTCTGAGGTATGAAGGCAAGCGTGCTCAATACCTTCTTAACCACCTTGTCCACCTGTGACGCAAATTTCAACAAATTATGTACATGAGTCCTTAAGTCTCTCTGTACTGCAACACTACCCAGGCCACTACTTTTAACTGTATAAGTCCTGCCATTGTCTGTTTCACTGAAATGTAATACCTTGCACTTATCCAAATTAACCTCCATCTGCCACTCCTCAGCCCATTGACCCAATTCAATAAGATCATGGTTGATCTATTTATTCCACTTTCTCACTTACCCAGAATAACCTCATATCCCCTGGTTTATCAGGAATCTATTTACCTCAGCCTTAATAATATTCAAAGACTCTGCTTCCACCACATGTTGAGGAAGAGGTGTTACCAAAGACTCAGATCTTCTGTGAGAAAAGATTTCTTCTTATCTGTCTCAAATAAGTGACCTCCTTATTTTGAAACAGAGTATCCCTGATTCTCGAGTCTCTGAAGAGAAGAAATATCTTTTCATTCCACCCTGCCCACTCTCAGTTTCATGTTTTAATCAAGTTGCCTCTTACTTTTCAAAACTTCAACAAATCACAGAACTTCTCTCTGTGCCACACCACTGTTACATGTTGCCAACCAGAAACTGAGCCATTTATGCCGACTCCACTCAGTCTATAACAAAGAGAAGAGTTTCAGAGGAGAGGTGAACCTTGAGAGTGAAGGGATTGACATTATAATGGATCAAAGGGAAATTCTAAGGTAAGTAACTGGAATATTGTGTCCAGTTCTGATCGCCCTGTTATAGGAAGGATATTATTAAGCTAGAAAGGATTTGGAAAAGATATACCAGGATGACACTGGGCATGGAGGTTTGAGTTTTAACCTTAGAATTGAGGGTGGTCAAAGACAGGATAGACACTAGACTTCTGAGAGAACTGTGGGAGACGTCAGAGATACTAGAAATGAAAACAATGGGCTTCCATTGAGTATGAAAATGTGCCAAAGAATGATTTGGAGATGTCGGTGTTGAACTGGGGTGTACAAAGTTAAAAATCATACAACACCAGGTTATAGTCCAACAGGTTTATTTGGAAGCATTACCTTTCGGTGCGCTGCTCCTACATCAAGTGGTTGTGGAGAATAAGATTGTAAGACACAGAATTTATAGCAAAAGTTTACAGTGTGATGTAACTGAAATTATATCTTGATAAAGACCTGGATTGTTTGTTAAGTCTCTCATCTTTTAGAATGGGCATGTTGGTTTCAGTTCTTTCGTACGTAAATCCCAGAACTTTCTTAAAGTTACATTCTCAAATGAACTTTAACAATAGGTGCCATGTTGGACCAGATAAGGTATTGAAGGTGTTAGCTCTCTGTGAGGCTGTCTGTGCCACAATGGTCAGACTGATTCTAATCTAAAAAATGGATTTACAGAATCTTACATGGATTCATGCAGTTTTTGAGCAAAGTAAAATGTAATTCTGCAAGTACAAATTCACCCCACAAACTTATATGTGTATGTTTGCATGTGGGTGGATGGGGACTGTTATGAGTGTCTGTGAGAGAGTGTGTGTATGTGTGTGCATGTGAGTGTAAAGGGGTTTAAGTCTGTGAGAGGGTGTATGTGGGAGTGTATTTGTGAGCATATGAGAGAGGGTCTGCATGTGTGTGTGTGTGTGTGTGTGTGTGTAGTGCAGTGGGGTCACCTGTACTGTGACATAAACCCAGTTGAGGCCCTCCCTATGGGTACCAAACTTGGCTATCAGCTTCTGCTCAGCCACTTTTCATTGTTGCCTGTCCTGAGGTCCACCTTGAAGGATGGTCACCTGAAGGTCCGAAGTCGAATGTCCCAGACCGACTGGGAGGGAACACTCCTGTTTGATGATTGTTGTGCGGTGCCCATTAATCTGTTGCCATAGCCTCTGTTTGGTCTTGTCAATGTACCATGTCTCAGGGCATCCTTGCCTGCAGCGTATGAGATAGACAACGTGGGCTGGGTTGCATGAGTACCTGCCATGTACAAGGTGGGAGGTGCCCCACACCTAATGGTGGTATCTATGTCCACACTCTGACATGTCTTGCAGCATCTACCATGACAGGGTTGTATGGAGTTGTCCTGAAAGTTTGCTACGAACAGTGATCTGTTTGAGGTTTGGTGGTTGTTTAAAAGACAAGAAGTGGAGGTGTGGGGAAGGTCTTGGCGTGGTGCTCATCCTCATTGATAATGTGTTGCAGGCTGCAAAGAACATAGTGTAGTTTTTCGGCTCCTGGGAAGTACTGGACAACGATGGGTACCCTGTCGGTTGCAGCTCGTGTCTGTCTCCTGAGGAGGTCATTACGGTTCCTTGCTGTGGCACATCGGAATTGGCAGTCGATGAGTTGAGCATCGTACCCTGTTCTTATGAGGGCATCCTTGAGTACTTTCAGGTGCCCGTCACGTTCCTCCTCATTTGAACAGATCCTGTGTATGCACGGGGCTTGTCTGTAGGGGATGGCTGTTTTAATATGTTTCGGGTGGAAACTGGAGAAGTGAAGCATCGTGAGGTTATCCATGAGTTTGCGGTAAAGTGAGGTGCTGAGGTGCCCATCCTTGATGGAGATGCATGTGTCCAATAATGAGCTGAAAATATGTTGGTGGAAAAGCGCAGCAGGTCAGGCAGCATCCAGGGAACAGGAGAATCAACGTTTCGGGCATAAGTCCTGAAGAAGGGCTTATGCCCGAAACGTCGATTCTCCTGTTCCCTGGATGCTGCCTGACCTGCTGCGCTTTTCCAGCAACACATTTTCAGCTCTGATCTCCAGCATCTGCAGACTTCACTGTGTCCAATAATGAGACAGATAGTAGAAAATAGTCCATGGTGAGTTTAATGGTGGGATGAAACTTGTTGATATCACTGCATAGTTTTATCAGTGACTCCTCGCCATGGGTCCAGAGGAAAAAAATATCGTCAATGTACCTGGTGTATAGTATTGGTTGAAGGTCCTGCACAGAGAAGAAGTCTTGTTCGAGTCTGAGCATGAAAATGTTGGCATATTGGGGTGCAAATTTGGTCCCCATGGCTGTTCCATGTGTCTGGATGAAGAACTGGTTATCAAAGGTGAAGACATTGTGATGGAGGATAAAGCGGATGAGTTGTAGGGTGGTGCTCGGAGATTGGCAGTTGTTGGTGTTGAGTACTGAGGCTGTTGCCACGATGCCGTCATTGTGGGGGATGCTGGTGTAACATGCTGAAACATCCAAATTTGCACCCCAATATGCCAAGGCGGACTTCAGGACAGGCAACAATGAAAAGTGGCCGAGCAGAGGCTGATAGCTAAGTTCGGTACCCATGGGGATGGCCTCAACTGGGACCTTGGGTTCATGACACACTAAAGGTGACCACCATTGCACTATACACACACACTCATGCAGACCCTCTCTCATATGCTCACACATACACTCCCATACACTCCCTCTCACAGACATAAACCCCTTTGCACTCACACATACACACACTCTCACAGACACTAATAATGCTCCCACTACACGCCACCCCCCCCCCCACCCCACACACACACACACACACGCGCGCGCGCGCGCGCGTACACATATAAGTTTGTGGGGGGGGGGATACTGGAGCAGGGAGCAGAGTGAGTCACGAGGTGGGGGGGGGGGGGGGGGGGGGGCGGGAAATACCGGAACAGGGAGCAGAGTGAGTCACGGGGTGGGGTAAGGGGGGGGAGACCGGAGCAGGGAGCAGAGTGAGTCACGGTTGTTTTCTGGAATGGGATTTATTGGATTCTGTAATCTAAGATAGCACTGGAATTTAGCAAATTATCAACTTTTCACTGTGCCTGGGTACATGTGACAATACATTTAAATAAATGTATAATCAGTGCAAGGTCATTGTGAGTGACTGCCGCTCAGCTCACCAATGACATTTGTCATCTGTCCACTCCCCACTCCCAAAGTGCTGAAGCTCGGTGCTACAGAGTTTAATTATGCCTAACGTTATGCATTTAGAGTCAATTGTCTGAGGTGTGAGAGGCAGAGCAGATTTTAAATTAGTGATTACTCTTTCGCAATATTTTTTTAATGACAGAAATTCCATTCTTGGTGTTTCAAGTTATTCTTTATAATTAATCAGTTTGACTTTGGTCAGGTGTAAGTTTCATTACAGAGCTGCTTGAAATTGCAGCCAATGCCCCTACAGGCAACCAAAGGATGCTTCTCATCAATTCCTCTCAGAATTATGGGACACGTCTATAATGGGATCTGTTTATACTGGCCTTAGATTGAGGTAAAATTTCATCTGTAATGAGAAAATTCCATGTCCTACTTTAAAGAATATAATCGAACACAATTAGGTCACCAGAACCATTTGCCCCACAGACTATGAGTCTCTTGAACAAAAGTTTCATGCGCTATTCCCTGAACTATAATTGGCAGGTAATGGTAATTTTTCTCCACTCATTGACTGCATTCATGGGCCTTGCAAATAGAAAATAAAATCAGAAAGAGCTGGAGAAACTCAGTAGGTGTCACAGCGACGGTGGAGAGAGATACAGAGTTAATGCTTCGTGTCCAGTACAATTCTTTCTCAAACCTAATGTAAATGCCTTTTTGCATTGTGTACAATAAGCCAGATTTCTATAGAGGAGCTGGAGGGTTAGGAAACTTGTAAATGCCTTACATTGTGTACAATAAGCAAGGTTTCTATAGAGGAGCTAGAGGGCTAGGAGACTTGCTGACTTAGCAGCTTCACCTCCTTTTAAAAGGCCCCCACTTGCTCTTTTTCCAGAGAAGGTGGGAGTGCATACTGGGCGAAGGAGGTTAGAATGGCCCACTTTATTTACTGGGATATCAGCTCAGATATACTGATGAATTTCAGCTCTCACCTATCACACCTTGCACCCATCCCTCATGCCTTCCTTTTCCCTTTGAATACCAGTACCACCTTCATCCTCATGGCACAGCTATGCCCTTTTCAAGTCCCCTCATGCTTTCTGTATACCATACTTTCCCCTTCCCATTCCCCACACCTCCATGTATTCTCCATAGCCAGAACATGCTGTGTGCCAACCTCAGAAACCCATGTAGTGGCAATAGGAAAGATTTCAGATTCCATGCAAAATAATCCCTAACAATTATTATGATTTACATGACTTGATTTATTGTTGTCACATGTGCCGAGATACAATGAAAAGTATTGTTTTGCGTGTATACAGGCAGATTGTACCATACAAAGTGCATCAGGTTGCAGAACAGAGTGCAGAATACAGTGCTACAGCTGAAGAGAAGGTGCAGAGAGGGAAATCAACATCAACATTTGAGAGATCTGTTCAAAGTCTGATAACAGCAGGGAAGAAGCTTTCCTTCAATCTGTTGGTACGTGCATTCAAACTTTTGTATCTTCTGCCCGACGGAGGAATGTGAGAGAGTATAACAAGGATGAGAGAGGTCTTTAACTATATTGGTTGCTTTCTCAAGCTAGCAGGAAGTGTAGATGGAGTCAGTGGATGGAAGTCTGGTTTGTGTGATGGACTGGACTGTGTTGTCATTAGAGTTGATATCAGTTAGAGTTGTCATTCAAAACCACAACCATTCATAGTGAGATAAATAGCTCTTACCAAATACAAAATAGCAAAATTGAAAATCCACTCATTATGATAATCACATCAAAAACAAATAATCAACTTCCTAATCAACAAAACTCTGAACACAACATGCTACTGAGATAAGTGGTTCCTATGCTTTTGAAACTTAAATGAAGCAATTATTTATAATGGGCTCTACTGTCAAAACTAACCATTACCCTTCAAAGAATCAAGCTCACTGAAACGAAAAACAGATGGTCTTGTTCTTCCTAAGCCACACCAGATGGCCTGTCAATCAAAGGTATCCAAGAGCAGGTGTCTATCATTTTCTCATCCTTTCAAGGGCTGTGGGTGTCACTAGTCGGGCCAGCATCTATTGACCATTTCCAATTGTCATGTCAAAGTTGGTAGTGAGATGACATCTTGGATCATTGTAATCCTTGGGGAACAGGTACACCCACAATGCTGTTCAGGATTATAAACCCGACAGTGAAGAAACGGTGATATATTTCCAAGTCAGGGTGTAAACTGATTTGCAGGATAATCTGCAAGTGGTGGTGCTTTCATGTATCTGCTGTCCCTGCCTTCATAGAGGTTGTGGGTTTAGAAAGTGGTATCAGAGGAGCCCTGGTGAGTTACTACAGTGCATCTTGTAGATTGGACACATTGCTACCATTGTACATTGGTAGTAAAGGGGGCGAACATTGAAGGTATCCAATGACATGTGTCTTGAATGCTCTTCAGCTGCACTCATTGAGGTGCAAGTGGATGGGATTCAATCTTGATTTATGCCTTGTAGATGATGGACAGGTTTTGGGGAGTCAGGAGATGAATCACTCACCACAGAATTCCAAGCCTTCGAGCTGCTTTTGTCATTATAGTATTTAAGTGGCTATTGAGTATTTATTCTCTAAACCACTTGGAAGATCTAAATGACCTCAGACGATGACACAAGAGTTTTCAAGCACTGTTTTTTCAAATTTGGATACATGATATCACTTTTCCCAGTAGGAAAAGTACTCTATTACATTTACAACATTTACACAAAGATGATCGATTTACTTACTGACTTTTTTGGAATGGAACCATATGATAATTACTGCAATAAAACATATCTAACTTGGAGTAGACAATCTAATTCTTGAAACTGAAAGAACAACTTATTTTGTAATTCAAAACCAATGGCCTACCAATAGAACAATTCCAGAAGTGGAAGACATTTTTAATGGTACCCCATTTGGAACTCGGTTTTCTCCATGGTTCCCACCTCTTCTGGGTGCCTTCAACGATTTAGTCTTAAATAGGAGCTCTGCCAGATTCAGTCACTTGAAGAACAGTGCATTAATTTTATGTGATTTTGTTGTCTGGGTAAGAGACAATTCAAGTCAAACATCTATCTAATCTGACACTGAAATATTCATCCTTTATAGGTACAATTTTATTATAACGAGAGTTATTTTTTATTCATTCATGAGATGTCGGCATTTCTGGCAAGGCCCTCCCAGACAGCAATTAAGAGTTAACCCCATTGCTGTGGGTCTGGAGTCACATGTGGGCCAGACCAGGTAAGGATAGCAGTTTCCTTCCTTTAAAGAGCATCAGTGAACCAGCTGGGTTTTTCCGACAATTGACAATAGATTCATGGTCATCATTTGACTCTTAATTCCAGATTTTTTTTAAAAAATGAATTCAAATTCCACCATCTGCCATGGAGAGATTCAAGCCTGGGTCCCCAGACATTACCTCGGTCTCTGGATGAACAGTCCAGTGGTATTACAACCAGGCATTAACTCTTAATTGCTGTCTGGGAGGGCCTTGCCAGAAATGCCGACATCACTTCCCCCCAGAAATCATTACCTGCAATTATTACTGGGCCTCTATAAGTTTATCGACGTTTCAGGCATAAGCCCTTCTTCAGGAATGAGGAGGGTGTGCCAAGCAGGCTAAGATAAAAGGTAGGGAGGAGGGACTTAGGGAAGGGGCATTGGGAATGTGATAGGTGGAAGGAGGTTAAGGTGAGGGTGATAGGCCGGAGAGGAGTTGGGTGCGGAGAGGTCGGGAAGAAGATTGCAGGTCAAGAAGGCGGTGCTGAGTCCGAGAAGGAGAAAGTGAGGACTGTAGATGCCGGAGATCAGAGCTGAAAAATGTGTTGCTGGAAAAGCGCAACAGGTCAGGCAGCATCAAAGGAGCAGGAGAATCGACATTTCGGGCGTAAGCCCTTCTTCAGGAAGGAGGAGGGTGTGCCAAGCAGGCTAAGATAAAGGTAGGGAAGAGGGACTTGGGGAAGGGGCATTGGGAATGCGATAGAAGGAGAAAGTGAGGACTGCAGATGCTGGCGACCTGCAATCTTCTTCCCGACCTCTCCGCCCCAACCCCACTCTGGCCTATCACCCTCACCTTAACCTCCTTCCACCTATCGCTTTCCCAATGCCCCTCCCGCAAGTCCCTCCTCCCTAACTTTTATCTTAGCCTGCTTGGCACACCCGCCTCATTCCTGAAGAAGGGCTTATGCCTGAAATGTCGATTCTCCTGCTCCTTTGATGCTGCCTGACCTGTTGCGCTTTTCCAGCAACACATGTTTCAGCTCTGATCTCCAGCATCTGCAGTCCTCACTTTCTCCTCTATATGTTTAGCCTCTGCGGCTCGGGCCATGGTAATTTGAGAGATGTGCCTTGTTGGTCAATGGCAGCCACCATCTCCAGTTATAAACCATCTGTCTGCTCATTGACAGACTAAATTAGTTATACAAAATCTAAAAACCTTTTCTAGCGCTCTTGTGGTGAAGTGTAGTGTTTGTACCTCTGAGCCAGGAGGCCTGGGTTCAAGTCCCACCTGCCACAAAAGGTGTATATTGACACCTCTGAACAAGACGATTAGAAAATATCTACATTGTGCAGTTTATCTGCTCTTTCCAGTGACCACCCTGCCTTCTGTTGTTGAGAGCTACTCCTCCACTCTTACGTTGTAGGCCCTGCTGTGTGATCCCAAGACCTGTGGGGCATGGTAAACAATGCATCAGTTTAGGGCTGCCCTTGTGCACTGATCGGGTCCCTACCTCTCAGCCAGGAGGCCTGGGATCAAGTCCCATCTGCACGACAGGTGTGTCATAATATGTCTGAACAGGTTGATTAAAGGTAAGTACAATTCTATTACTGCGGTAGAAGGGATGAGTGGACTGGAGCACCAGATTCAGGTTCCAGTCTCTCCAGGGGCATAGCTTTAGATCCTACTGATACCAATTGTGCTATGACCTGGTCATTCAGACAGTTTGGTGGATTATTTGAGGGCTCTTGTGGTGCAGTGATAATGTCCTTACCTCTGGGCCAGAAGATTCAGGTTCAAATCACACCTGCCATGGATCAGTGGTTAGCACTGCTACCTCATTGCACCAGGGACCAGGGTTCAATTCCATGCTTGGGTGACTGTCTGTGTGGAGTTTGCACATTCTCCCTATGTCGGCGGAGGTTTCCTCTGGGTGCTCCAGTTTCCTCCCACAATCCAAAGATGTGTGGGTTAGGGTGGATTAGTCATGGGAAATGTGAGGTTACGGGGATAGGGTCAGGGCCTGGCTGGGATGCTCTTCAGAGGGCTGGTGCAGACTTGCTGGACTGAAGTACATCTTTCTGCACTTTAGGGAGTCTATGGGGGGTGTGTCATGTCTGAACAGGTTGATTAGAAAGATCTACAATCCTATTTGTGCAAATCAATTGGTTGCCAACCAAGCTACGCACAAGGGAAAACAGAGACGCTGGTACTTGAGCCTTGAGATTGCTCTTTGACATTATGCTGCAACCTTAACCTCAGCCTTTGTTCTTGTTTCTTTTCCTTCCTCTCATTGCCCAAGCCTAGTGCTGCAAAGTATGGCTTACTGCCCTTTGTCACTCCTTGGGCAGATGTTGAGGAGCAGACCAGAGTGTGGAGCATTGAGGGGCACTGCTCTGTATTTGATTTGATTTGATTTATTCATTGTCGCATGCATCTTGTTGCAAAATACAGTGAAAAGTGTTGTACAATGTCACCACATTCCAGCTCCATCTTAAAAACACAGAAAAGTCAACCAAATCATACAATGTAAAGGTAGAAAAGTGAAGGAATAAAGAAACTGTCTAACTTTACAGTTTTTCTTGATAAGTGCTCTGCTGTGGGCCATGGAGTTCCCTTCTCAGCGCCAATGCCATTAGAATGAAAGTTGCCACTCTCATCTCCACCGATGCCCTCACCAATGTGAGTCACCACTGGACCTCACCAATGCAGACAGCATCGATGCTGCCCACTACCACACTGGCCCAATCTCGACTCCACCGAAAGTATCAAGCATGGCTGCCTCTCCTCCTTCTACTACCTGCTTTGGGCATCTTGGAAGGAATTTTGGGTAGTTCTCATCCTGTCTGATCAAATTATGAACACAGCTTCCTCGGTCATTAAACCGATTGATCTCAGATCTCCTGACTCAGAGGCACAGACTCGCTCCCCCAGTACTTCACAAGCTCTTCTGCTTTGTTCTTTACCAAAGCTCAAATGAATTTGTTGCCTTTCACCCAGTGTCACTCAGCAGCAGCAACAGCCCTATGAAAGCTGTCTCCCAATGGAGCAAAACATCGAACAAGTACTTTTGTTCTGTAGCAGGCACAGAATTACAAACAGCAGCAGATTGTATGAAAATTTGAATCTCTCTTTCTGGCCAGTCTCAAGAGACGTTTATTATTCTAACCCTGTGAGAGAATATTTCACTTTGATTTTCTCTTAACTTTCTTTCTGCGCTCAGTGACCAAGAATGAATTCATTGCCCGCTCTACCTCAATTGCGAGTGCAAGTGATTGCCATTCATCTTGCATCCTCCAAAATATATGAGCTCTTTTTTTTCATATGTCCCCAGTTGGATGTAATATTTAAATATATTTATTAGGCTTCTGCTTCAATCTGGCAGGAGAGCAGGCTTCTTAAATCAAGACCCACTTGAAAATCACATTGGGTGGGCCTCAGGCAATTTGTTGTCAAAGTGGTTTTTAACTGCGATTTGTAGCGGTTGGAGAAACAGAGTGGGAGAGATTCAGAATTCGCTCTTTGCCCTGTCCCTGTAGTGCAACATCCCAATGGACAATTTCCAAAATGACACTGAGCCCCATTTTGAGGCTGTTACTGCCCCTTAATGCCAGATAATGTAAATCAAAATTGATCCCTTGAAACTTATGGAGAAAAATTGGCAGTAATTTAGTACTTTTTCTTCAACAAAAGGATTTCTGGGTTCAATGGAGCAATTGGGCTCTTATTGTGCAGGATTCTAATTCTGTGCAGCATTCCTGATGGTGGGCTAATGCCCGAAACATCGACTCTCCTGCTCCTCAGATGCTGCCTGACCTGCTGTGCTTTTCCAGCACCACACACTAGACTCTGATCTCCAGTATCTGCAGTCCTCACTTTCTCTGTGCGGGATTCTATCTGATCCTGGCCTCTAAACAAACATGGATAATGACTTAGAGCCCATTGGTATTCCTGTGACTTTCACTCCTCAGTTCCATTGCTACAATACTGATTGGAAATGGCTGTCTGAAAGCCACCAGTCTGACCAACCCTTGAAAATTACCAAGAACATAAAGAGTTAATCCTGGGAGAGTGAGGGTGCTGGGATATGTGGGCATCACATGCTCATAATAGTAAGCTGCACACAGTCAGGAAGGAGAGAGCACATCTAAAGTAAGACATAGCAGGAGATAAATTGAAACTCAGGATTGGAGGCCTGGTAAAGAAAAACAAATGACATCACAGAAAAACCATAAGTTCATTGGCTGGTAATAGCTACTAATTTAACTATCTTATTTGTATTTTTAGATTGAAGATAAATAAGGGAAGTATTTACAGGCTACAAACTAACTGACCAGTAGGATATGTTTAAAAATCAAATTAAGAGCTAAGCAAATGAAATGTAAATGTGTGGGCCAGGTACTGTAACTGTATGGTGTGGGAGTTGGTGACCACATCTGGAGCAAGTGTTGATTGCTTTAGGAACTTTGGCTCAGAGCCAATGAGCTGGAATCTGAGCTTGGAATACAGAAACACATCACGAACAAGGAGAGTTTTTTGGACGCTGTGTTTCAGGAGACAGTTACACCTCTTAGATTAACAACTTTGAATTCAGTTAGTGGTCAGGGACAGGAGGATGTGACTACAAGCAAAACAGGTAGAGGGATGCAGGAGGCAGTACTGAAGGAGCCTCAGCCCTTGAGCCTGTCTCATAGGTTTGAGATTCTTGCTCCCTGTGTGGATGAGGGCGGGGCCTGTTGGGAGGATGAGCAAACTGACCATAGCACCAATGTCCAGGCAGCCTTTCAAGAGAGGGGAGAGAGAGAGAGAAGTTGTAATCAGGGATAGTATAGTCAAGGGAATAGACACTGTTCTCTGAAGGCTGTGTTGCCTTCCTGATGCCCAGGTTCAGGATATCTCACCTGGGCAGCAGAGGAACTTGGAGTGGGACAGGAAAGATCCAGCTGTTGTGGTCCATGTGGGTACCAGCAATATCGGAAGAAAGATGAAAAAGGTTCTTCTGAGGGAATATGGGCAGCTAGGGATTAAATTACAAAGGAGAACCAAAAAGGTTATTAACTCCAGGTAATTACCTGAGCAAGAACAATATGACACAGGGTCAACAAGATGAAGGAGGTCAAGTGGCTCAAAAATTGGTGTAGGAGAAATTGATTCGAATTCATGGGACATTGGCACCAGTACTGGGGAATGAGGGAGCTGTTCTGATGGAACAGACCCCACCTGAATCACGCTGGGACCAGAGACCTGGCGAATCACAAAATTAGGGATGTGAATGGGGATTTAAACTAGATAATAAAGGAGATGGATTCAGTTGCATGGGAAGTTATAGAAATAGTTAAAGGTGTGGAGAGCTCAGCAGAGGTTATTAAAGTTTCCAGAACACGTAATAGGACAGAGAGCATGGAAAGGGTCAGGAATCTAACTTCAGGCACAGCAGATAAGGGTACAACTATTAGAAAAGGGGCAGTCAATGCAGGACTGAGGCTGTTGTACTTAAATGCACAGATTGAAATTGGCAGATACGATGTTCTGAGTATCCCAGAGAGGTGACTGCAAAGGGATCAAGATTGGGAATTAAATATCCAAAGATAACGAGCAAATTAGACAAACGAGAGCCAGTGGACGTGATCCATTTGGATTTCCAGAAGGCCTTTGACAAGATGCTGCGCAGGAGGCTGCTAAGTAAGACAGAAGTCCACGGTGTTGAGGGCAAGGTCCTGGCATGGATAGAGGAAAGGCTGACTGTCAGAAGGCAAAGGATAGAGATATAGGGTTCTTTTTGAGGATGGCAGCTGGTGGCAGGGGTCCATGTTGGAACCACAACTATTCAAGTTATTCATTAATGATCTGGATGAAGGAACTGAGGTTACTGCTGCTAAGTTTGCAGATGACACAGAGATAGGTGGAGGGCCAGGTCGTGTTGAGGAAGCGGGGAGGCTGCAGGAAGACTTGGATGGACTAGGAATGTGGGCAAAGAAGTGGCAGACGGAATACAGTGTGGGGAAGTGTGGAGTTGTGCACATTGTTAGGAAGAATAGAGGAGTGAACTATTTTCTAATTGGGGTAAAACTGTGGAAACATGTAGCACAAAGCACTTGGGAGTCCTAATTTGGAATTCTCTTAAGGCTAACATGCAAGTTCAGATTCATAACTGGGAAGGCAAATGCAATGTTAGCATTCATTTTGAGAGTGTGACAGCAGGGAAATACTGCCGAGGCTGTATAAGGCTAGAGGTTAAATTTCCTTACCCACTATTAAAATAACAATCCCATAATTTCTAAACTGTGGCCCCTCAGCTTTGATACAAAGATAATGCAGCTGATTTGCTTGAGAAGGAATCCTTGTTTTGATTGAAGATGCTGTAGTTTTATCTTGGGAAGGGCATGGAACTGAATGTTGTAGCGTAAGATTATGATTGAATTAAGCTGCAGGATAACTCCTGACAAGACACTGGAACACAAACCTCACGTTTCATCCTCTGGACAGTGAAATGACATTTAGTCACTGCAACAACTTGCCCCAGGCAGGGAAAGATGATTGTGATAAAGTGAAATTGAGGATACAAGATGTGTTTATACATAATGGATTCTTAAATTCTTTTCGGCAGCACCATCAGTATAGTATTCCCATGAGCTACGATACAAAGAAACCTTATTATAGTTTGTAGAAGAATAGAAAATCACTTGAGTACAAAACTGATATCTTTAGTGAAGTCTGATAGCTGATGGTTTGAATAAATAAACCTCAGAATTCAAGCCTTCCCTTCTCGGCTCAAATGTGTTACTTTTTCACTTGGCAAGTGCATTCCAAGTGCATTATTTGTTTGTATTAGAACCATAGAGCCCTACAACATGAAAACAGACCCTTCAGTCCAACTCTTTCATGCCGACCAAGTTTCCCAAATGTGGAGCTGCTGGTGTTAGAACATAGAACATTACAGCGCAGTACAGGCCCTTCGGCCCTCGATGTTGCGCCAACCTGTGAAACCAATCTGAAGCCCATCTAACCCACACTATTCTATTTTCATCTATATGTTTATCCAATGACCATTTAAATGCCCTTAAAGTTGGCGAGTCCACTACTGTTACAGGCAGGGCATTCCATGCCCTTACTATTCTCTGAGTAAAGAACCTACCTCTGACATGTGTCCTATATCTATCACCCCACAACTTAAAGCTATGTCCCCTCGTGCTAGCCATCACCATCTGAGGAAAAAGGCTCTCACTGTCCACCCATTCTAATCCTCTGATCATCTTATATGTCTCTGTTAAGTCACCTCTTAACCCTCTACTCTCTAAAGAAAATAGCCTCAAGTCCCTCAGTCTTTTCTCATAAGATCACCCTCCATAACAAGCAACATCCTGGTAAATCTCTTTGCTTCCACATCCTTCCTATAATGCGGTGACCAGAACTGTTCGCAATACTCCAAGTGCGGCCGCACTAGAGTTTTATACAGCTGCAACATGACCTCAAGGCTCCAAAACTCAATCCCTCTACTAATAAAGGCTAACACACCATATGCCTTTTTAACAACTCTACCAACCTGGGTGGCAACTTTCAGGGGTCTCAGTACATGGACACCGAGATCTCTCTGCTCATCCACACTACCAAGAATCTTACCATTATCCCAATACTCTGTTACTCCTTCCAAAGTGAATCACCTCACACTTTACTGCATTAAACTCCATTTGCCACCTCTCAGCCCAGCTCTGCAGCTTATCTATGTCCTTCTGTAACCTGCAACATCCTTCGGCACTATACACAACTCCACCCACCTTAGTGTCATCCACAAATTTACTAACCCATCCTTTACGCACTCATCCAGGTCATTTATAAAAATGACAAACAGCAGTGGCCCCAGAATAGATCCTTGCGGTACACCACTAGTAACTAAACTCCAGAATGAATATTCCCTAACAACCACTCTGACTTCTTTCAGCTCACCAATGTCTGATCCAAATCGCTAAATCACCCTCAATCCCATGCCTCCGTATTTTGTGCAATAGCCTACCATGGGGAACCTTATCAAACCCCTTACTGAAATCCATATACACCATATCAACCACTTTACCCTCATCCACCTGTTTGGTCACCTTCTCAAAGAACTCAATAAGGTTTGTGAGGCACGTCCTATCCTTCACAAAATCAAGTTGACTATCCCTAAGCAAATTAATCCTTTCAGATGATTATAAATCCTTTCTCTTATAATCCTTTCCAACATTTTTCCCACCGCCGAAGTAAGGCTTACTGGACTATAATTACCAGGGTTGTCTCTACTCCCCTTCTTGAACAAGGAGAAGAATGGAACAACATTTGCTATCCTCCAGTCTTCCGGCACTATTCCTGTAGACAATGATGACATAAAGATCAAAACCAAAGATTCTGCAATCTCCTGCCTAGCTTCCCAGAGAATCCCAGGATAAATTCCATCCGGCCCAGGGCACTTATCTATTTTCACACTTTCCAGAATTGCTAACACCTCCTCCTCGTGAACCTCAATCACATCTAGTCTAATAGCCTGTATCTCAGTATTCTGCTTGACAAAATTGTCTTTTTCCTGTGTGAATACTGATGAAAAATATTCATTTAGTGCCTCTCCAACTCCCCGGACTCCATGCATAACTTCCCACTACTGTCCTTGACTGGTCCTTATCTTACTCGAGTTATTCTTTTATTCCTGACATACCCATAGAAAGCTTTAGGGTTTTCCTTGATCCTACCTTCCAAAGACTTTTCATGTCCCCTCCTGGCTCTTCTTAGCTCTCTCTTTAGGTCCTTCCTGGCTAACTTGTATCTCTCAAGTGCCTTAGCTGAGCCTCCACATCTCATCTTTCCATGAGCCTCCTTCTTCCTCTTGACAAAAGATTCAACTACTTTAATAAATCACGGTTCCCTCACTCAACCACTCCCTCCCTGCCTGACAGGTACATACTTATCAAGGACAAACAGTAGCTGTTCCTTGAATAAGCTCCACTTTTCAGTTCTGCCCATCCCCTGCAGTTTCCTTCCCTGTCCTATGCATCCTAAATCTTGCCTAATCGCGTCATATTTGCCTTTCCCCCAGCTCTAACTCTTGCCCTGTGGTATATATCTATCCCATTCCATCGATAAAGTAAACATAACTGAATTGTGGTCACTACTACCAAAGTGCTCATCTACCTGCAAATCTAACACCTAGTCTGGTACATTACCCAGTACCAAATCTAATGTGGCCTCACCTCTTTTTGGCTTATCTATATACTGTGTCAGGAAACCCTCCTGCACACATTAGATGGGTCAAGTTTTGTCCAAAGTACTCAAAATATAGTATTTCTAATGAATATTTGGAAAGTTAAAGTCCTCCATAACAACCACCCTGTTACTTTCACTCCTGTCTAGAATCATCTTTGCAATCCTTTCCTCTACATCTCTGGAACTTTTCGGAGGCATTTAGAAACTTAGTATTGGACTGGGATGGGCAAAGTTAAAAATCACACAACACCAGGTTAAATTCCAACACGTATTTAAAAGTACAAGCTTTCGGAGCATTGCTTCTTCATCAAGTAGCCAGTAGGGTAGGATATATAGGACACAGAATTTATAAAGTAAAAGATCAAAGTGTCATACAACTGATGCGATGTATTCGACTAACCTAGATTGCTGTTAAGTGTTTATTCACTTAGAATGGGGATGCAGGTTTCGACTGATTAGTATTTAATTCCCAGAATTTCTTTCAAGTCACAACCTAAGATAATTTAAGGTTTTATCAGTATATAAAAAAGGTGACACCTCAGCTCAGACACTGCCTTAAAGGTGTAAGGTTAGAGTCTGTCTGTATCCCAATCTGGAGTCAGACTGATTTTAGTTTATGATGAGGGGCTTACGCCCGAAATGACAGTTCTCCCGCTCCTCTGATGCTGCCTGTCCGGCTGTGCTTTTCCAGCACCACACTCTATGACTGCATCATCTGCAGTCCTCACTTTCTCTTGGTTTTAGTTCTAGTCCCAATTGCTTGCATTTGTCCCATATCCCTCTAAACCTTTTCTATTAATATACCTGCCCAAATATCTTTTGAATATTGTAACAGTACCTGCATCTACCACTTCCTCTGGCAATTCCTTCCACATAGGAGCCACTCTCTGTGTAAGACAATTACCCTTCATGTCCCTTTTCAATCTTTCCCCACCCACCTGTCAAGGCTGGTATCTGTTGGCCATCCTTAGCTGCCCATGAAGTCCAAAGGTGTGCAGGTTGGGTGGATTGGCCATTCTAAATTGCCCATAGTGTCCAGGGATGTGCAGGCTAGGTGAATTAGTCATGGGAAATGTAGGGTTACAGGGATAGGGTAGGGGAGGATGGAACCCTCTTTGGAGGGTTGGTGTGGACTCGATGGGCTGAGTGGCCTGCTTCTATACCGTAGAGATTCTATGACCTAATTGGCTCTCTCCACCATTTCGGAGTGAACCACATTGTTGTGGGTTTGGGGTCATATGTAGGCCAGAACAAGGAACAACAACCTCTGACACTTTCTGACACACTCTGTCTCTCTGACTTTTTCTCTCTTTCCCTAAAGGACAGTAGTCATCCAGATGGGTTTGAATGATGATTGACAGTGGTTACACAGTCACCATTCCACTAGATTTCAATCCCCAATTTTACTGGAGCCTAATTTCACCATCAGCCATGGTGAGTTTCAGACCTGTGTATTCAGAACAACAGCCTGTAACTTTGGATAATAATGCAGTGATATCACCACTACGTCGCACAAAGTCTAAAAAAACACTTACACTGAACATGAATGAGCGACACCCGATCAACAGACCCTAGTAATATTGTTATGTATCATAGCACCCAGTAGCACACCTACATCCAGTTCAAAACTTCACCAAAAGATATACCTTGGGGCTCTGCCAAATTGAGTTCCTGGACGTAGAAGATATTTTAAAACCAAATCTGTCTGTTAGGAAGGGGTTAGCTGATTGACCCATTCACAACTGCTGACACCTTAACTGGTTCTTTTTTAAGGTAGCCATTGTTCCCACTTAATTTATTGATAAATACAACCCAGATCTCTAGGATGGTGTTAGAACATCAGTTAGGTTTTAACAACATTCCTGAGTGGGGAACCATGCACAGTATAAACTGCAGACAGAGGAGTGATTTGAAATAATCCCTTGAAGTGCAGTTCTCCACAAGGAAAGTCTGGGAATCAGCGATGCCAGAAACTTCCCGCCTTACATTTGACCCAAAGTGACTCCAGGTGGAGTTATTTCGTCATTTACTTTGATGCCAAAGGGTTTCTTCCATGCCCCCTGGTTTGACACTCGGACAGCAGGCAAGAGATGCAACTTGAGGGAAAACATGAGCTGACAATGAAGGATGGTTTGATACTGCACCAACCTGTAACTGCTCCTGGGGTTAAATTTGGTTCCACACACAAGGGCTTTGATGGGATGAAGCTAACAACAATATCATGCATTTATTTAGTGCCTTTAACCATGTGAAGCATCCCCCAAGTGTTCCCAGGCACATTAACAAACATAATTTGAGACCGAATTACGTAAAGAAACGACAGAATAGGCAGAGGCAGAGATGCATAAAGAGGCAGATTATATCCTCTGCAGGCCAGACATGATGAAGTCTCCAAAAGTGGAACAATTAAAATTGGAGATTTGCGAACGACCAGGAGTGTGGGATGGCAGAGCTTTTGGATAGTCATTGGGCTGAAGGATATTACAAATATAGAATGGGATGAGGGAATGGCTGAAGTAGGGCTAAATTTTCCCATTGGGATTAATGATGCCCATGCTATGATCCTTCACAACTTTCTCATGCAATCTTCCATTCCAAATTTTATTAATGATGTAACCAGATTCTTTGGTAACTGTTAGCTTGAACCATGGGGCAGGAGAGGCAGAGGTGCCCACCACTGCTGGGATTTTGTGATATTCATTCCACTAGCACCATATTTTAACCCCAGCTCCACAGCACTCCTGCCTCTGCTGGCCAGGCCAGGAACTGCCGTTCACATTGTGGTTCAACACCTATATCCCCAAGGAAATAGACCAAAAGGCAGGTTAGCTCTTCGGTTCATTGCCAGGGACCTGCTGGTGTTTTGGGGCGGTGGAGCCGTGCTGTATCCGGTTAACCGTTGAAGGAGGCCACGGCAATCGACCCAACCAACCCGGTGCAAGTGAGTAGCCCAGGGCTGTGTACTGTCCTCAGTGAACTGTAACACAGAGCAGTTCCACCACCTTCTCCCTGCTATCTCCTGCTCACAGGGATACCACTCACTCTAACGCTAACACTGCACATACCTCTCACCAAGGCGTTTGGATTATCAGTCTTTACTGAAGGCAATATGTCCATTCAACAGCACTCACCTATTTCATCGTCCCGAACCAATAACCCTTATTTGCCCTCTGCTACTCTGACTCATTTACATGAGATAACTCACTTCTCCTGCATTGCCACTAACTGCTTTTCCATCCACTGTGGTTACCTTTATCTCACAGAATCCTACCTTTATTTCATAGAGTCTTAGAGATATAAAGCATAGAAACAGACCCTTCAGTCTGACTCGTCCATACCAACCAGATATCCTAAATTAATCTAGTCCTATTTGCTAGCATTTGGCATGTATCCCTCTCTTCCTATTCACATACCCATCCAAATGCCTTTTAAAAGTTGTAACCTCTACCACCTCTTCTGGCAGCTTATTCCATACAAGCAACCACCCTCTGCATGAAAAAGTTGCCCCTTAGGCACATTTTAAATCTTACCCCTCACACTTTAAGCCTATGTCCTCATTTTGGATCCCCTGCCCTAGGGAAAAGACTATTCACTCTCTCCATGCCCCTCATGATTTTATAAACTTCTATAAGATCACCTCTCAGTCTCTGACACTCCAGAAAAGATAGCCCCAGCCTATTCAGCTTCTCCTATAGCTCAAACTCTCTGACACAGACAACATCCTTGTAAATCTTTTCTGAACCCTTTCAAATTTAACAACATTCTTCCTATAGCAGGGAGACCAAAATTGACACAGTATTCTAAAAGTGGCCTCATCGATGTCCTGTGCAGTTTCAACATGACCTCCTAACTCCTATACTCAATGCACTGACCCATAAAGGCAAGCATACCAAATGCCTTCGTCACTATCCTGTCTACCTGTGACTCCACTTTCAAGGAACAATGAGCCTGCACTCTTAAGGTCTCTCTGTTCAGCAACACTCCCCAGGACCTGACTATTAAGTGTACAAGTCCTGCCCTGATTTGCCCGACCAAAATATTTGGAGCACTCTTCCACAAACAGTAGTAGATGTCGGATCAGATACTAATTTTAAATCTGAAATGGACATACTTTTATTAACCAAAGGTTTTCAAGATATGGGCCAAGGCAGGTACATGAAGTAAGGCTACAGATCAGCCATAATCTCATTGAACAGTGCAGAATTGAGAGGCTGAACAGCCCACTCCTGTTCCTATGCAAAAGGTATGAAAGGAGACAGAGGGAGGTTGTTTAAAAAGAGTTAAGGTGCAAATTAGCCATAATCTGAATAAAAGATAGAGCAGGTTTAAGGGCTAAAGACCTACCACTGATAGTATATTCTTAATTATGAAATTTACAGCCAAGATCATGGTATATTCACTTCTGTTCCTCTTAAAAGAGATACACACAGCACCAAAGGTGAGATTAAAATTAATGGGTTTACTTAAGAGTGACATTATTGCACAGAAATACTAAAACAGCAGAATAAATCACTAAGCAAAGAAAGAAGAAATAAGTTCACATGGTTTGAAATACTCATTAAAAATAATTATTGAACAATGCAGAATTAAAGTTTTGTGTCAACGACTTCTGTAAACTTTCATGACAATGTTATATTTGGATGGCTAGAATTATAAAGAATTAAATCAATTAAAACAAATCAATCTTAGGAATTCTTTAACATCACAGGCTTGCAGACTCATGAGCAACCAGAAAACACTGCAGAACTCATGTCTTGTCGGGAAAGAATTAGACCGCAGCCATAATTTTGCGAAGAAAAATCCTCTTCACTGATTCAGCCAATTTGACTACGTATGCTCCGTTGTAATGTTGGAATGTTAACAGATAAACAGGTGTCAAACAATTTCAGACTGACTTAAATTTCTCAGCATGGCTGTTCATGCAAATGAAGAAAATTCACCCAGAATAGATATCTGGTTGCCAGTCGTTTCTGCAACCAGTTACAAATATTAATATGTACCACAAAAATTGTGAGTTCTGTCTAGATTTATAGCTGGTTGGCGTTAATGTTTATTTTTTAAAAAATCCTTCAGTATATAATGTTACAAATTAAATATCTATTATAATCAAATGAGTCAAAGAGTGTGGTACTGGAAAAGCACAGCTGGTCAGGCAGCATCTGAGGAGCAGGAGAATCAACGTTTCGAGCATAAGTTCTTCATTAGGAAGTGAACTGTGAGAGCTTCAGACCAGGACAAGGGCATTTGGAACAGTCATCATAATTAACTGCTATAAAAATGTCCTGAAGAAAAATGTGCCCCTTCCCCTTCCCCTCCTCATAGCCTAATGCCTCTGCAACATCCCGACTGAAGAGCTGGATGAAAGGCCTAGGGGAAACGAGCAGTGAGCTGCTCCCACTAGGGTAACTGGTCTGGCAGCCAGATTGAGAATTGGCATCTTGGAGAAGGAGAGCAGAATTGGAAGCTATATAGAAATGAAGTGAGTTGGTCTATTAACAGCATGCATAGAGATAAGTGGCTCTTATCAGAAAGCTTCTGAATCCCTGTTTAAGGAGAAAGTGAGGTCTGCAGATGCTGGAGATCAAAGTTGAAACCTTATTGCTGGAACAGCACAGCAGGTCAGGCAGCATCCAGGGAACAGGAGATTCGACGTTTCGGGCACAGGCCCTTCTTCAGGAACCTGAAGAAGGCCCTGTGCCCAAAACGTCGAATCTCCTGTTCCCTGGATGCTGCCTGACCTGCTGTGCTGTTCCAGCAATAAGGAATCCCTGTTTAAACCTTTCAGGGAAAAACAAATGGAAATTATTTTCTCAATGTCACGATCCCATATTTTTCATTTTCACAATACTTCCGTGCTCTTGTCCAAATTCTGCCCTTAAGATGGCAATGAGAATTTTAAAATCAAGGGATTGCCAGTCAGAGAACCAGTGCAGGTCAAGGCAGCTTGATTCTTGATACTTCTGGGAAATCCTGAAGGTGTTGAAGCATCAGAAACCAGCTGAATTGCTCGAGAGAGAGGCACAGCGTTTTGATTTAAGATGCTGCAGTTTTATCCCAGAAGGAGATGAAGATTAGATGCCAGGAACACAAACCTCACGTTTCACCCTCTGGACAGTGCAATGACATTTAGCCACTGCAACAGCTTCCACCCCTTCCCTCCCACCCCTCCACCCCGGGCAGTGAAAGATGACTGTGATAATGTGAAATTCAGGACACTGGATGTGTTTATACATGATTGATTCTTAAATACTTTTCAACAAGCACTGTCACTACAGGATTCCCAGAAGCTACAGGACAAAGAGACCTTATTATCGACTGTGGAAAAGTAGGAGCTCACTAGAATATAAAACTTGTACTTTTGGCAGAAGTCAGAGGGTGATTATTTTTTGAAGAAATAAACCTCAGAATCAAAATGGCAACAATGTTGTCTTGCCTCACATAAGGCTTGTCTGATTTAGGAAACTGTAAATAGATTGCAGGGATAAATCAGAGGGATATCATACATAGAATTTGAATGCATTACACCTGATCTGACAAAGATTAGTGATTTTATTCAATGTAACTAGTAGTCAATATATCCATTCACCTACACCCGGTTCAAAGTTTAACCGGAAACACTTCAATTTCATTTTGCTAAGCTGTTGATTTTTAGATCTTCTAAAATTTATCTTAAGTTGTTCATTTAGCTATGATCGGAGATCCCAAAAACAGCAGCAAAACAAAAAGTAGATTCTGGAGAGATATTCCAAACACTAAACCATGCTGAGTTTCAGCAGGTATTTACAGTAAACCTCAATTGGTTTGATGATTTATTCAGCATTTCCTTGGTTCCATTTGCAATCGCATTGGTGATAATTTTCAGAATAGAAACCGAAAGCTGCGGATGCTGGAAATCAAAAACAAAAACAGAAATTGCTGGAAAAGCTCAGCGGGTCTGACAGCATCTGCGGAGAGAAATCAGGGTTAACGCTTCTGGTCCAGTGACCTTTTGTCAGAGATCTGAGGAAGGGTCACTAGACCTAAAACGTTAACCCTGATTTTTCTCTGCAGATGATGCCAGACCTGCTGAGCTTTTCCAGTGATTTCTATTTTTGTTGTCAATAGCTTTTAATTCCTCTCTGACCACAAAAGAGGTAACAGAGAATTGGAGGACAGCCAATGTAGTATCATTATTCAAGGAGAGAGCAAGGAAGCTACAAGCCAGTCAGTAATAATCTCAGTGGTGGGGAAGCTATTGTTCTGAGGGACAGAATTTGGGGAGGCATAGATTAATCAAGAGCAGTCAGCACAGTTTTGTTACTGGGAGGTCACGTCTGATTGAATTTTTCGAAAATGTGAGTAGGTGTGTCGATAAGGGCAAGGCATTCAATGTAGACCAATTGGACTTCAGCAAAGTGCACATGGGAAAGTAATAGCAAAGGTCAGCACCCATGGGATCCAAGGACATTTGGCAAATTGGATCCCCAATTAGCTGATCGGTGGGAAGCAGATGGTGGTATTTGGCCAGTTGGGTTCTGCAGGGATCAGTAGTGGGGCCCTTGTTGTTCATGGTATATAGAGTCATACTGCATGGAAACAGACCCTTTGGCCACCCAGTCCACATCCATATATCAATGATTTAGTCTTGAATATGGAAGGGTTAGTCAGTAAGTTTGCAGATGATACAAAAATATAAATTTTGAAACTATTTAGAACAATAACAGAAGCTGCAACCTTGGTCATGTCCATTAATTTTTATAATGCAGCCAGGATTGGGGTGGCACAGTGGCTCAGTAGTTAGCCTTGCTGCTTTGCAGCACCAGGGACCAGGTTCAATTCCAGCCTTGGGTGACTGTCTATGTGGCGTTTGCATATTCTCCCTGTGTTAGTGTGGGTTTGCTCTGGTTACCTCCCACAGTCCAAAGATATGCAGGTTAGGTGAATTGGCCATGCTAAATTGTCCATGATGTGTAGATTAGGTGCATTAGTCAGGGGGAATGGGGCTGTGTGGGATACTTTTCAGAGGGTCAGTCTGGACCTGTTGGGCCAAATGGCCTGTTTGCACACTGTAGGGATTCTGCATTTAAATATATATGTGTATTTTTTTACCGTCTTGATGCCAAAGGGTGATGGTTACAGCAAACCATTCTGGTTTCTGCATCTAACTGCAAATTAGAGAAAGAATACAATGCTTATTTACCATGAATAAAGTCACAGGAAATTTGTTGGATTTCTGCAATTGATTTCAGTGCTTTGAAAATATTTTCAATGTACAGCAATTGAAACTTACAACATCTTTGTAACTCTGATTGAGCTCCAAGTGTCAGTACCTCTCTGAGCTAGCTGCATTTTTATAATGCAGGACTTGTTATTATCACAGGGGGTAATTGCCTTAATCTTTAAAAGTCAAAGCATATTTAGGAGATCACTCACTAACAGGAAGGTTAGCGGACTATTATGATCTTGTGAAATTAGATTAGATTCCCTACAGTATGGAACTAGGCCCTTTGGCCCAACAAGTCCACACCAACCCTCCGAAAGGCACCCCACCCAGACCCATTCCCCTACCCTGCATTCCCCTCTGACTAATGCACCTAACATTGTGGGCAATTTGGCATGGCCAATTCACCTAACCTGCACATCTTTTGGATTGTGGGAGGAAACCAGAGTACCTAGAGGAAACCCACACAGACACAGGGAGAATGTGCTAACTCCACACAGGCAGTTGCCCAAGGTGGGAATCGAACCTGGGTCCCTGGCGCTGAGAGGCATTAAAGTACTTTGTGAACCATCTTTGTTTCAAAATAACAAACAATTAGTGTTTATTCATCAAAGAATAGAGCCATAAAAATCTCAGATGCTCTCAGTTCCAGTGCAGTTCAATCAATTGTCAACTTTTCTTTGAGCAGCCACAGAGGTTTCATTGCAATAGGTTTCAGGAGTGGTGTCTCAGACCTGGTAGCTCCACTGCTGCCTGGTCTGATGTAGACTGACAAGGTGGGAAAGCGATATAAATACAAGAGTAGGTCACTCTGACTGAACTGGTTCCCAGGGAATTCGGTGGAAAGCTGGTTTTATTTCTTGCCCAATAGCGAGCAAGTTGTAAAGCATGCAATGCCATCATTTGTATAGGTTAAAATTTCCACCAATACATAAGACCCGAAGAAATAGGAACAGAAGTTGGCCACTCAGCCCATCAAGTCCACACCACTATTCAGTGACATCATGAATAATCTGATCATCTTTAACCCCCCCCTTTCTTTCCTTATCTCCATAACCCTCTATTTCCTTGCAAACTAAAAATTCTGACTTTCTCAGTCTCGAATATACTTAACATCACAGCCTCAACTCCTCTATGCAGTTAAGAGTTCTCTATCCACTGAGAGAAAAGCATTTTCCTCATCTCTGACTTAAATATGTGATACCATAGAGTCATAGAGTCATACAGCATGGAAACAGACCCTTCAGTCCAACTAGTCCATGCCAATCATGTTGTCAAACTCCTACACTCCAATAAAAATAGTCCCAGTCTTTCCAGTCTACTTTTGTAACTCAAATCATCTGCAACCCTCTCAAGTTTAATAATATTCTTCCTATAATAGAGCGATATTATTCGGAGATGATATCTTCTGGTTCTTGACTCTCCTACAACGGACAATGACTTTTCCACATCTACCCTGTCAAGCTCACGAAAGAATCTTATATATTTCAATAATGTCTTCTCTGACCCTTCTAAACTCCAAGGAGTACAGGTCAAACCTCTTCTAGAACATAAAACATAAAAAAGTACAGCACAGAACAGGCCCTTTGGCCCACGACGTTGTGCCGAGGTTTAATCCTAATGTAAAATATAATAACTTAACCTACGCACCCCTCAACTCACTGCTATCCATGTGCATGGCCAGCAGTTGCTTAAATGTCCCTAATGACTCTGCTTCCATCACCACAGCTGGCAACGTATTCCATGCAATTCACAACTCTCTGCATAAAGAACCCTTTATACCTTCCTCCTAATATCTTCAAACTATGACTCGTTGTACCAGTCAATCCTGCCCTGTGGAAAAGTCTCTGCCTATTGACTCTACCTATTCCACTCATTATCATGTACACCTCGATCAGGTCTCCTCTCTTCCTCCTTCTCTCCAGAGAGAAAAGTCCGAGCTTATTCAACCTCTCTTCATAAGGCAAGCCCTCCAGTCCAGGCAGCATCCTGGTAAACCTTCTTTGCACCCTCTCCAAAGCCTCTATCTTTCCTATAGTTGGGCAACCAGAACTGGACACAATACTCCAAGTGTGGTCTCATCAGGGACTTGTAGAGCTGTGGCAAAACCTTGCGGCTCTTAAACTCGATCCCTCTGTTAATGAAAGCCAAAACACCATATACTTTCTTAACAACCCTATCCACTTGGGTGGTAACTTTGAGGGATCTATGTACTTGCACACCCAGATCCCTTTGTTCCTCCACACTGCCAAGAATCCTGTCCTTAATCCTATATTCAGCATTTGAGTTTGACCTTCCAAAATGCATCACTTCGCATTTATCCAGGTTGAACTCCATCTGCCATTTCTCAACCCAGCTCTGCATCCTGTCTATGTCACGCTGCAGCCTCAGTAGCCCTCGATACTATCAACGACACCTCCAACCTTTGTGTCATCTGCAAATTTACTAACCCACCCCTCAACCTCGTCATCCAAGTCATTTATAAAAACTACAAAGAGCAGAGGCCCAAGAACAGAGCCCAACGGGACCCCACTCAACACTGACCTCCAGGCAGAATATTTTCCATCCATAACCACTCTCTGCCTTCTGTCAGCCAGGCAATTCTGAATCCAGATAACCAAATCTCCCTGTATCCATACTTCCTGACTTTATGAATGAGCCTACCATGGGGAACCTTATCAAATGCCTTGCTGAAGTCCATATACACCACATCCACTGCTCCACCTTTGTCGACCTGTCTTGTCTCCTCTTCGAAGAACTCAATAAGATTTGTGAGACATGACCTGCCCCTCACAATTAATCATGCTATGCTTTGCTAAATAGTCATAAATCCCATCCTTCAGAATTCTTTCCAAAACTTTGCTGACCACAGAATTAAGACTGACTGGTCTGTAATTAGATTAGATTAGATTAGATTACAGTGTGGAAACAGGCCCTTCGGCCCAACATGTTCACACCGACCCGCCAAAGCGCAACCCACCCATACCCCAATCCCTACATTTACATTTACCCCTTACCTAACACTACGGGCAATTTAGCATGGCCAATTCACCTGACCTGCACATCTTTGGACTGTGGGAGGAAACCGGAGCACCCGGAGGAAACCCACGCAGACACGGGCAGAATGTGCAAACTCCACACAGTCAGTCGCCTGATTCGGGAATTGAACCCAGGTCTCTGGCGCTGTGAGACAGCAGTGCTAACCACTGTGCCACCGTGCCGCCCACGTGCCAGGGATTTCCCTATTTCTCTTAAGAAAATCCCTCAACATCCAGGATCAGCTAATGAACCTTCTCAGGACTGCCTTCAATGCCAGGATATCTTTCCTGAAATAAGGGACCTGAAACTGTTCACAGTATTCTTCAGTGAACAAGTGGTCACTAACTGACCTTAGGCCAATGGGGGAAGCAGATAGTACTGATACACTCAAATGCAAATTTGATATAAAAACAAAATTGTGTTATAGTACCTGCGTGTGTTTGGACATAAGATGCAAAAAATGTAGAGAAATATTAACTTTGAACCTACAATTCCCAAAGATCTCCATCACTGGGAGTTTACTTGTATCATTTCTGGCCATCCTTGTAGAGTTATTGGTAGAGATTAATTGCTTGAATTAGGCAACTTCATTAACATTGTATCATGCAATTACCAAATGGACTTTGGTCTTTTATTGCCTAGCAATTCCCATGTTCCTGCATTGTGCAGGATGAAACTGATTGTTCAATATAATGGTTCATGAAGCTGTGACTGAAATGTAGCTATGTCTTGTCCTAGTTGAAATCTTCACTTTAGAAGAAGCATATTACCTTTGATAAACATGTTTGGTTTAAAATTATTAAACATTTTCAATTAAAAACAGGACATTGGATCTTTTCCCATAATTATTGACTTACTAACGAAATCACAGAAAGGAATGGTTTGAAATTCCTGATCCCCGGCAATGTGATTGTGTTAAAAAAAGTCTACATTCATTGAGAGTTTTTAAATGCACAGAGGTAATGACTCTGAAACATTTTTCCATTTCAATCCCTGCTGCCCCACATGGACTTCAGGCAAGCAACTTCCCTTGTTATCTATCGCTCAAATGCTCATGTCTCAGGCACAATCCTTGGTGCAGGAAACTACCCTCAAAAACAAGGTAAAAGATGACATACGTAAGGTTTAGGGAACATGATGCTTGAAAAAATAGACAGGAAGCAGAAGATAACTTAAACAATAAATTAGGAAGGCTAGAAGGGGCCACAAAACACCCTAGGCAAGAACAATTAAGGGGAATCCCAATGCATTTTATATTAGGAGTTAAAGGGTAACTCGGGAATGGGTAGGTCCAATCAAAGACAAAGGTAGGAATTTATGTGTGGAACCAAAGGAAGTGGTGAGGTCCTTAATGAGTATTTCACATCAGTTTTCATCAAGGAGAAAGAAATGGATGATGGTAAGATTAGAGAGGAATATGTTAATATTCTGGGGCATGTCAATATTAAGAAAGAGTTGGGAATCGAGAAAAACATTAAAGTAGATGAGTTCCCAAGGCCTGATGAGATCTATCCCAAGATACCGCTGGGGCCTTGACAAAGATTAGGTTACTTACAGTGTGGAAACAGGCCCTTCGGCCCAACAAGTCCACACCGACCCTCTGAAGAGCCACCTACCCAGACCCATTCCCCAACATTTACCCCTTCACCTAACACTATGGGCAATTTAACATGGCCAATTCACCTAACCTGCACATTTTTAGACTGCAGGAGGAAACCGGAGCATCCGGAGGAAACCCACGCAGACATGGGGAGATTGTGCAAACTCCACACAGACAGTCGCCTGGGGTGGGAATTGAACCTGGGTCTCTGGCACTGTGAGGCAGCAGTGCTAACCACTGTGCCACCGTGCCGATCTTTAGTGTCATGGACAAGGTCCCAGAAGACTGGAGAATAGCCAATGTGGTTCCTTTTTGAAGAAGAGCAATTGTGATAAGACAGACAATTATAGACTGGTGAGTCTTACTTCAGTGTTAGGAAAATTATTGGAGAAAGTTCTAAGGGACAGGATTTATTCACATTTGCAGAAGAATGGATTTATTAGGGACAATGAGCATGGCTTTACATGGGAGAGGTCTGGTCTCACAAACTTGATTGAGTTTTTTTGAGGAAGTGACAAAAGTGATTGATGAGGGTAGGACAGTGAATGTTGTCTACATGGATTTTATACTAATGCTTTTGCCTCATGGTAGACTGGTCCAGAGGTTTAATGGTAAGTTGGCAAATTGGAAGAAAAATTGGTTTGGTTATAGGAGACAGAGGATAGTGGTGGAGAGGTGTTTTTCGACTGAAAGTGTGTGATCAGTGGTATTCCAAAAAGATCAGTACTAGGACCTCTGTCATTTGTAGCTTGTATAAATAACTTAGATGAAAATGTTGGTGGTGTCACTGGTAAGTTTGCAGATGACATGGAAATTGTAGTTGTGGGTAGTGAGAAAGTTTATCAAAGGACACAGCAGAATATAGATCAGTTGGAAAGTTGGGCAGAGAATTGGCAGATGGAATTAATCCAGACAAGTGTGAGGTGATGCATTAGGGGACATCAAATGTAAGAAGAAAGTATGCAGTAAATGGTAGGGCCCTTAAGACCATTTGATATACATAGGAACCTCAATTATTCAAAAGCCATGAGTGGGGAAATATTTGGTTCGGTTAATCGAATGCCGGATAATTGATTGCCAAATAACATAGTTTAGCCATGCATTGGGACCTTGCAATCTTCTTCGGATAATCCAAAATTTGGAGAATTGTATGCCAGATAATCGTGGTTCCTCTGTAAAGATGGATCTTGGGATCCATGGCCATAGCTCTATCAAAGTGGCAACACCAGTGGATAAGGTGGTCAAGAAGGTGTACGGCATGCTTGCCTTCATCGGTCAAGGCATTGAATATAAAAGTTATCAAGTCATGTTGGAGCTGTTTAGAACATTGCTTAGACCACATTAGGAGTATTATGTGCAGTTCTTGTTGTCACACTGTAGGAAGGATGAGGAGGCTTTGGAGAGAGTGCAAAAGAGGTTTACTAGGATGTTACCTGGATTGGAGTATATTTGCGATAAGGAGATGTTGGACAAACTTGGATTAATTTTGCTAAAGGAGGCTGAGGGGCTACCTGATAGAAGAGAAATTCTGAGAAGCATGGATAGGGTGGAAAGTTGAAGTATTTTTCCCAGGGTGGGAATGTCTAATATTAGGAGGCAGAGATTTAAGGTGAGAGGGGAAAGTTTAAGGGAGATGTGTGAGGCAATTTTTTGTACACAGAGAATGTTTGGAACACATTACCAGGGGACGTGGAAGGAGATATGATAGCAACATTTAAGAGGCATTGAAACAGACACATGAACAGGTGAGGAATAAAGGAATACAGACCATGTGCAGGCAGATGATATTAGTTTAGAATGGCGTCATGGTCAGCACAGACATGATGGGCTGAAGAGCCTGTTCCTACTATTCGATGTTCAAATGTTTTTCATTAGAATGTGTTTGTTTTCACCACAACTGCAGGGGGCACACTCAATGCCCTTACTGAATCAGTGCCTGGACCATCACTGCTCGTGATGCCATGGATAGCTTCCTACATCAAAGAACAGTGTTTCAGTTTTGGCAATTATGGCCTCAATCGCCATTTTGCTTTCTCCCCCACTCACACCGCTCTTGTTGCCCCACTTGTTCAGCAAAGCGGCAAGTGGGGGGGCAGCGAGGAGAGAAGTGGGGTGGAGTGTGGTGGCAGTCAATGAAGCAAGGGGGTTAAAATAATGATGTCAGCATGGCACCAATTTCCTGTCGCAGTGCATTGTGGGTGTACAGTGATGACATCTACAGCACTGACTTCCAATTCTACTGTTTTCGCACCAGATAGTGTTTTTCTTAAATGAAAAATTTCACCCCAGTGTAATTGGCAAATTTTAAATTAATTGGATCCCATTCACGAAGAAGTTACTTCACAGTTCAATAAATCTATCGGGTATCTTTATTACCTCCATTTAGAAAAGCTTTCCCTTTTTTTTCATGTTATTTGTTAAAAAAGATTAATCGTCCTTTATTATTCAGACCACATGGAATGACACCAATTTGATAAATTGTTTACTTCCTTCTAATGAGAGGATAATCTATCAGTGCTCTGCTGGAGATGACTATTTTATCCGACCCACCTGAACTGAAGCATACATAATCTGGTAAACCTATCTACTCACAGCAAATGTAAATAATTAAACAGAAAGGCCAAAGGTTGCATAATTTATAACCATTGCTTAATCAGAAGGATCTTTGGAATTTGTGGCAGAGCTCTGTTTTTGATTGTTTTTAGCTGCCAAGGGCACACACTGCATTTACTGCTGAGATCTCTGTTTAATAAACACTGCGGATATCCAGTGCAAACTGATCAATTTTTTTTTTAAATGCTTTAATCAGCCACTGCACATCTTTCCTGAACAGCAAAATTCATCACTGTATAGCAGCCAGAGTGTGAGGCAATAATAATCAACATTTCACTTTGGAGCAACTGGAGAATTTTAGATTCTTAAATCTAAGAATTGTGGCTTCCGTGATTTTTCATTGTACAATCTCCTCGAAATGATAGATTAAAAAAAACTGAGACAGCAGAACTGTACAGACTACATAAGCAATATATTTTATTACAATTAACCTGTGACAAAATACCAACAAATACTGAGAATGCAATATGTATAAACATGGACAGAGAGCATCTCCATAAATGATCATTTATCCTTCCAAAGGATATCTTTGACACAAACATGAGCCCTTGATAAATAATTAATAATATTCTGCTTTCAAACATTCAGCCTATTTTTGCCTTGTATCCCTTCAATCGTTGGGCGTTTGTCATCAGGATTTCTGCCTGTTTCACCCACCACTGGTTAAGCAATCAATCTGTGTCAAAGTGAGTTTTGTTTAGCTTTGTAGCAAAATTGAGCAATATTTCATCAACCCAATTAAAAGCGTATGGACAGAATGCACACAACACGAAAGAAATTTCACAATTCTGCCTTTGAAAATACAAGTAGAATTGTCATTAGTCAAATCAATGTTTTCACAACAGGATGCCAGTTCCTTCATTTGTTAATTTAACATGAGAAAAACAAAATAATTCAATTTCAAATTGATTTTTATTTTTAAATTTAAAATGTGGGTGCTGATTCACTGTTTTGCCGCACTCCCATTGTGACTCTAAGTTCCTGCTCTCTATTATAAAAGACTCTGCCCACTGTGGACATAAGGATTGAACTTTGAACTCTAACGGGCAAATATTGTCAAACCCATTCTTGCTGTGCAAAGCTACGAAAGGCAGTTGTAATCACAAGGTGATGAAAGCTGAGATAAGAAATCATGAGTCCTTGAAAGAAATTTGGTTAGAGCTGGCAGGGTACCCAGGATGGGCTGGTAACTGATGTGGATGGTCTGTGCTCCTACAGCTCAACCTCACCTCCACACCCATCCCCTCCACCCGACCCCATTTCAGCAGATCATTGGGCTGGAACTTACATTCATCTTCCTCCCTGAGCATTTCAAGACATATGTGGGAGCTCTCAAATGAGAGCAGGCAGCCACTCTGAAGACCTGCCCATGCCTGACTTACCTCTGACAAATTTGACTGGGGACAGTGTACTTTATTCTTACCCTGTAGCTAAAATCAAGCTACTCACAAATCATTGGGCTTATTGAGGTCAGTTCATAACCACTTAAAGTTGCCTCATCCTTTCCCCTACCTCTATTGTACTGAGAAGGGGAAGGTTATCATAGAATCCCTGCACTGCGGAAGCAGGCCATTTAGCCCACCAAAGTCCACACTGACCCTCTGTACAGCATCCATCCCAGACCCACCCTATCCTTGTAACCCTGCATTTCCCATGGCTACCCACCTAGTCTGCATATCCCTGGGTACTATGGGCAATTCAGCACATCCTATTGACCAAACTTTCACATCCATGGAGTGTGGGAGGAAACTCACGCAGACACGGGGAGAATGTGTAAACTGCACACAGACAGTAGTCCGAGCCTCAACTTGAACCCGGGTCCCTGGTGTTGTGAGACAGCAGTGCTAACCACTGGGCCATCGTGCCTCCTGGGGAGCTGGGGTTAGGTGGGGAGTATGCCATCCACCAGCTTAAGTTGCACAGACTGGTGACAGGCAAGTAAAGGATGGGTGCCCTGGTGTTTCCTGAGCATCAGATGCCAGTGGGAATGCCAGTTTTCTGCCCACCTGACAGCTTAGCTTGTGGAGGGGAGGTGTGGGGGGCTTGGTTGCCAATGCCGTCCTGCAATTTCCACCCCACTGTTTCAGGGTCGTGATGGGTGGCATCCTAGGATAACTGCTAAGAGCACAAACCATCAAACCTTGAGCAAATGAACCAAACTCTTCACACTTTGAAACTGCAGCAGGTGTAACAGAGCAGAGAGGGAGTTCAGGGTCTGAAACTGCCTCGCTGTTTTCTCCTAGTCAGTTTAACATGGTTACCATGAGAAATCTCGGAGTATGGATATTACAATATATTTGCATTCATATAGCTCCTTTCACAACTGTAGGAATTATCCATTGAATTTAAATGACTGCAGCTCAGGGAAATCATACAGTCAGATATCCTAATTGGATGAACAGTCATTGACACTACTGGGGCTTCAGGTCACAAATAAAATGCACCTTGAGTTGTATGTACAACGTTGGCAAGACTGCTCAACTCATTTAAGTTAAGACTGAAACTGCTAACCAGGCAAATACTGTCTCCCATCCCTTCCATTATGATTCTGATCTGTGCCCTAACCCGCTACCTACACCATACACAGTTTAGCCTTCTTCCCCAGAAAATGTGAACTATTCAATAAAATCCTCCTGTAATATTGGACCCAATTTGTGCGTACCCATGTAACGCAGGAAAGTTGATCGCCTCCAGGGGAATCTGTTTTAGTGAGAGTATGTGAGGGAAAAACACCAGGAGAACTCCAATCCTCTTCCCAATAGTACTAATGGGACATACACCTCCATCCAATAGGCAGTTGTGGACTTGGTTTAATAATTAATCCAAAAGTCCATCACACAGGGGGATTTACCAAGCTAAAGGAAATCTTTCAAAAAAATCAGTGAGACTCACCACCACATACACACAATGGAAAAGTTCCTTTTGCAGCTGCAAATGCCCTCGTGTCCAAATAATACACCCCACAGCACCTCACACACTCCAGTTTGACCAGACCTTGTCCTCAGTATCCAGAAAGGCTTTATAACAGCTAGTACGGAAATTGAAAAGATACCACACTGATATTATGGGGCTGCTCTGGCTCACTTAGAGTCTAGATTCGAGTAGTGCTGGAAAAGCACTTCAGGTCAGGCAGCATCCGGGGAGCAGGAAAACCAACGGAATGAGCAAAAGCCCTTCATCAGAAATAGAGGCAGGGTGCCTGCAGAGTGGAGAGATAAATGAGAGGGGAGTGGGGATAGGGAGAAGGTAGCATAGAGTACAATAGGTGAGTGGGGGTGGGAATGGAGGTGATGGGTCAGAGAGGAGGGTGGGGGAAGGTAGCAAAGAGTACAATGGGTGAATGGGGGTGGGGATGGAAGTGATAGGTCAAAGAGGAGGGTGGAGTGGATAGGTGGGAAGGAAGATAGGCAGGTAGGACAGGTCATGGGGACAGTGCTGAGCTGGAAGGTTGGAGCTGGGGAGAGGTGGGGGAAGGGGAAATGTGGAAACTGGTGAAATCCACATTGATGCCATGGGGTTGAAGTGTTCCGAGGCGGAAGATGAGGCATTCTTCCTCCAGGTATCGAATGGTGGGGGAGCGGCGGTGGAGGAGGCCCAGGACCTGCATGTCCTCAGCAGAGTGGGAGGGGGAGTTGAAATGTTGGGCCACAGGGAAATGGGGTTGATTGGTGCGGGTGTCCTGGAGATGTTGCCTAAAGCACTCTGCTAGGAGGTGTCCAGTCTCCCCAATGTAGAGGAGACCGCATCTGGAGCAATAGATACAATAAATGATATTGGTGGATGTGCAGCTAAAACTTTGATGGATGTGGAAGGCTCCTTTAGGGCCTTGGATGGAAGCGAGGGGGGAGCTGTGGGCGCAGGTTTTGCAATTCCTGCGGTGGCAGGGGAGGGTGCCCAGAAGGGAGGGTGGGTTGTTGGGGGGTGTGGACCTGACCAGGTAGTCACGGAGGGAATGGTCTTTATGGAAAGCGGAAAGGGGTGGGGAGGGAAATATATCCCTGGTGGTGGGGTCCGTTTGGAGTTGACGGAAATGTCTTCGGATGACGTGGTTTATGCGAAGGTTGGTAGGGTGGAAAGTGAGCACCGGGGGGGGTTCTGTCCTTATTACGGTTGGAGGGGCGGGGTTTGAGGGCGGAGGGGTGGATGAGATGCATTGGAGGGCATCTTTAACCACGTGGGAAAGGAAATTGCGGTCTCTAAGGAAGGAGACCATCTGGTGTGTTCTGTGGTGGAACTGGTCCTCCTGGGAGCAGATACGACGGAGGCGGAGGAATTGGGAATATGGGATGGCATTTTTGTAGGAGACTGAGTCTGTTTATTGATGTCCCTGGCCCACAGTGGTGCAGTCTGCAGACCACTGAAGGTCACCATATAGACCATGGGCTGGTCCAAGATGTAAGTCACTGACATTTAATGCTCCATGCTGGAGGACAGGTTCCTGACCCTCAAACCCACCACTTGCGTGAAACCAAGAGGTAAAGAGTTCTGAAGAAGACTCGAAATGTTAATTCTGTTTCAATTTTCACTGATGCTCCCAGACCTGCTAAGTTCCTCCAGCACTTTCTATTTATATTTGTGTATGAAGAGAGTTTTATGCTAGTCCCTGTAAACTCAGACAAAATGCAATAGACGCTTAGAGAATCCTTCTCAAAGGATATAAGGAAGCCACTTGAAGGCACTGTACCAATTATATTGTAGTAAAGATTTTTATGATGGTAATATGTTACTGATTCAATATTGTATTATGATGGTTATCTTTAACTCGTGGAATGGTAGATTTGCCAAAGGGACTTTTGGGTCTCTTAATAGAGAATTTGACATTTCTATTTTACAATAGCTGTTCCAATGTAGCTTCCCATGTTTCTTTTCCTCAAATTACTTTCCAAGTATTTATCATGGCGCTGAAGGTGTGCTGCATGGTGGTGGACTGTCGACAGTAGACATCTCAAGGCACTTGAGCAGTCCCACTAATACTGCCTGCACAAGATCCTGCAAATCTGTTGGGAAGACAGACACACCAACAGCAGCGTCCTTGACCAGGCCAACAACCCCAAGCATCGAAGCACTGACTTCCCTTGATCAGCTGTCAAGGACTGGGCATGTCGTCCCCATGACCGACTCAAGACTTCCCAAGGAGGTGCTCTATTCCCAGCTCCGAAACAGCAAGCAAGCCCCAGGTGGGCAGAGGAAGCATTTCAGGGATACCCTCAAGGCTTCACCGACAAAGTGCAGCATTCCCATAGATACCTGGGAATCATTTGCCCAAGAGTGTGGAGGAGGAGCATTTGGGAAGGAATGCCTCGAGACTTGCCATCGGGAAAAACGGAAGTCAGGCAAAAAGTGTGAAAGAAATGCGCTGCCACACCTACACCCCACCCAGCCCTTCCCATGACCACCTTCATGACCAAGTGTAACAGAGCCTGCAGTAGCCCCATTAGTCTGTACAGCCACCTACAGATTCACCTTGAAAATAGAAAGGAAAAGAGTAATCCTCACCTGTGAGGGACAGCTAACGATGATGATGCATGGATGGAGGTGCTGTTATTTGGATAAGACATTAAGCTGAAACCACACCTGCCTTTTTATATGGATAGAGATCCCGTTATATTGGTCTGTCACAGGATAGGTGAATTAACCTTACTGTTGACCAGCATTCATCACTCAATCAATCTAGCCGTGTGTATTACCTTTTGATGTATGAATTGGCTGCTGCATTTCCTACTTGACCACACTGAAATATTTCATTGGCTGTAAATCCCTCCTTGGACAGGGAGGCAGCACCAGAGATCTGGGGGGTGAAGAAAAATCACATTTTCAGCCATTTTAAAAAAAAAGCAGAGAGAGAGAGAGAAAGAAACTTGCAAAGTGCAGGTCAAATTTCAGAAAAACACTGAGGCAACAATGCAGGAGAAAATTAATTGGCATTTAGCGAAGTTTGAAAGAATAAATGAATCATAGAAATGGTACAAAAGAAACTCTTCAGATATTGAGGCTGTACTGCCTAAGACATTCAGCAGATATAAGGACAAGGTGATTAAGAAGGCATTTAACATGCTAGTCTTCATTGCTCCAACATTTGAGTATAGGAGTTTGGATGTCATGTTAAGGCTGAACAGGACGTCAGTGAAGCCTCTCCTGTGAAACTCTATGCAGTTCTGGTTACCCTGTTGTAGGAAGGACATTATTAAGCTGGAAAGGGTTCAGAAGACATTTATCAGGATGTTGCTAGGAATGGAAGGTTTGAGCTATAAGGAGAGGCTGGATAGGTTGGGACTTTTTTCACTGGAACATAGGAGACTGAGGGGTGACCTTACAGAGGTTTATAAAATCATTAGTGGTGTAGATAAGGTGAATGACAGGTGTCTTTTCCCCATTGACACAGGTCAGCGCAACATTGAGGGCCGAAGGGCCTGTTCTGTGCTGTATTGTTCTATGTTCTATGTTTCAGGAAGAGGTGTCATATTTTTAAGGTGAGAGGAGGAAAATTTAAAAGAAGACATGGGGGCAATTTTTATTTTACACAGAGTGATTCATGTGTGGAATGAACTTCCAGGGGACATGGTGGATGTGAATATGGTTACAACATTTAAAAGACATTTGGAAAAATACATGCATGAGAAATGATTGGAGGGGTATGGGCCAAATGCAGGCAAATGGGACTAGTTTAGTTTGGGAACTTGGTTGGCATGGACTGGTTGGACCGAAGGGTCTGTTTTCATGCTGTATGACTCTATGACTCTGCTATACACTATGGTTATGATTGGTCTGTTTGTGTCCTGAATTCCCATCTGCCCTCAGTAATCCTGCTGAACAAGTCTTAAAAATATTTAATGATTCCAGCTCCACCATTTCCTGTGACAGAGAGCTCCAAAACGGTACAAACCTCTGAGAGTTAGGGGAAATGTAGAGAAGTAGGGTAGGGGAATGGATCTGGGTGGGATACCTTTCGGAGGGTTGGTGAGGACTTGTTGGGCCAAATGGCCTGTTTCAGCATTGTAGGGATTTTATGATTCTATGATAAAAAAAAAGAGTCCCCTCATCCTGAACAGGCAATCACTGATTTTAAAACAAAGCCCCTTAGTTCTGGACTCACTCACAAGAAGAAAGATCCTTCCTATGTCTACCTTGTCCACACTATTCCGATCCTTATAAACCTCAATCAAACCACCACCCCTCATTCTTCAAAAGTCCATTGGAAACAAGCCAACACTGCCCAACGATTTCCTCATAAAACAATGTATTCATTTCAGGTATCAATCAAGTGAATCGCTTCTGAATCTCCTCCAACAAATTTGCGTCTTTCATTAAACAAGGAGTCTAAAATTGCACACGTTGTTTTAAATCTGTTTTCACCAATATCCTGTACAACTACATCAGAAAATTCTTACTCTTATCTTCAAACCTCTCATATTAATGAATAACTGCCCATTAGCCTTCTTCATACCTCCGTACTAACTATACAAACTCAGAACCAAAACACCTAGATCTATAGGCACCTTGGCACTCCACAGTCATTCTCCATTCCTCTGCCTTTCTTAATCTTCCATTGCACAGTTAAACTATCAGCAGCCTGGACCTCTGATGTTTTCAGAGGATATGAATCTTGTGAATATCATAGAGGGTACATTGGATAGTGATAGATTTCAGGAGGACATATACAGACTGGTAAAATGAGCCAATACAATGCGGTTAACATTTGACCCAGAGAAGTGTGGAAGGAAGAATAATGAGGAGCAACATGAACCAAATGGTAAAATTTAATCTTCACAGCCTTGGTGACTAGTGATGATCTCTAGGACCCAGAGGCTGCTGGCCCCTGACTGGACATCAGTGGTGATGCTCTTCATTGGACAAGAAGCTCTCTTGTCAGGGCTTGAGATACTTAATTGGTGCTTAATCGGTGAAGCTTTCACACTGGTCTGGGGGGGGGGGGGTTTATAAACCCATGAGGTGATTTCGCCCCCCCACCATCACCACCACCACCAACACCTCCCCAAAGGTTATCAAGACGGCAGTGGAGTAAGGCTCCTTTGCTCCAGCTGCTTTTCTTTTCTTTTTTTTAAAAAAACTTTACTTACTCACCTATTTCCCTTTACTTACTGTCAGCGCTGGAGAGGAACCCTAGCGCAGACCTCATGCGGGAGCCAATGAGTGCAGAGGCCATTTGACCCATCCTGCTCTGGTTTTCCAAATGCAAATCATGCTTTAGATCTCCGATGGCTAACGTAGGTTGTACCAACAGCTTTTAGTGTTTGCAGCTGCTTGGGCGGTTTGAAATGGAGCCATGAGTTTAATTGGCCAGAATCCAGGTGTCAATGCTGCACAATCATTGCAGAGTCCAGTGCAAAGTAAAGAGCCCTGTGTCACTGTGGTAGCTATAATTGGGAGTAATATGTTTTTGCATGAATATGTATTCCTTGGAACAGAATGTAACATGGTAACTGTATCTGGCTCATCTCAGCAATACTGTGACCAGCCTGTGATGAGACAAGAACAGCTTTTGTTTCTTCACAGTCTAATCAAGACCTCTCCCTGTAACAGAAGGTGCCAAGACTTGTTTAACAGCGAGTTGGCTATACAGGGTCTCTAATCTGTGAACGTTCGACTTAACAAATTGTTCGTACTTATGAACACAATCCCATATAGGATTAGAATTTTAAAGCTGAAAATGTGTTGCTGGAAAAGCGCAGCAGGTCAGGCAGCATCCAGGGAACAGGAGAATCGACGTTTCGGGCATAAGCCCGACAAGCTGGACAAACTTTCCTCATTCCTGAAGAAGGGCTTATGCCCGAAACGTCGATTCTCCTGTTCCCTGGATGCTGCCTGACCTGCTGTGCTTTTCCAGCAACACATTTTCAGCTCTGATCTCTAGCATCTGCAGACCTCACTTTCACCTCTTAGAATTTCAAAGACCCAATATACAAATATATTATGTAATTGCAAACAATTGCTTTTCAATGTGCTGCATTTTATTCCAAATTGTTTACAAATTGATTTGCGAGTAGAAACCCAGAATGGACCAAACACAACACAGGGACTTACTGTATGTTGAAATGGTCTTAGGAGGCTAATTTGACATTGAAATATGAAAGTGGCCCTATGTTTGGCCAAGCCTCCTCAGGCATGAACATATTCACTGAGAACTTTCTTTTGATTCACTTTGGCATGTCAATGGTTTGATGCAAACTAAGAGTGTGGGTGAATGTTTAAAGATTCAGGAGATTTTCTCTTATCTGAATTTTAATGCTAATGGATTTATAACAACATCAGGAAAGAAGGCGCCTTGTGTAGCAGGAGCTATTCCTGGTTTGTACTAAGTTAGCTGATCTCAGCGCAGAGTTGATCTGAGTTCGGTATTGTTTGAATAATCACACTTCAAGCTTGTACCACTGTGAAGTCTATCCACTTCATGAGAATCATAGAGGTCTACAACATGGAAACAGGCCCTTCGACCCAGCTTTTCAACGCTACCCATTTTCCACAATTAATCTAGTCCTTTTTGCCTGCTTTTGGTCCATATCTCTTCGTACCAATCCCATCCAAGTGACAAAATTGTACTCACCTCCACCACTACTTCCGGCAGCCCATTCTGGAGACTCACCACACTCTATGTGAGAAAATTGCCCCTCTGGACCTATTTGCATCTAGCTGCCTAGTTTTACACTCCACTACCATGGAGAAAAGATATCTATACCTTTCATGATTTTATCGAATCATAGAAACTCTACATTGTGGAAACAGGCCCTTTCGTCCAAGTCCACACCAACACTAACCAATCCAGACCCATTCCCCTACCCTATTACTCCAAATTTGCCCCTGACTAATCCACCTAACCTACGCATCTCCGAACACTATGGGCAATTTAGCATGGCCAATTCATCTAACCTGCACATATCATGGGAGGAAACCGAACAGCCCAGAGGGAGAATGTGCAAACTCCACACAGACAGTCACCCGAGGCTGGAATCGAAGCCAGGTCCCTGGTGCTGTGAGGCAACCTTGCTAATCACTGAGCCACCATGCCACCACTATATATGGTCATTCCTCAATCTCCAACACTCCAGGGAAAGAAGTCCCAGCCTATCCAGCATCTTTTTATAACCCAAACCTTCCCAGCCCAGGTAGCATCCTGGTAAATGTTTTCTGCACTCTCTCCAGTTTAATAATATCCTTTCCAGAATAGGACGAGCAGAACAGCAGGCAGTACTCCAAATGTGGCCTCACCAATGTCTTGTACAAATGCAACAAGATATCGCAAATCAGTGCTCTGACCAATGAAAGCAAGCGTGCCAAATGCCTTCTTCACCACCCTGTATACGTGCGACTCCATTTTCGAGGAACTATGAGCCTACTTGTACAGAGGATACTCCCGGGGTCAGGTTGCAACAAGAATGGTATAGACAGTTTCTGTTATACATGACAAAATTCTTGGTGCAGTAGCAAAATGTTCCCTATTGGAACAATTCTATTTATTTTATTTACAAGCTATATTATATAACAATTATAAGGACTGCATTGTATTTGGGATATAAACTAGAAAAAATGGAAGTTAAACACTGCTATGTTGCAGAAACTGAGCTAGTTCTGATTATCTCTAAGGGCAATAATGTAACTGCCTAGGGTTCACTTATTGGTTATACAAGATTGTATAAATTTTGGAAAAGCTGGATTTGATACTTCTGTGAAAACAGCTGGCAGCAGGTAGCGTTTGGTTGGAAAGCCGTCTGGCAACTTTTATTTTGTTTTAAGTTGCAGTTTGTCTCAGGCCCTGGGGGCAGTTGCGTGCAGACCTTCAAGTGAAGATAGGTCTTTGGCTATCTCTCCCTTTCATCCTCAATGAATAGCAAAGATTCTGGAGATAAATCCTGGAGAGAACTGACACAAGCTCAAATTTAGGTCAACCTGACTGGCCACCGAATTGGGATCAACAACAAAAAAGAGGTGTGAGAACTTAACCTCATTCCATCTGAGTGCTTTGGATTCTTCATCAACAGAATTTCTATCTATTTTCTATCCAAGAAGCCTCTGCACAGGTATCTGTTTTGTCAATCTTATTTGTGACTGAATGAGTGTATGTGGATTTAAAGAGGATGTAGTTTAAGTTGGCACAGTAGTACATTAGATTACTTCCAGTGTGGAAACAGGCCCTTCGGCCCAACAAGTCCACACCGACCCGCCGAAGCGCAACCCACCCAGATCCATTCCCCTCGATTTACCCCTTCACCTAATACTACGGGAAATTTAACTTGGCCAATTCACCTAGCCTGCACATTATTGGACTGTGGGAGGAAACCGGAGCACCCGGAGGAAACTCACGCCAGACACGGGGAGAACGTGCAAACTCCACACAGTCAGTCGCCTGAGTCGGGAATTGAACCCAGGTCTCTGGCGCTGTGAGGCAGCAGTGCTAACCATTGTGCCACCGTGCCGCCCATTTAATAAGTTAATAAGTAACCATTGAGCCACCATAAATCATCTCAAAGGCCTTTTTCACGTTATTCTAGAATCATGGAATAGAATCTTATGGCCCATCAATTCCACACTGACCCTCCAAAGCCCACCCAACCAAGCCCACCCTACCCTTATAAACTTGCATTTCCCATACACAACTTTGGACTGTGGGAGGAAACCGGAGAACCTGAAGGAAACCCACACAGTCACGGGGGCGAATGTGTAAACTCCAGTCGCCCGAGGATGGGATTGAACCCAGTGAGATAGCAGTGCTCACCGCTGAACCATCACACCGCCCAGTAATATTAGTATTCATTAACAATATTTAGTTCCCTACACTTCTGATTCACTAACTTTCTAAAATGCTCAAATTTATTAGGCATAGCCTTCCAAGTATGAATTATGCTGGCTTGGATTTATTGTCTCAACTCAATGCTCTGGAATTGTATTTCTTCGCATAGATATTAAAAATTTTCTCTCTGAACATATCCAGAAATATTTTTTAAAAAAGATTTAAGGGTTTATCTACTGGACAGATGAATGAAAATAATATTCATTATTTAGACCTCTACAGTGAAGTGCACCAAAGCAGCAGTTGGCAACACAATTACAAAATAGTTCACCATAAAACATCGCTTTGTTCCTTAATGTCAGATGAGACATGGCTGGTAGCATCTTGTCATAAAGAAAACAGAAATTGCTGGAAAGCACCTTCTCAGCGGCTGTAACTCTATATTCTGAACTCTGTTCTGTTACCCTGGTGCACTTGTATAGTATGATCTGCCTGTGAAGCATATAAGACAACACTTTTCACCGTACCTCAGTACACCTGACAGTAATAAATCAAATCAAATCAAATCAAAACTTCAGAAAAAGAAGAATCACTGGACTTGAAAACATTAACTCTGCTTTCTCTCCACAGATGCAACCACAGGTAGACAGGGTGGTGAAGAAGGCATTTGGTATGCTTGTCTTTATTGGTCAATGCATTGAGTATAAGAGCTGAGAGGTCATGTTGCGATTGTACAGGACATTGGTGAGGACACCTTTAGAATACTGTGTCAGTTTTGGTCTCCCCGCTATAGGAAGAATGTTGTTAAATTTGAAAGAGTTCAGAAAAGATTTACAAGGGATGTTGCTGGGATTGGATGGTTTGAGCTATACGGAAAGGCTGAATAGACCAGGGCCTTTTTCCCTGGAGTATCAGAGGCTGGGGGGTGACCTTATAGAGATTTTTAAAATCATGAGGGCGTAAATAAGGTGAATAGCCAAGGTCTTTTTCCCAGAGTAGTGGAGTCCAAAAGTAGAGGGAACAGGTTTAAGGTGAGAGGGGAAAGATTTAAAAGGGACCTGAGGGACAATTGTTTCACACAGAGGGTGGTGTGTGTATGGAATGAGCTATCAGAGGAAGTGGTGGATGCTGGTACAACTACAACATTTAAAAGGTATTTGAATAGGAAGGGTTTAGAGGGAGATGGGCCAAATGCTGGAAAATGGGAGTCGATCAGTTTAGGATATCTGGTTGTCATGGACGAGTTGGACTGAAGGGTCTGTTTCTGTGCTGTATAACTCTGTGACTAAGCTGCCAAACCTGTGGAGCTATTCCAGCAATTTCTGTTTTTATTTCTGTAGTTCTTTGGATTTTTGCTGAGCATCTTTACCATAATCCATTAGAGATCTGGAAGTTCAAATCCTATTTCCAAAGACTGAAATACCAAGTCTCCAATGTCATTTTTAAAGTTGTCTGATGAGGACTAGGTATTGGCACGGGGCACTGGAGAGAGTCCTCAGTGCAGTTTAGTGGTTCTTGCACTTTCATCTCAGAGAGCACCTTATCTGAAGGACGATACCTCTAACAGTGCATCCCTCCCTCAGTACTGCATTGGAATGGAAGCCTGGATTCTGCACACAATCTCCTGACTCAAAGGTGTGTGTACCACAAACTGAGCCACTCTGTTATTTTCTGGACTAGGTTCCAATAAAAGGTGATTTTGATGATCTTCCTTTAACGTTCTTCTTTATTTCAAACTTTTACCACTTTACCGCTGTCTAACTCGTGCTGAGGTATAAATTCATAAGTTTGTAAGATAGAGGAACAGAATTGGGCTATTCAGCCCATAAAGTCTGCTCCACCATTCCATCATGGCTGATATGCTCCTTGTCCCTATTTTCCTGCCTCCTCTTCATATCCCTTCAACCCATTACCAATTAAAAATCTGTCTAACTCCTCCTTACATGTACTCACTGTCCCAGCATCCACCACACTTTGGGATAGTGAATTTCACAGATTCACAACCCTCTGGGAGGAGTAGTTTCTCCTCAACTCTTTTAAATTTGCTACCCCACTAAGACTATGACCTCTTATCCTAGAATGCCCCACAAGAGGAAGCATCTGCTCCACATCTATTTTCTCCACACCTTTTATCATCTTGAAAACCTCAATTTGATCTCCCCTCATTCTAAATTCCAGAAGGGATGGGCCTAAACTGTTCAGTCTGTATGACTGTGTGGGTGCTGACAACACATGCTCTATTACAATGGCTGTTCACATGTGAACAGAGAGAGTGAGTGCCAAAAGTCAATTTTACTACAAGAAGGATCATAGCCAATTTGAATCCTATCACTACTCTGGATGGCAAAATGGCTCAGTGGTTAGCACTGCTGCCTAACAGTGGCAGGGCCCCCAGGTTTGATTCCAGCCATGGGGCATTGTCTGTATCGTGTTTACATGAGTTTCATCCCCCGGTCCAAAGATGTGCAGGTTAGGAGGTTTGACTATGGCAAATGCAGGGTTATAGGGATAAGGTCTGGCTGGGATGCCTTTTGGAGGGTTGGTCTAGACTTGCTGGGCTGAATGGCCTGCTTCCACACAGTAGGGATTCTATGACTATCAAAGCTGACAGTGAGGCTGTGGGGAACATTGTAGAATGGTGTTGGTACAGTGAAGTGCCCAGTTCCAGAGTGGATGGTCTGCTTGTTTTGTAAGATGGAGGTGTCCCAATCAAGGTGAGCAGTCTGTTAAATAAATCTGATTGTGGTCGAGGAGTAACAGATAGATTGCAAAGGGAAGAGATATCCTACATAGCTTTTTTTTTAAGAATTCATAGAATCCCTACAGTGTGGAAGCAGGCCATTTGGTCCATCAAATCCTCTGAAGGACATCCCAACCATACCCACCCCCCTACACTATCCCTGTAATTCCTAGCCAACTTGAATCCTATCTATACTCTGGTTGGCAAAATGGCTCAGTGGTTAGCACTGCTGCCTAACAGTACTAGGACTCCCAGGTTCGATTCCAGCCTTGGGGCACTCCTCAAGGAGTTAACCCACCCATCGCTGGATACAATGGGCAATTTAACATGACCAGCCCACATAGCCTGCGCATCTTTTGGACTGTGAGGAGAATCCAGAGGAAACCCACGCAGGCACAGGTAGAATTTACAAACTCCACACAGACAGTAGCCCAAGGCTGGAATCAAACCTGAGCCCCTGTCTCTGTGAGGCAGCAGTGCTAACCACTGAGCCACTGCACTGTCACTGTTGGAGGAAGCAATCCTACTTTTACATGGCCAACAAGCAGTGCTAGAAAGGCACTGACTTTAGATGTTCTACACCCACTTTGTTTCCTCAGGTCCGAAAGACTTGGAAGAATATGATAATAGAATTGTTATTAAAATAATGGTACACGTTCTGATTAAAACATTTAAAACAACAACCAATTCCCTGTTGAGATTGGTCGTTCAACCCCTCAACCTACCTCCGTGAATATTGGTAGTTGGAGGATGTATTGCCGCTGAGATATATGCTTTACCACTAGAATACGTGATGTGGTGATGCATCTATTAGTTTTGTTTTGTATTCACTCAGGGGACATTGCCATTGCTGGTGGCCACATCTATTGCCAGTCACTATTGCCCCTTGAGAAGGTGGTGGTGAGCTGCCTTCTTGAACTAATGCTGTCCACATGCTGGCTCACAATGCCCTTAGGGAAAGAATTCCAGGATTTTAACCCAGTGACAGTGAAGGAACGACAATATATTTCCAAGTTAGGATGGGGTGCGTGGCTTGGTGGGGAACTTGTATGCGGTAGTGTTCCCATATCTCTGCTGCCCTTGTCTTTCTACATAACTCCCATAACCTAAGAACTAGATGTGAGTAACATGGTATTAAACATTTCAATAGACATTTATTATAGCTCCTGGTATCGACATATATTCCAGTGACACATAATTCAGCACCTTGGCTAATATTAATCTATTCAGCTCCAAACAGTAGCGTGCTTCCATCACTGTGTCAAGCTTCAAGTCACGTCAGTTAAAATGGAGCCTAAGCCTTATCTATCCTCAGGTGACATGCTATGATATGATGATGATGATATCATGAGCAAAATGTACACAGCACTCCAAATGTGAGAGAACACACAACAGGAGGATTGCGAATCTATTACAAATTTATAACTTTTATTAACTGACTGATGTCATTAACCAGCGGGCTTGGCTAGTTTAGTTACTCGGAGCTTTTATTAACTGACCAATGTCACTAACCAGGGGGCTTGGCTAGTTTATTTACTAGTTGAGAGTGTGTTGCTGATGAAGGGCTCCGGCCCAAAACGTCGATTCTCCTGCTCCTCGGATGCTGCCTGACCTATTGTGCTTTTCCAGCAACACCCTCTCAACTCTGATCTCCAGCATCTGCAGACCTCACTGTCTCCCAGCTTATTTACTAGCTTTTATTAACTGACCAATGTCACTAACCAGGGGGCTTGGCTAGCTCATTTACTTGACAGCTGGCTTGCGACACAAAGTCATGCCAACTGTGTGAGTTCAATTCCCACACCAGCTGAGATTACTATGAAGGATTCTCAACCTCTCCCCTCACCTGGGGCACAGTCATCTCTCCCTCGATATCAACTTTATTGTTACCATTAAACACTTTAAATTGATGTCTTGCTTCTAATTGATCATTAATGATGAGACTATAATTACTCTTGTGTCTAATCCCCGAAATTTGAAAGATCCAGGTGACAATCCTTACTGTTTCAGATGTGTTGACTTAGAGATAAATATTTCTATCTGTCTTGTTTTCTAATTATGTGATGGAGGTGTGCTTTAAGAGCTTTTCATGGTGCCTTTTCACACATTTATCTCTTTACTTTCTACGCACATGAAATTAAACAGTCACCAGCCTGCAGTTCTGCAATCCTCATGCATAGCTATGTTCCCATTAGCAGCAACTAGCCTCAGTGACATAATTATATATTTAACAAAACCGCTTAATAGATGAATATAATAATTTCCAGAGGGAAAGTCAGAAACTGCAGACAAACTCACTTAGGCAAATAATAACAGGATCCTGGGTTTGAACATGCTCCAAGCTTGGATTAATGTTGTAGAAACAATTCAGGCTCTTAATTCACAAAATGAAAACTGCCAGGCATCTGATGGTATCTATCATTATGCCTATTCATACTCTTAGTTGGTGACCTGACTAGTGGAGCTGAGCTCAGCAAGTCAAGACTTAAAAAAAGACATATTAAAATAAATGTCAGTGGGTCTGTCTTGGAAATATCTTTGGAGCTTGAGTCCAAAATATTGGCCCAGATGAATCTGTTCAGATTGATATAGACTGACCCAAGCCTTTCGAACTTGCACAGTTAAATCCAATCATGTCTATTTATTTGTTTAAAAATCACACACAAATATGGGAAGATAGTGGTGCATTGGTCATTCAATTAACAAACAGGCCAGAAGCACAGATAAATGTTCAAATCCCATCAATTGTGGAATTTGAATGCAGTTAACTCAAAAAAAAACTAAGCTCTTCTTGGTAATAGTGACCATGATAACTAGCATCAATTGTTTAAAAACTCATCAAGCTCATAAGAAAATCTGCCTTCTTACCTGGTGACTCCAGACTAACAGCAATGTGCTTGAATATTGACTATGTTCTGAAATAGCCAAATAAGCCACTTGTTTAGTTCACAATATGAAATGCTGGCCAGTTTAGTGATCCCTACATCACATGAAAGAATAAATTTAAAGAAAGGGTAGCACAGAGGCTCATTGGTTAGCACTACTGCTTCACAGCACCAGGGACCCAGTTTTGATTCCAGACTGTCATGTTCTCCCTGTGTGTATGCAGGCTTCCTCTGGGTGCTCCAGTTTCCTCCCACTGTCCAAAGGTGGATTGGCTGTGGGAAATGCAGGGCTACATGGATAATGCTGGGTCTGTGTGTGATGCTATTCAGAGAGTTAGTGCAGATTCAATGGGCCGAATGACCTCTTTCTGCATAGTAGGGATTCTTAGCTTAACCCCATCATAATATTATGGTAGGAATTAAAGTTACAATGGGAATTTAGGCATTTAACTCATATCTCTTTTGTCAATATATATTTTTGTTACAAAACAACCTCCTTAATGATTCAGGCAGTGATGGGTCTTGGAACCTTGCTGACTTATCTATTCTGGCATGAGAAGACTGCAGATTGGGCAATCTAACATCCAACACATTTGAGGTAGTTTGGCATGTCATAGAACGGTAAAGTGTACAAGAGAAAGGAGACATCATAGTCACTCATTACGTCTAGATTTACCTCAAGCTGTCTAAACCCATCTTATGGGACTGAGGTAGGTCAGGACGAGAGAGTGAGGTTGAAGAGTAGCATTTCCACCACCGTAGACTAATTCACACAAAAGTCAGCGTCATCATGTGATGCCTAACAGTAGCATCATTAACCCAGAGACCCAGATAATGTTCTGGGGACCTGAGGTTGAATCCTCCCATGGTAGGTGGTGGAATTTGAGCTCAATAAGAATCCGAAATTAAGAGCCAAATGATAATTAGATTGTCCAGGTTAAAACAAAAATCTGGTTCATTGATGTTCCTTTAGAGAAGGAAATCTGCCATCCTTACCTGATCTGGCCTCCATGTGATTTCAGACTCACAGCAATGTGGTTGACTCTTACCTGCCCCCTGGGAAATCAGGGAAAGGCAGTAGCTGCTGTCCTAGCCAGTAATACCCACAATCCTTGAGCAAATTAAAGAAAAACATCATCCTGGGTATCGATATTTCACTACCAGAAAAAGGAAGAGATCATTATAGTTACACTAACCATCATTTACACACCAAACTTTATTGTATATTTGGTGGTTGGTACTGTATAACAAAAATAATATACTTTGCCTCATTGTGAATAATTTATTATATAATGTACCCATTGTTATGTAACTGTATCTGACAATGTAGACGCAGTTTCAAAATTTAATTGTTTTAATACAGTTTGTGAAAGTTCCCATAATATGTTCCAATTAGCTACAATACCAGTGGGATCTTGGTAAAGCAATGGGTTAAGAGCGTTGTCTGTACATTTGGGACTTGGAATACAATAAAGTTTTCTCTCTTTGCTGACTGTAAAGGTTCTACAGTTGTACCTTGTATAAAAGGTACACATAACTCAGCACTAATTGGAACTCATGTGACAGTCCTTTTCCGAGTGACAAGAGGAGAGGTTGTGTGAGGAATTGAAATGCCCCGCAATGCAGTAATGAGGCTCATTGCAGTCCGGAGCTAAAATAAATTCTCGCCTGATCCAAATAGAGCTTTCGTCGTCATCAAAGCTGCACTGTGCTTGACCCAATTTAGTACCGGATGCAAACACCAGCCTTGACAATTTTAAGCAGAAGTTAAGATGAGAAAAAGCCCCACTGAGGGTTCTCTACAATTTTTGATGTATCCCAGCATCACGATATGCTTTTCCTACCAGTAGCTTCAGGAAACAGCAGGCAATACCTTCCTAGTCATGAAGAGAGAACAATATACTCAGTTTAATTGCAACTCGTCTGGAGTTTCATCCAGGGACTTATTTATCACGTGATCTCCCAGCTCCGACTGTTTATCCAGTCAGCAACCACCTCCAGGGGTTTCCTCACCTACATTGTCCAGGGTCAATCTCTAGTTCCTACAGACTCCAGGGCAGACTGGAGTGTTTTAAATTGAGTCATCCGTTCCTCTCTCAACTTTTGCAAGTAACAAGGCTGTATAACCCACAACTGGTCAGTTTGCGTTATCACCCAAAGTCGAAATTACCCCCCGCTGGTTGGTCATGAATTAACATCCCGTCAGTCTGTGACGAACATGGAGTATTCTTCCCTTTCCCTTGATCATTCGGGTGATGTGTCTTGCCTCAGGCTGTATGAGTGATCATATGCTCCCTTACTTACAGCCGCCATCTGGAGATTATAAACAGGAATTTCTGATTTGGTGTTCTGTCTCTTTAAATTGGCTTCATTACCTCATCCTTCTGTTTTATCACTCAAAACACCTGATGTAGATTATGGTTGTGAGTAATTACATGAATCCTTTAAACAACACACAAATAATTAGCCTTTATTTTCCTTTTATTGAACAGTTCAGAAGATTGGAGCTCAACACTAGAGTTATTATTGTCCTCATTCCACTAACTGCAGCAATGATGAGTCTTCAAAGACAGTTCAGAAGAAGGGTCACTGGACCCGAAATGTTAACTCTGCTTTCTCTCCACACACATACTGCCCGACCTGTAGTTTTTTCTAGCAATTTCTGTTTTTGTTTCTGATTTCCAGCATCCACAGTTTTTTTGGTGTTCAGTGTTGTTGCCTTATGAGTTATAGTGATATTAAGAAACAGAAAACTGTAGCTTAAATTTAAATAGCATTTTACACAACCCCACGATATCCCCCAAAATGCTTTATAGTCAATCGAGTACCTTTGGAGTGTAGTCACTGTTATCATGCTTTAAGAACAGGAGCCAATTTTCACGCAGCATTCTCCCACAAATACAATCACAAGCAAATAATCTGTACTGGAGATGGTTATTGAGGGATAAATACTGACCAGCATAGACAGGTTGGGCTGAAGGGCCTGTTTCTATGCTATAGACCTCTATGACCCAAACACCAGGGAGAATGCATTTGTTATATAATCATGGGATTTTTAATGTTGGCCTGTGAGAAAAGACAGAGAGTTGCTACCATTGCAGCACTCCCTCAGTATTGCACTGCAACGTCAGTCTGAATTATGTGCTAAAGATTGTGGAGTGGGGGCTTCAACACAGAACTTCCTGAATAAGGATGAAAGCCCAATTACTGAAAGAGTCTCTTTCTATAACTATAGGAAATCCTACTCTTAAACTTCAAAGAAATAATTTTCTGCTCAGAAAGTAGTACTGACATAAGTCATGGTGTGAGAACACGACAGAACAGTGAACTGTCAATTCCTTCTGAGTTGGTTTAGAGTTACAAAGCACTTTGGATATGGGATAGGTGCTCATAATGCTAAGTATTGCTATACATGCTGATCGGAAGTAATACACCCACTGACTTAGAATCCTTACAGTGTGGAAGCAGGCTATTTAGCCCATCAAATTCCACAGTGGCCCTCCATAAAGCAGCTCATCCAGACCCACCCTATTCCTGTAACCTTGCATTTCCTATGGTTAACCCACCTAGCCTGCACACTATGGGCAATAAGCATGGCATGTCCACCTAACCCGTACATCTTTGGATTTGGGAGGAAACTGGAGCACCTGGAGGAAACCCACGAAGACACAGAGAGAATGTGCAAACTCCACACAGACAGTCACCCGAGGCTGGGATCGAACCCAGATCCCTGGTGCTGTGAAGCAGCAGTGCTAACCACTGAGCCACTTTAATGCCCTCTTATACTTTAAGTTAAATTGTAGTTACTTTCTGTAAGGGTTAATCTTCCTTCATCTGTTCATGTCCAAATGCACTCCCAAGACTCTCTTTCATTCTAGAGTGGGCCAAATGTCCTAGTCCTGCTCCCATTTTGCATGTTGTTATGGGAGTCAAATCTCCAGGGATTCCCTCAACAAGGTCTGACCAATAATACACGATGTGCTTCTTCCTAATGTGGCTCCATGGGGATGGCGAAGGTACAGCAGCTACTGTTCCTGTCCTGAGCCCTAAGTCCAACTGGAGAACAACACCTACTGGTCTAAGCACAGAGATCCCTCTGAGTCCTGGTCCTTTGGCCCCAGCATACACCCCACCCCATCTTGGATCATAACAAAATGGCAAGTTGAAGATCATAGATTAAATGGTTCAGTTTTTATAACTAAGCGTCCATTTACATGTTTTTTTCCCACCAGTGTCTGCCTCTAAGTTTGTCAAACTCAATTGCAAACATGGTGGGATTTGCACTCTCAACCTCAAGCATTGCACAAGCCACAAAACATAACCATGAGCAACAGTGCCCAGACCTCAATACTGCAGAGCAAAGAACAAACCTGAAAAAGCTCCTAGTAGAGTTTAGGAGGACATGGGTTATCAGCAATGATCACCTTGTCAGTACAGTTGGAAACCAAATGTAACAGCATGCAGCACCAGATCAAGGAGATGTCACAGCCTAGTGGTATTATTGGTACTCTATTAATCCAGAAACTTGGCTAACGTTCTGTGGACCCAGGTTCGAAATCCACTACAGCAGATGGTGGAATTTGAATTCAACAAAATTTTGGAATTAAGAATCTACCGGTAACCATAAAACAATTACCCAGGAAAACCCCATTTGGCTAATTAATGTCCCTTAGGGATGGCATGGTGGCTCAGTGGTCTGTGTCACTATGTCACAGCGCCAGGGACCTGGGTTTGATTCCACCCTCGACTGATTGTCCATGTGGAGTTTGCACATTCTCCCTGTGTCTGCGTGGGTTTCCTCCTGGTGCTCTGGTTTCCTCCCACAGTCCAAAGATGTGCAGGTTTAGGTGCATTAGCTGTGCTAAATTGCCCATAGTGTCCAGGAATAGGTGGGCTAGGTGGATTAGCTTTGGAAAATGTAGAGATAGGGTGGGTCTGGATGGGATACCCTTGAGAGGGTCAGTGTGGACTCAGTGGGCTGAATGGCCTGATTTCACACTGTAGGTATTCTATGATTCAGAGAAGGAGATCCGCCATCCTTACCTGATCTGGCCGACATGTGACTCCGGACACACAGCAATGTGGTTGACTTTTAACTGGCCTCTGAAATGGCTAGTTCAAAGGCAGCAAGGAATGGGCAATAAATGCTGACCTGCCAGTGGCATCCATGTCCCATGAATGAATTTTATAAAAATCAAGTTGCATCACTGAGAGGAACTGTGAAGATGTTTATATTCCTCGCATGCTGCCTTCTGACACAGAAGATATTACACAAAAACACATCTGCATTCTCGTGTGTTGTAAGAATATCTTCAGCATATTGCTTTTATGTAGCATAGGCTAAACACATCCCTTGTGATCATTTTGGAGAAGTTACTCTGATGGCGAAATCATTTTGAGCTGCTAAGAATTTCATTCTCATCACTGCAGTCTACCCTGAAGGATGTGCCAAGATAATGAAAAGGAAATGGTTTGACAGTGAAAATTATAGCAAATCACATGGAATATGCACTTATCACATTTGTTATATCAAGTGAATTTGTCTGTAATACCTCAATCCTACTTGGAATTTCACAGCTTCAGATGATCCTGACTTGAAGGCAATTTCCAAAGCATTTCAGTTGTTCGGTAACAGCAACAATCACAAATAGTGTGCCCTTTCCTATACTTTAATGAGTATGACTGAAGCAAAGCCTGTTAAACCGCTGGAGGATACATGACTCTTGACACTGATTTGTCAGTAATATTGTGAAAGAAGGAGAAAGAGCTGAATTCTAACAGCACCTTTTACAGTTTCAGGAAGTCTTAAAATCCTTTATAGCCAATGATGCAGTTACTGAAGTGCAGTGCTACCTTAATATATGATAGATTGTAGGCAACTTGCTCAAAACAGGTTCCTGCAAAAATTCAGTAATGTGATAATCTCCAGAAAATCTGTGTCATCAATGTTGATTGAGTAATAAATATTGGCCATTTTTTACACTGTGTTCATTAATACAGTTACCATTCTCACGTTATAAGTATCAAAGATCCCATTTACTTGAAAATTTCTTGACAAATAAGCTAACTTAGTTACCGAGCAACACTCTACATGTCTTTAGCTTAGCTTGCTGCAACCTGGACTCTTCGAATCTATTGGCTAAGTGGTGTCACCCTGTTCCTCATCTCTTAAAGCAGCAACACAACATCCCTTGTGTAAACAGATAAGACTTCAGGCCAAAGTGGTCATGTTTTAGAAGTGATCTGTGTAAAGAAGGGGGAGTGTTCAGCTCTCTAGATGAGCTGAGCAGTTTAGTTCAGTCCAGAACTGGTTGGGAGTTCAACAGTGAGCTGTGTGGAAACTCTCTCTCTCCTTCTAACTTTAACCTGTAAGCATCTGATCCTTTTTGTATGTGTTTTAAAGGGGGTTTACTTAATGGGACTGTTGTGTATATTCGGAACAGCATACTTAAGTCTCGTTTGGATAGAGTGAGTTCTGAGGAGTTTTCTTTATTCTGTTCTTTGTGTTTCAATGTGTAATTTTGTGAATAAAATTTTGTCAGTTTTAAACCTGGTAGTCAACCTCGCAATCTGAATAATTCTCACTGTACACTTACTGAAACAAATTGCAAAGGTATGGTCTGGGCTGCCTGCTTAAGAATGTTTTGAGTGGTCTGGCCTAATCCATAACTGTGCAAACTCCACACAGACAGTCACCTGAGGGTGGGATCGAACCCAAGTCACAGGTGCTGTGAGGCAGCATTGCTGACCACTGAGCCACCAGGCTGCCCTTGTCTAAGATGTAGATTTAGACTTACAAAGTCATAGAGATGTACAGCATGGAACCAGACCCTTCAGTCCAATTCATCCATACCGACCAGACATCCTGAATTAATCTGGTCCCATTTGCCAGCACTTGGCCCATATTCCTCTGAACCCTTCCTATTCATATACCCATCCAGATGCCCTTTAAATATTGTAATTGTAGCAGCCTTCAACACTTACTCTGGCAGCTCATTCCATGCAGGCACCACTCTTTGGATGAAAGAGTTGCCCTTAGGTCCCTTTTAACTTTTTCCCATCACTCCAAATCTATGCCCTCTAGTTCTAGACTACCCCATCCCAGGGAAAAGACATTGTCTATTTATTCTCTCCATGCCCCCTCATGATTTTATAAACTTATATAAGGTCACCCCTCAGCCTCTGATGCTCCAGGGATAACAGCCCTAGCCTATTCACGCTCTCCCTATAGCTCAAATCCTCCAACCCCGGCAAAATTCTTGTTAATCACTTCTGAACCCTTTCAAGTTTCACAATATCTTTCCTATAGGAAAGAAACTAGAATTGTACACAATATTCCAAAAGTGGCCTAACCAATATCATGTACAGCCACAAAATGATCTCCCAACTCCTGTACTCAATGTTCTGACCAATGAGGGAAAGCATACAAAACGCCTTCTTCACTATCCTGCAACTCTACTTTTAATGAACTATGAACCTGCACTCTGAGGTTTCTTTGTTCAACAACACTCCCCAGAACCTTACCATTAAGTCTATAAATCCTGCCCTGATATGCCTGCGAAAAATGCAGCACTTCACATTTATCTAAATCAAACTCCATCTGCTTAAAACATGGCCTGTTTATGACTTGCCTGTGTGTTGGTTATTCACATGTTGGATGCTCTCGTGATAACCCTTCACACCTTCATTATCTGAGCATTTCTTTTTATGCATTTTGTCGACAGTTGATGGGTTCTGTACAGTTCGCTAAGTTTCTTCTCAATGATGCTCCATTAGGTGTTGTGGCTTCATAGGATTGAGGCTTGCTACATGCTTTGGATACCACTACAGGCGAACAGGTTCTTTAGGAAGGAGACAGTGAGGACTGCAGGTGCTGGAGATTAGAATCGAAGAGTATGGTGCTGGAAAAGCACAACAAGTCAGGCAGCATCCAAGGAGCAAGAGAATCAATGTTTCGGGCATAAACCCTTCATCAGGAATGAGGCTTGTGGGCCGGGGGGCTGAGAGATAAATGGGAGGGGGAGGGGGCTGGGGGAAGGTAGCTAAGAATGCAGTAGGTAGAGGAAGGTGAAGGAGAAAGTGATAGGTCAGAGAGGAGGGTGGAGTGGATAGGTGGGAAGGAAGATGGACAGGTCAAGAGGGTGGTGCCAAGTTGGAGACTTAGGACTGGGATAAGGTGGGGGGAGGGGGAATGAGGAAACTGATGAAATCCACATTAATCCTGTGTGGTTGCAGGGTCCCAAGGCGGAAGATAAAACATGCTTCCTCCAGGCATTGGGTGGTAATGAGGAAGTTAAAATGTCACTGGGGGAGGGAGGTGGGGTCAGTTCCATTCTTTGCTTCTCTTCCAGGGCACATTGGGGACTTTAGGGTTAAAAATCCCACTACCAAAAAAATCTACTGCAACAGCAACTGAAAGCCTCTACTCTTTCAATCCACACATGTGGATTCCTCCATTCCATGCAAGTAAACCTAGACAAGACCTTTGTCCTTTCCCGACAGGACTAATAGCCCTGGCCCCAACCCAGCTAGCTGCCTCCCTCTCCCAATTTTTTCACTTCCCCTCCAAATTAGCATAGGTATGTGAATCCCCCATTTGCCTCACCTCCAAATTAGCATAGGTATGTGAGATCCCCATCTGTAGCAGGCAAAACCTTTCTGCCTTAATTCCTTTCCATTAACACAAAAACATGGAGGATACGATAATCGGTTTCTATAGTCCATTCACACATTATTTCAGGGCATCAACATTCATCAGGTTTTGTAAAATCATAATTGCCTACTTTAAATTATGTGATGTCAATCATCCATCCATGTGACTGATAAGTCTTTGTTCAATTCCTATAAAATATACTGTCTCTGGGTGTAAGGCAGAGATTCGGGAAGAAGAGTCGCTACAAGTAAGCGCTTGGCTACTTTAGTGATGCTTTGAATCTCTCGCCAACTGTCCGAAAATAAAGCTAACATTGTTGAACAGAAAACTTGAGTCTTCTGGATTTGCAGAAAAAAGCAGACATTAACAGTTAGGGTTTGGCGATGGAGGAGGCCCAGGACCTGCATATCCTTGGTGGAGAGAGAGGGGGAGTTGAAGTGTTCAGCATCGGGATGGTGGGGCTAGTTGGTGCGGGTGTCCCAGAGATGTTCTCTGAAATGATCCACAAGTTGGCGTCCTGTGTCCCCGACGTAGAGGAAACCACATCGGGTGCAACGGATACAGTAGATGACATTTGTGGAGGTACAGGTGAACCTTTGCCGGATGTGGAAGGATCCTTTGGGGCCTTGGACGGAGGTGAGCGGGGAGGTCTGCGAGCAGGTTTTGCACATCTTGTTTGGCAAGAGAAGGTGCCGGGAGTGGCTGTGGGCTGGGGAAGAATGTTCTTTGGGAGGTTGAGAGGTTCTTTAGGAAGAATATATAATTCTAACCTTCTGCCCTACATCTGCAAGTTAGTCATGTACCATCTTCATTCTCCCTTGTAATCCAAGAAGTCGGTCCTATATTTCTGAAAACTAGGATAGGTGTTGCTTTGGCCAGGTTATTCTGAAATTGCCTTCCAAATTTGGTCTCTCTTAGTGAGGTTAAGCCCAGAACCAGAGCTATAGCTTTTAGGTAGGTATATAATTTTTCTTCTTCAAGGGCTTCTCTTGAGGTTTTCTCAAAAGCTGCTTTTTATTTTGATTTTCAGGGGCTACTTTTTTCAATCCCACTCACTCCTTCATTAGGTGAAGCAGTCATGTGGTAACGTTACCTTCTCTATTAATTAAAGAAAAATTCATCAGTTTCCTCAGTAATCATCAATCCTCCATTAAACTTAAAGCTTTCATGCGAGGAGAGAATTAATTTCCTAAACATCACAGCATTTAAATTGGCACAAGACAATAGGCATAAATTAGAACCTTTTTTTACGCAATAACTGACAAACACTTCCACACACAGAAAGCCATCGTTCTGTCTAATCCTTCCAGAGTAGCGAGGTGCACTTCCATTGTATGCTCACAAGACGACATTAAATTAACCAGACAGTTACTAACCTTTTGCTGGGTGTCAGACTTTACTCTCAGATTTAAATTACAAAATAAGACAATGTTCATCGCAAGAACATTTTTCTCCAGAACAAATGCAGCCTTAGCTGGAAATTCAATATTCAAGCTCTGAGTTAGATGAGCAATCCTCTGTTGATGGGTTTTGACTGTCCTCTCCTCACATAGTCTCCCATGCAGCCTCCCTCTGTATTCCCTCCCTTCACATCCTGCCTCTCTTTCTGTGTCATGTACAGCCTCCCTTTCCGCAAACCACCACCAAGCATCGTCTCCCTCTCCCCTTCATTCAGTGATCAAGATCATGAGGGATTTGGCTAAAGCAGATAGGGGAAAATAGTTCTCCTTGCTAAAGAAGGAAAGGACACAAATTTAAAGTAATTGGTAAAAGAGGCAAAAGTGACATGAGGAAAAGCTTCTTCACATGAGGAAAAGCTTCTTAGGATCGAGTATGCACTGCCCGACAGTAGCTGGAGGCAGATTAACTGAAGAATTCAAATGGGCATTTGAGGGTGACCTGAAAGGAAAGATTGTGAAGATTGAGAAAGCTTCTGCCCAGGACCATAAGAAAGTTGTGTGCACAGACCAGGCCATCACAGAAGCCAACCTCACATCCATGAACTCCATTTACACCTCTCGTTGCCACGGAAAGGCTGCCAGCATCATCAAAGACCGTTCCAACTCCAGTAATGCTCTCTTCCAGCTTCTTCTGTCTGGCCGAAGATACAGAAGCATGATTACATGCACCGACAGGTTCAAGGATGGCTTCTTCCCTATTATTATTAGACTGCTGATGTACCTCCCTGATTTCAACGTATTGGTGATCGTGCTTTTGTGCACCTCCTGTGCAGCCATAACCTTCTATGTCTCGCTCTGTCTAAGCACCCTTTGTCCTTGTTTGTTGTGATCTCTCTGTGCTGCTCACAAAACAAAGCTTTTCACTGCACTTAGGTACATGTGACTGCAATAAATCTAATCAAATCAGATAGATTGAGCTGAATGGCCTCTTTCTGTGCTGTAACAATGTTTGTGATTAGCAAGTTTTGAGAATTTTTTGTGATTCTATGATGGCAGATACCATCCTGCTTTGGAACATTCCTTCATTGGCAAACGATAGCCCTGTGAGAGCATTTCACACAGCCTGCAGGGGGTCAGTGATGGAACTCACTGCTGGTTTCTCAAGGTAAACGAGAGACAGGCAATAAATTGCTGACCTTGTCTGTGTCGTCCATATCTTAAGAATGAATATTGAAAAAGAAACACAAACAGCATTACAGAAATGTAAGTTGTTGTTGATGCTTCAATACCTAACTTAATTATCCTAAACACTGCAATGATCTTACCTTTCTTGGGAGAATTCATTGTAGCTTTGTTTCAAAGGTGACCAGATATTTTCTGCCCCGCTTAATTTTTGTCCTTAATAAGTGGGAGACAGGTGGTGAAGAAGGTATTTGGCATGCTTGTCTTCATTGGTCAGAACATTGAGTACAGGAGTTGGGATGTCATTTTACAGCTGTACAAGCTATGAATGGGGTCACATTTTGAGTACTGTGGACAATTCTGGTCTCCTGCTATAGAGGATGCTATTAAACTGGAAAGGGTGCAAAACGATTTACAAGGATGTTTGCAAGGCAGCCTATATGTGTAGCTGCAGGAGATGGGGGATATACTAAATGAGTATTTTGCATCAGTGTTTATTGTGGATAAGATATAGAGTGGAAAATATAGAATGTGGGGAAATAGATGGCGACATCTTGAAAAATGCTCATATTACGTAAGAGGAGGTGCTAGATGTCTTGAAACACATAAAAGTGGATAAATCCCCAGGACCTGATCAGGCGTACCCTAGAACCCTGTGAGAAGCTAGGGAAGTGATTGCTGGACCCCTTCCTGAGATACTTGTATCATCGATAGTCCCAGGTGAAGGTTGGCTAATGTGGTATTTAAAAAAGGTGGTAAGGAAAAGCCAGGGCACTATCGACCGGTGAGCCTGACCTCGGTGGTGGGCAAGTTGTTGGAGGGAATCCTAAGGGGCAGGATGTACATGTATTTGGAAAGGTAAGACTGATTAGGGATAGTCAGCATGGCTTTGCGTGTGGGAAATAATGTCTCACAAACCCGATGAGTTTTTTGAAGAAGTACTAAAGAGAATTGACGAGGGCAGAGCGGTGGATGTGATTTATATGGACTTCAGTAAGCCATTCGACAAGGTTCCCTAGTTAGCAAGGTTAGATCTAATGGAATACAGGAATAACTAGCCATTTGGATACAGAATTGGCTCAAAGATAGGAGACAGAGGGTGGTGGAGAGTTGCTTTTCAGACTGGAGGCCTGTGAGCAGTGGAGTGCCACAAGGATCAGTGCCGGGTCCACTACTTTTCATCATTTATATAAATGATTTGGATGTGAACATAGGAGATATAGTTAGTAAGTTTGCAGATGACACCAAAATAGGTGGCGTAGTTTCAGCGAAGAAGGTTATCTTAAAGTACAACAATATCTTGATCAGATAGGCCAATGGGCTGAGGAGTGGTAGATGGAGTTTAGTTTAGATAAATGTGAGGTGCTGCATTTTGGGAAAGCAAATCAGAGCAGGATTTGTAAAGTCCTATGGAATTTTGCTGGACAAAGAGACCTTGGGATGCAGGTTCATAGCTCCTTGAAAGTAGAGTAGCAGGTAGATAGAATAGTGAAGAAGACGCTTGGTATGTTTTCATTTATTGATCAGAGTATTGAGTGTAGGGGTTGGCAGGTCATGTTGCGCTTGTATAGGACATTCGTTAGGCCACTTTTGGAAATATTGCGTGCAATTCTTATTGAATTCTTTGAGAAGGTGACTAAGGAGGTGGACGAGGGTAAAGCGGTAGATGTGGTGTATATGGATTTTAGTAAGGCGTTTGATAAGGTTCCCCATGGTAGGCTACTGCAAAAAATACGGAGGTATGGCATTGAGGGTGAGTTGGAGGTTTGGATTAGGAATTGGCTGGCTGGAAGAAGACAGAGGGTAGTAGTTGATGGTAAATGTTCATCTTGGAGTGCAGTTACTAGCGGTGTTCCGCAAGGATCTGTTTTGGGAACATTGCTGTTTGTCATTTTTATAACTGACCTGGAGGAGGGGCTAGAAGGTTGGGTGAGCAAGTTTGCAGATGATACGAAAGTCGGTGGAGTTGTTGACAGTGAGGAAGGATGTGTCAGGTTACAGTGGGATATAGATAAGCTGCAGAGCTGGGCAGAAAGGTGGCAAATGGAGTTCAATGTAGTTAAGTGTGAGGTGATTCACTTTGGTAAGAGTAACAAAAAGATGGGGTACTGGGCTAATGGTCGGATACTTGGTAGTGTATGAGCAGAGGGATCTTGGTGTCCATGTACACAGATCTCTGAAAGTTGCCACCCAGGTAAATAGTGTGATGAAGAAGGCATATGACATACTGGCTTTTATTGGTAGAGGAATTGAGTTCCGGAGTCCTGAGGTCATGTTGCAGTTGTATAAGACTCTGGTGCGGCCGCATCTGGAATATTGTGTGCAGTTTTGGTCGCCATACTATAGGAAGGATGTGGAGGCACTGGAACAGGTGCAGAGGAGGTTTACCAGGATGTTGCCTGGTATGGTAGGAAGATCGTATGAGGAAAGGCTGAGGCACTTGGGGCTGTTTTCATTGGAGAAAAGAAGGTTTAGGGGTGACTTGATAGAGGTGTATAAGATGATTAGGGGTTTAGATAGGGTTGACCGTGAGAACCTTTTTCCACGTATGGAGTCAGCTATTACGAGGGGGCATAGCTTTAAATTAAGGGGTGGTAGGTATAGGACAGATGTTAGGGGTAGATTCTTTACTCAGCGAGTCGTGAGTTCATGGAATGCCCTACCAGTAGCAGTGGTGGACTCTCCCTCTTTATGGGCATTTAAACGGGCATTGTATAGGCATATGGAGGATAGTGGGCTAGTGTAGATTAGGTGGGCTTGGATCGAGGGCCAAAGGGCCTGTACTGCGCTGTATTTTTCTATGTTTCTATGTTCTATGTTTCTAATTCTGGTCTCCTTCCTATCGCAAGGATGGTGTGAAACTTGAAAGGGTTCAGAAAAGATTTACCAGGATGTTGCCAAGGTTGGACGATTTGAGTTAGAGGGAGAGGTTGAATAGGCTGGGGCTGTTTTCCCTGGAGTGTCGGAGTTTGAGGGATGACCTTGTAGAGGTTTACAAAATCATGAGGGGCATGAAAAGGATAAATAGACAAAGTCTTCTCCCTGAGTGTTGGAGTCCAAAACTAGAGGGCATAGGTTTAGGGTGCGAGGGGAAAGGCATAAAAGGGACCTAAAGGGTAACTTTTTCACGCAGAGGGTGGTATGTGTATGGAATGAGCTGCCAGCGGGAGTGGTGGAGGCTGGTACAATTGCAGCATTCAAAAGGCATCTAGATGGGTATATGAATAGGAAGGGTTTAGAGGCATGTGGGTCAAGTGCTGGCAAATGGAACTAGATGAGGTCAGGATATCTGGTCGGCATGGACGAGTTGGACCGACGGGTTTGTTTCCATGCTGGACATTTCTATGAATCTATGACTCTATGTTTGATTTGATTTGATCTATTACTTCTGTACCCAGGTACAGTGAAAAGTTTTGTTTTACATGTAGTACAGACAGATCATATCACACAAAGTGCTTTAGGGTGACTGAACAGAGCAAGGAATACAATGTTACAGCTGACGAGGTGTATAAAGAGTGAGATCAACATTAAATTTAAAATTTGGGAGGTTCACTCAGAAGTCTAAGGAGAAGAAGCTGTCCTTGAATCTTGGATGTTACCAAGGCTGGAAGTTTTGAGTTATAAGGGGAGGCTGGGACTTTTTTCTCTGAAGTGTCGGAGGTTGAGGGGTGACCTTATAAAGATTTATAAAATCATGAGGGGCATAGATAAGGTGAATAGCCAGGATCTTTTCCCCAGTGTTGGGGAGTCTAAAACTAGAAGGCATAGATTTAAGGTGACAGGGGAAAGATTTAAAAGGGAACTGAGGGACAAAATGTTCATACAGAGGGTGATGCGTATTTTGAATGAGCTGCCAGAGAAAGTGGTAGAGGCAGGTACAATTACAGCATTTAAAAAAAAATTGGACAGGTAATGGATAGGAAAGGTTTCGAGGTACAGTATATGGGAAATCCAAAATCTGAAATCTAAGCACCGTGGATGTTGGCGAGAATACAGCAGGTCTGATCTCATCACTACCTGATTGCCTTTGGAGGAGGCTTAGAGTGTGTTATTGGTTGTAATTTCCTGACATTGCAACAATGACTACACTGGCACTTTAGACACCTTGACGTCATGAAAGATGTGATAAAGGTGAAAATGTGTCTTCCTTTCTGATATGAAAAGCTGAAATTGGACAGAGGTGACTGAGATTTCCCTCGAGTATCTTTTTAATCATCTTATATGAGCACTGTCATGTTCCAGGATATTGAGAACACTGATGTTCAGCATTCCTGCTCATGGTTCTTGCTACAATCAGACTGCACATAACAGAATAAAATCCCTACACAAGTTCAAAAACATATCAATTATCCATGGAGTCAGTTTGCTCAGATGCCCAGCCTCGGGGCCTGCCTCCTCATTTTGCCCCCGTGAGTGGCAACCAACCACAATGGACCAAAGACCAGTCTTCAGGCACAGCATATAAACAAATTAATAAATCCATTTTCCACAATAGTCATTATAATTAAAGAAAGATTTTGAGGCTGTGGATAATGAATTAGGATCGGACCCTTGGAGCACTTGAGCTCTGGGTCTTTGATGAGATGGGTCCTTGGTGAGATGAGATTACAGTCGTCTAATGACTCGCAGGTATCAATGTAAAGCAACTGAGGGATGCACATATTTAGTGAGGGCTCTTGTGCTGCAGTGGTAGTGTCCCTATCTCTGATACAGGAAGCACAGGGTCAACTTCATGAGAAAACATTGACACTTATTTAACACACAGCTAGGGGCCACCCTCCTCCTGGCTAAAATGAAATAACCAATGAGAAACTGAGGAGTTTGGAATTCATAGCACAGCTCATGACTTTGCTGCTCACTCTCTGTCCCCCAGGGTGTTGATAAATTCTGTGGTCTAAACCTGGACAATCTCCATTATAACAAGCATAAATCCACAACATGAAGGAGCTGGACAGGGTAGAATTTTCTAGAGGTTTGGGTGATTTGGATTGCAGTGCCATATGCAGTAGAATTAAGTGAGAGCTGGGGCGATGCCCACATTTGGGGCATCTTGATGCATCTGTCAGTTGTCAAGGCAAGTTTCCCATGGGACTGTAGCGTGTGGCTACCTAAGGGGGGTATAGTTTTATAAACGCCTAGTTAATGGCCAAACTCACCTCATTAATGTGTAGCTTCTAATCTTAGCAAGCAGGAGATGCCAAGAATCTTCAACATGGAAACCAGGGCTGGGTACCTTATCATTGTCTTCAAATGACCCCCTTGTCTGCAAATGATCAGACAACGCACAAAGTCATGATCTACTGGCACCAAACCAAACACCTATATCCCTTCGTCCATGGATACTGGCATTGACCACCCCTTGATGGCCATCATGGCACTTCTCTGACAGAGTGGCAGGAAGTACAAATGGACATTGCAGGCTGCACTGACAATAAGCATTGAGATGGTTGCAGTAGGGACACTCTGTGCACACTGACGGAGACTCAGCCCATGGACTGGAGCACCTCGGGCCTACTCGCTCATGCTCACTTGCTTGGCACCTGACTGCCTGCTGGCAGTGTCGTTGCCATGCTGTGCCACATCTGTTAGCCCATCAAAGTCAAAAGCTGTCCACCCTGCTGGAGTGATGCGGTTTTCCTCACAGACGCTGGTCAGCCAGGAGCTGCCTGCGGATGGGACGGGGAATGTTTTGCTGAATGGCACACTCCAAGAAATCCATATCACACCCACGGTCGCTTGTGCAGCAAATACAGTGCACGTTACTTCAACCAAATAGCCATGGCAGAGAGTGGGTGGGGCTAGTCCTCTGTCCATTCAAAGGAGGGGCCCGCTGTTGATCAGTGGGTCTCAGTGCCATCCATCATGGGCACAGTCCACACACAATCCAGGGGCTTGGCTACAGTCAGTTGTCCACTTGGAATGGTCCTGGACAGGGATCTATCTGACTCCAGCCAGGGCAGTGGGTATTGGTCAGTCCTTTCGGGCCTGTCCCAGCACTCAGGGATATGGTGTATTGTCAGGTTTAGGGGGAGAGGACTTCAAAACCACCACGGGCCACGTGTCGAAGCTGGTCCGAGATCAGAAGCAAATCCGGCCCTCGGCCTGTCAATTGATCAGGAGGGTATAAGGGGGAGCCTGGACAGGCAGCAGAGAACCCAATGCCAGAAGGGGTTGGGGAGTCAAGGTTAGGAGGTGAGGAGGAAACAGGGGACATTTATAGAAAGGTGAGGGCAAGGACAGTGAGGGGCAAACTCAAGGTGTAAGGGGGTGTGTAGAACAGCATCTGTAGCACCGTAGGCAATGAGAGAGAGGGGGTGTTAGTGTCAGTGACCACCACCAGGGGACACATGAAAGAGCAGAGGTGGCCCATCACCAAGGTGTAATGTCATGGTTCGGGGGTAGGTGAAGGTAAATGTGATGGGTCTCTCCCCTGGGGGTGGGAGGGAGTTTGGGGGTGGTGGTGTGCTGAGCAGAGTGGGGAGATGAGGGTTAATGAGCTGCCAGAGGTATGTGAGGTGAAGGACAACATGAAGGTTCGTTGGGGCTGGGGTACCTAGAGACCAGGCAGAGTCCGGTGCTAACAGTGTCCATCCTGAGCTGTGTACCCGGAATCTCTTACTGCTCCCTCGAAGTGAAATTCAGCTGGGAAATGGCTGAGACATGCCCAGAGGTGTCGGAGTCCCTGTCAGTTCGAAGAGTCAAAGTGCGTAATCCACATTTGCTGATCACTGCAACAATCAAGGAACAAATTCACAAAGGAGCCATTTGCAAACTCCTACTACATTGAATATTCAACCATTTCACTGCCCAGTTGCAATGCATGCAGCATTAAGGTGCTCAGGGGGTCAGATGCTGGTCAAGGCAATTTAGACAGCGACACCTCTGGAGTACAGTGTCCAGTTCTAATCGCCCTGTTAAAAGAAGGATAGTATTAAGCTGGAGAGGGTTCAGAAGAGATTTACCAGGATGTTGCCAGGAAATGGGGGGTTTGAATTATAAGGAGAGGCTGGATAGGCTAGGAATTTTTTCATTGGAGCATAGGAGGTTGAGAGGTGATCTTATAGCATTTCTTTAAAATCAGGAGAGTATAGATAAAGTGGATGGCAGGTGTCTTTCCTCTCGAGTGGGAATTTCAGAACCGGGGGCATATTTTTATGGTGAGAGGAGAAAGATTTAGAAAAGACATGAGGGGCAAAATCTTTTGCACAGAGAGTGGTAAGTGTGTGGAATGAACTTTCAGAATAAGTGGTGGATGCGGGTACAGTTACAACATTTAAAGGACATTTGGATAAGTACGAGTAAGAAATGTTTGGAGGGATATGGACCGAGCGCAGGCAAGTAGGACTAGTGTAGTTTGGGATTATGGTTGGCATGGACTGATTGGACTAAAGGATCTGTTTCCATGCTGTATGACTATGACACAAAACTGTAAAAGATGGACACTTTACAAGAATACAGGATCGATTACAAGGGAAAAGATTTAAAAGCTGAAAGCAAAAAATCAATACAAAACAACTAGTAAGTACAAGTTATGATCTTTATTAGGACAATTTACTAGAATACAGCAGTAAACAGATATAATAAATATAGGAAAGCACATATAAAGCTACAAATACCTTACAGTATTTTAAATTGAAACAATATTTTTGAATATGAACAGAGAAGATGATGGAACAACAAATTTAAAACTGATTGAAATTATACAGGTTTGTTGAAGTGTTGTTTGATTCTTTCCAAAGATATTAGGTGGAATCTTACAGGGGTCTGAGAGACTTGGGCCATCCGTGATTCATGGCAGAATTGGACAAGGAGTTTGGCAAAGTCCATCTTGATATCAGGAGCATCTCGCTCAAGTTTTTATGATGTGTTGAGGCAAGTTTCTCACGAGGCAGCAGAGGGATGCCAGTTAAAGAGGATTATCGCTCATTAAACCCTTTGTTAATGTTCCAACACATTATTGTTCAGCTGCCGATCACAGTAAGGGCACTAAAGCAACTGGTGTTGAAATGTTGCAACAAAGACAGGGACTGGGTCCTGGGCTGTAGCTCAGGGATGTTTATTTGCTTCCTTAACACTTCCTCACTTAGCACTGGCCAGCATACTCACATCATTCATTCCATGCTGTGCTTCAGCTTGCCATGTCAATTCGTGCAGTCACTAACGCACCTCACTGACCAGCGGTCCCTAGTCTAGGGGGTGCACATGTTGCTGTGTGCTACATCAATCTCACACTGTGCTCCACATGCCAACAGCTTACTCAGTAAACACCATGTATGTGCAGCAAGCAGGCAGCCAGGGTCAAAACCTTAGGGGACTAGTCCCCATTGAAGTCCATGGAGATACCCATCCGTCCAGGGCTCCTGGCATAGTACATCAAAGACAGCATTCCATTCCAATCCATGGGACTGGCCACATCTTCTTGGGGTAAGTCTTGATCAGAAGGTCCAATCTATAAATCTGGGGATTGGCTCTTTCTCAGTCCTGAGGCTCCACAGTGGCCAGTTCAAGCGGGCAAGGCTAATGCAGTTGGGGAAATGTAGAACCACCACTCTGGGGCCTGGACACTTCCTGCTTGGGTCTGTGCAGTCAGGCTACTCTATGTGTTCCTTTGGCAGAAGGTAATGGAAAGGTAATGGGAGTGTGGGGCTGCAGAGGGCAAGGGCAGTCAATGGTGCAGGTAGGAGACCCTGACACAGTCCTCTCTGGAAATGGGGGCTTCAAGTGTCGGAAAAGGGGAGATGAAATGGGGCCAACCGTATCTGCAAGGGCCAGATATGACATAGGATGGATGGGAAGGCGGTCATGTGCCTGTGATCATGAACACCCTGACTTCAAGGAGGGGGCAAGCAAATGACCACACCCAGCGTAGTCACCTCAGATGCTAGGGGCTGGGCCTGTGGATGGCTGGGCAGGTTTAGTGAGAAGGCCATGCAGGGTTAGAGAGGTGAGAGAAGGGTTGAGAGCGAGTGAGGAAAAGTGCTGTATTACAATCATGAGATTGCCAGAGTTTAGTGAGAGATGGGTGCAGTAGCAGGGATAGAAAGTGAATGGGAAGAGGGAGACAGTGGAGACAGACAGTGGCGATGCACTGAACCGGGCCAACCTTGGAACAGGCTACCAAGGTCTGGAGATGCGGCATCTCCTTTGTCAGTCATCCAAAAAGAGGATAGTCCTCCACTGTATCAGCCCCTCAATCTCCAGGTCATTGACAGGAAATCTGGTGCCATCTTCCTGGTCTCCAATATCTTCACAATCTGTCCATCAGATAGCAGAGCAGCTTCAGAATGCCAGTGCCCATCCAGTTGCACAATGGCCTTTCAAAGCTGGCACAGGCTAAAGGGGTGTCAGTCTTGCAGCAAACATCTGCCTGAGTGGACAGTTGCTCTGGGGACAGCAGGTGGTAAGATGGGACTAGAATCAGATGTGAAGGACATCATAGGAATGGGTTCATTAATGCAGACGTTTATTACAATAGACTGAGAGATCTCATAAGGTCTTGTGGTGGAAATCCCTCCAAAAAACTCAAAGCAACTTTGACTTATACCAAAAAACATAATACTCAGCCTAATTGGAAACCACAGGATAATCCTTTGAGGTTCTCCAAGATTTCAGATTTGCTTCCTAATGGTTAGGTATGCCAATGAAAAGGTGAAAAGACTAGACCATAAGACCACAAGAAATAAGCACAAGAGTAGACCATTCAGCCCCTCCAGCTGGCTCTGCTATTCACCAGGATTGTGGCTTTCCTCACATCTATTTTCCTGCCCTTTCCCCATAACCTTTGATTCTACAACAGATCAAGAATTTACCTCAGCCTTAAATGAACGTAAAGACTCCACTTCCACAGCTTTCTCACTGGCAAGGAGTTCCAAAGATCAAATTCAGAGCAAGTGATACATCAAGCATAGTTGGACCTTGACAATCCTACTGAGATCATTACATTCTTTCTCAAGCTCCAATATCCTATCAAGGATGATATTGGTGCAGAATACTCAGCTGTCTCTCTCCAGATATCTCATCTATGTGGCATCTATCTTCCATCTAAGAGAAACAGTCTCTCCGTAATATCCTGCCTTATTCTATAAGTCGCTTGTGAGTTACCTCAGATATTGGAGTGCTCTATCTATTGACAATCTATGTGCTCTTTTAAAAATGTGGGACAACCCATGAAAACTGCAAATCACCTTTAAGAGGAACAGGCTCCCTTTATTGCCCTCATGGTAATAGTGTAATTGTTTATAAATAGCAAGGCTAGTTGGTTATCATTCAAATGTAAATGAAGCTTGATTGGAGGGTCATATTCTGATGTTATTTATTAAGCGAGAAGAAGTAAGGGATTGTTGAGGAGTCCACTGCTTGTCTAAAATTCATCATACGTGAAATAGCACACTACAGACTTAAAGCTTTAGTCACTTTCACTCTTCCGAGTTGAATCAATCACTCCAAACCTTTCTCAAAATAAACTTGTTGGTGTAAGATAAATCCATTTCTCCCATTTTACTGCATCTCACATTTCTATCTGAACAAATAGGAAATGGGATGTTTTATGACATGCTCTTTATTATGAACATCATCTCAAGCCAACAGCAGACATGTTCACTAAAGGGTAAAACTGTTATCTTTTCGCTTGAGGGAGTGGATTTAGCTTGTCACATACAGTTCTGTCATCCATTCCATTGCCTCAGGAGTTTTACATTTCAAAAGAGTGATAATTATCTTTTTTGGACGAAAATCCTACTGTTATTCCAAAAGCTTTGTGTGATGTAGGAGTATATTGAGCTCTCCCCTGATGCCTCTCCAATTTTTATAGATGCAGTTAATAAACCTATTGGACTATAACCTGGTGTTATATGATTTTTAAACTTTGTTCACTCCATTCCAACACCGGAATCTCCACATTGTGGCTACCATTTTATAGATGCATCACATGAAGTTCGGTACGACAAAAGCAGACAAAGGAAGCACATGGTGAGGACAGTGCAGGAGACAGAGAGAGAGAGAGAGAGAGAGAGAACCTGCACAGTTACTGCCTTTGCTGTTTGAATGCGTGTATCGTTGGACATCGGAGTCCATCTGGGAAAATTAATAAACAGTGAAATTCACAACTAATCTTGGAGGAACTGTTGGGCAAAGTTCACAGCACAGAATCAGATAAGTTAATTGTTGTTTTAAGTCTGTCCAAGAGAAAGGCTGCAGTCGTGAGTATAGTGGAGTCTTTCTTGATTAAACTTAAAATATAAGCCATAGCCAATAATTTAATCTGGGGCAGTGTTTGTAGAGAAATAAGACGGTGTTATTTTCTGGGTCCATGAGATTGTGAAGGAGCAAAAATGGCCTTTGCAGTGATATTTCTTGTCAGATGTGGGAGTTTAAAGAGAGTTTAAGGGTTACAGCGGATTATATCTGCCATAAATGTTGTTGGATGCAAATCTTATCAGATCGAGTGGATTGGTTAGAGAGACAGATAGAAGCGATGAGGAATTTGCAACAGCAACAGTATGTGATGGATGGCAGATACAGGAAGGGGGGAAAGTCTCAGACACAGTCACATAGATGGGTTAACTCCAGGAAGGGTAAGAGAGGTAGGCAGCTAGTGCAGGAGTCTTTTGTGGATATACCCATTTCAAACAGGTATGCTGCTTCAGAAAATGTAGGGGGTGATGGATTCTCGGGGAACGTAGTATGAACAGCCAAGTTTCTGGTATTGAGACTGGCTCTAATGCAACGAGGGGTACGTCGGCTTCCAAGAGATCAATTGTGTTAGGCGATTCTCTAGTTTGAGGTACAGACAGACGTTTCTGTGGCCAGCAGAGAAAATGCAGAATGGTGTGTTGTTTCCCTGGTGCCAGGATCAAGGATGTCTCAGAGAGGGTGTAGAATGTTCTCACAGGGGAGAGGGGCCAACAGGAGGTCATTGTCCACATTGGAACCAATGACATTGGAAGGGAAAAGGTTGAGACTCTGAAGAGAGATTACAGAGAGTTAGGCAGAAATTTAAAAAGGAGGTCCTCAAGGGTAGTAATATCTGGATAACTCCCAGTACTGCGAGCTAGTGAGGGCAAGAATAGGAGGATAGAGCAGATGAATGCATGGCTGAGGAGCTGGTGTATGGGAGAAGGATTCACATTTTTGGATCATTGGAATCTCTTTTGGGGTAGAAGTGAACTGTACAAGAAGGACGGATTGCACCTAAATTGTAAGGGGACTAATATACTGGCAGGGAAGTTTGCTAGAACTGCTTGGGAGGATTTAAACTAGTAAGGTGGGGGTGTGGGACCCAGGGAGATAGTGAGGAAAGAGATCGATCTGAGACGGGTACAGCTGAGAACAGAAGTGAGTCAAACAGTCAGGGCAGGCAGGGACAAGGTCAGAGTAATGAATTGAACTGCATTTATTTCAATGCAAGGGACCCAACAAGGAAGGCAGATGAACTCAGGGCATGGTTAGGAACATGGGACTGGGATAGCATAGCAATTACAGAAACATGGCTCAGGGATGAGCAGGATTGGCAGCTTAATATTCCAGGATACAGATGCTACAGGAAGGATAGAAAGGGAGGCAAGAGAGGAGGGGGAGTGGCATTTTTGATAAGGAATAGCATTACAGCTGTGCTGAGGGAGGATATTCTTGGAAATACATCCAGGGAAATTATTTGGGTGGAACTGAGAAATAAGAAAGGGATGATCACATTATTGGGATTGCATTATAGACCCCCAATAGTCAGAGGGAAATTGAGAAACAAACTTGTAAGGAGGTCTCAGCTATCTGTAAGACTAATAGCGTAGTTATGGTGGGGGATTTTAACTTTCCAAACATCGACTGGGACTGCCATACTGTTAAGGTTTAGATGGAGAGGAATTTCTTAAGTGGGTACAAGACAATTTTCTAATTCAGTATGTGGATGTACCTACTAGAGAAGGTGCAAAACTTGACCTACTCTTGGGAAATAAGGCAGGGCAGATGACTGAGATGTCAGTGAGGGAGCACTTTGGGGCCAGTGACCATAATTCTATTTGTTTTAAAATAGTGATGGAAAAGGATAGACCAGATCTAAAAGTTGAAGGTCTAAATTGGAGAAAGGCCAACTTTGACGGTATTAGGCAAGAACATTCGAAAGCTGATTGGAGGCAGATGTTCACAGGTAAAGGGACGGCTGGTAAATGGGAAGCCTTCAGAAATTAGATAACAAGAATCCAGAGAAAGTATATTCCTGTCAGGGTGAAAGGGAAGGCTGGTAGGTATAGGGAATGCTGGATGACTAAAGAAATCGAGGGTTTGGTTAAGAAAAAGAAGGAACCATTTGTCAGGTACAGACAGGATAGATCGAGTGAACCCTTAGAAGAGTATAAAGAAAGTAGGCGTATACTTAAGAGGGAAATCAGGAGGGCAAAATGGGGACATGAGATAGCTTTAGCAAATAGAATTAAGGAGAATCCAAAGGGTTTTTACAAATATATTAAGGACAAAAGGGTAACTAGGGAGAGAATGGGTCCCCTCAAAGATCAGCAAGGTGGCTTTTATGTGGAGCCACAGAAAATGGGGGAGACACTAAATGAATATTTTGCATCAGTATTTACTGTGGAAAAGGATATGGAAGATGTGAGGGAAATAGATGGTGACATCTTGCAAAATGTCAGATTACAGAGGAGGAAGTGCTGGATGCCTTGAAATGGTTAAAGGTGGATAATCCCCAAGACCTGATCAGGTGTACCCGAGAACTCTGTGGGAAGCTAGAGAAGTGATTGCTGGGCCTCATGCTGAGATATTTGTATCATCGATAGTCACAGGTGAGGTGCCGGAAGACTGGAGGTTGGCAAACGTGGTACTACTGTTTAAGAAGGGCGGTAAGGACAAGCCAGGGAACTATAGACCGGTGAGCCTGACCTCGGTGGTGGGCAGGTTGTTGGAGGGAATCTTGAGGGACAGGATGTACATGTATTTGGAAAGGCAAGGACTGATTTGGGATAGTCAACATGGCTTTGTGTGTGGGAAATCATGTCTCACAAACTTGATTGAGTTTTTTGAAGAAGTAACAAAGAAGATTGATGATGGTAGAGCAGTAGATGTGATCTATATGGCCTTCAGTAAGGCGTTCAACAAGGTTCCCCATGGGAGACTGATTAGCAAGGTTAGATCTCATGGAATACAGGGAGAATTTGCCATTTGGATACAGAACTGGCTCAAAGGTAGAAGACAAAGGGTGGTGGTAGAGGGTTGTTTTTCAGACTGGAGGCCTGTGACCAGTGAAGTGCCACAAGGATCGGTGCTGGGCCCTCTACTTTTTGTCATTTACATAAATGATTTGGATGTGAGCATAAAAGGTACAGTTAGTAAGTTTGCAGATGACACCAAAATTGGAGGTGTAGTGGACAGCGAAGAGGGTTACCTCAGATTACAACAGGATCTGGACCAGATGGGCCAATGGGCTGAGAAGTGGCAGATGGAGTTTAATTCAGATAAATGTGAGGTGCTGCATTTTTGGAAAGCAAATCTTAGCAGGACTTAAACACTTAATGGTAAGGTCCTAGGGAGTGTTGCTGAACAAAGAGACCTTGGAGTGCAGGTTCATAGCTCCTTGAAAGTGTCGTCACAGGTAATAGGTGAAAAAGGTGTTTGGTATGCTTTCCTTTATTGGTCAAAGTATTGAGTACAGGAGTTGGGATGTCATGTTGCAGCTGTACAGGACATTGGTTAGGCCACTGTTGGAATATTGCGTGCAATTCTGGTCTCCTTCCTATTGGAAAGATGTTGTGAAACTTGAAAGGGTTCAGAAAAGATTTACAAGGATGTTGCCAGGGTTGGAGGATCTGAGCTACAGGGAGAGGCTGATCAGGCTGGGGCTGTTTTCCCTGGAGCATCGGAGGCTGAGGGGTGACCTTATAGAGGTTTACAAAATTATGAGGGGCATGGATAGGATAAATAGACAAAGTCTTTTCCCTGGGGTTGGGGAGTCCAGAACTAGAGGGCATAGGGTTTAGGGTGAGAGGGGAAAGATATAAAAGAGACCTAAGGAGCAACTTTTTCACGCAGAGGGTGGTATGTGGATGGAATGAGCTGCCAGAGGATGTGGTGGAGGCTGGTACAATTGCAACATTTAAGAGGCATTTGGATGGGTATATGAACAGGAAGGGTTTGGAGGGATATGGGCCGGGTGCTGGCAGTTGGGACTAGATTGGGTTGGGATATCTGGTTGGCATGGATGGGTTGGACCGAAGGGTCTGTTTCCATGCTGTACATCAGTATGACTCTATGACTCTAACTGCTCAGTCCAGGACCGTAAGAAACTACAGAAAGTTGTGAACACAGCCCAGGTAATCACGCAAGCCAAGCTCCCATTCATGGACTCCAGGTCCATTTCCAATGCTGCAGAAAGGCTGCCAACATCATCAAAGACCCTCCAACCCCAGTAATGCTCTCTTCCAGGCAGGCAGAAGATACAGAAGCTTGAACACATGCACCAACAGATTCAAGAACAGCTTCTTCCCTGCATTTATTAAACTAATGAATGGACCTCTCTAACTTCAAAGCTAATGTTGATATTGCTTTCGTGCACCTCCTGTGCAGCCAGTACCTTGTATGCCTCACTGTGTCTAAACAGCCGATGATCTATATGTCCTTGTTTGTTATGATCTGCCTGTACTGCTCACAAAACAAAAAACTTTTCACTGTACTTAGATACATGCAACAATAATAAATCAAATCAAATCAAATCAATAAATCAGTTTGAAGATGCAGACATTTTTATTTGGAAGGAAGGATGCTGGGTGGGAACATAAGTGCCTTCCTGACCCTGTTCCAATTATGACAGTGTCAAAAATAAACAACCAACCTTGCACTAACAGCCATTTGTGGAAGAGAATTCCAAACACCCAGGGCCCATCTGTGTAGATATGTCACCTCCCCTCGAAAGGTTAGTTTTTAAGATTTTCAAGCTAATTCTACACTCCTCAATCAGTGGAAATAATTTCTCTTTCTCAGTTCCCCTTAATATTTTGATATCTTTGGTTGAATCATCATTTAAAATTATAACTTCCAGTGAAAATCATCTAAGTTTGAACAACTTCCCTTAGTTTGATTCTCAGAATTCAGTTATTCTTCTGGTAAATCTTCACCTACACCCCTTGCAAGGCGAGTATCTCATAGTGTCATGCAGTGATACAGCATGGAAACAGATCCTTTGGTCCAACCAATTTTTCCCAAATTAAACTAGTCCCATTTGCCTGAATTTGTCCCACATCTCTCTAAATGTTTCCTATTCCTGTACCTGTCCAAATGTCTTTTAGATGTTGTAACTATCTGGAGCTATCACTTTTTCTGGCAGTTCATTTTACGTTTGAATCACTCTCATGTGTGAAAAAATTGCTCTTCAGCTCCCTTTTAAGTCTTTCACCTCTCACCTTGAAATTATGCCCTCTAATTTTGAACTAATTTGAATTCCCCCACCCTCGGGAAAAGATTTTTGCTGTTTACCTTATCTATGCCCCTCATGATTTTACAAATCTCTTCAAACTCCTTCATTCCAGAGAGAAAAAAAGTCCCAGCCTATCCAGCCTCACCTTATAACTCAACCCTTCCATTCCCAGCAACATCTTGGTAAATCTTTTCTGAACCACCTCCACTTTAATAAAATCCTTCCTATAGCAGGGTGACCAGAACTGGACACAGTAACCTTCTACATCCATCACTTTCAAATAAACATCCAGCCGTCTTTTGAAATCTCCCATGGAATCCGCCCCCACTACTCTCCCAGGCAGCACTTTCTAAATCATAACAACTCTCTGGGTAAAGAAGTTTCTCCTCATCTCACTCCTAGCTGTCTTGCTGACAATCTTGAAATTGCGACCATTACTTACTGATAATACCAACCAAAGGAAACACAATATCCTTCTTTATCCTGTCAAAATTGTTCATGGTTTTGAACATCTGCATCTGTGGCTGGCATTGCACATTTAGTTATAATTCTCTTGTGCAGTCCCTGTAGGATTGAGCAAAAATCCCCATCATCTGAAATACCGGACTTTTCCAATATCCAAAATACTGGACAAAACCCTGGACTGATGAGGCTGCAACAAGAATGAGCAGAAAGGAGATTTCTGTCTGGGACTATTGTTCAGACTGGAATTCCAATTTACACATCCACTCTAAATGAACAATCAACCAACTTTAACCATTCTCTAACCCAAGACAGCTTTTAGACCTCGGGCTACCCAGCACAGAGAGTCTGGGGCTTGTAGAGATAATGGACATTCAATTTCAATCAAAATCCATTCACACCCATTCTTAATATTTGGGAAACTAATCAATTTCAGAAGAAACACCAGAAGCACAGATGTGAGGGGAGATATTGGGACACACAGTCTGTAGAACTACCTGATCTCACCTGGGAGAAAACAACCAATGCTGGAGATCACAATGGATCAGACAGCATCCATGGAGAGATGAGAATGAGTACCTTGCCAACACCTTCCCCACGGCTCCATTTCTCGCCTTTAAACAACCACCAAACCTCAAACAGATCATTGTTTGCAGCAATTTGCAGTGGCTGCCATGGCAGCAAAGTGGCCATGGCAGCCACTGCAAAGCATGTCAGAGTGTGACACGGATATCATCATTACGCGTGGGGACATCTCCCACTATGTACGTGTCAGGTATTCATGTGACTCGGCTAATGTTGTCAATCTCATACACTGCAGGCAAGGATGTCCTGAGGCATGGTACATTGGTGAGACAGAGCAGAGGCTGCAGCAACAGATGAATGGGCACCACACAACAATCAACACACAGGAGTGTTCTCTCCCAGTAGGGAGCACTTCAGCGGTCTGGGACATTTGACCTCGGACCTTCGGGTGACCATCCTCCAAGGCAGACTTCGGGACAGGCAACAATACAAAGTGGTTGAGCAGAGGCTGATAGCCAAGTTTGTTACCCATGGGGATGACCTCATCCGAGACCTTGGATTCATGTTGCACTGCAGGCGATCCTACTGCACTGTATATATATATATACACACACACAGACTCACTCTCTCTCTCTCATACACTCCCACACTCACACGCACACCTTCTCACAGACTTATACCCCTTTACATTCATACACATACTCATGCTCTCTAACAGACACTCACACACTCCCCACACACACACCCACATGCACACAGGCACATATAAATTTGTAGGGTGTATTTGTACTTGCAGAATTACATTTTATTTTGCTCAAAAACTGCATCAATCCATGTAAGATTCTGTAAATCCTGTTTTTAGATTAGTATCAGTCTGAACATTGGGGCACAGGCAGCCTCATGCAGGGCACCTCACACCTTTAATGTATTATCTGAGCCAACATGGCACCTATTGTTAAAGTTCATTTGAGAATGTAACTTTAAAAAAATGTTGTGGGATTTACATATGAAAGAACTGAAACCAACATGGTCATTCTAAAAAATGAGAGGTATAACAAACAATCCAGGTCTTCTTCAATATATCATTTGAGTTGCATCACATTGTAAACTTTTGCTAAACTTCTGTATCTTATTCTCCACAACCACCTGATGAAGGAGCAGCGCTCTGGAAACTAGTGCTTCCAAATAAACCTGTTATGTGTTATGTGATTTTTAACTTTGTTCACTGCAGTCCAATACCAGAACCCCCAAATCCATAGAGAGATGAAGAGTCATCTCGACTCGAAATGTTAGTTTGCTCAGTACAGATTCCAGCAGCTGAGTAATGTGCTGAGTAATAGTGTATTTAATGCTATTAAATACACTATTAGCTTGATCAAGCACTGTTACAACCTAAACAACAGTTTTAATTACATAAATCTGTAATCTCCAGCACTTTTTGTTTTCAGTACAGATTCTAGCATCTGCATTAATTTGCTCCTCTATAATTCTTCAGTTTCCCTCTCTCACTTTGCTTAAATAGTGCTCAGCATGAAGTTTTCAAATCTTATGGAATAGATGAATCAAGACAACTTTGGGACAGTAGAATTAGACCATCTGCAATGATTTTATTTTTAAACTTTGCACAGAAAAAAGTCTGATCGTGAGAATATTAATGGACTTCCATTTTTTTTCGGTAGTCTCTCTAGTCATTTATGTTGGTCCCTTATTTGAGAAAATATATCATTTCTTTGAAAGCAGTTCAGAGGAGGTTCTCCAGGGTCATCCCTGGTATGGAGGAATTGTCTTATGAGCAAAGGTTAAACAGGTTTGGACTCTACTCATTGGAATTTAGGAGAATGAGTGATGACCTAATTGAAACATAAAGAATTCTTATGGGGCTTGAGAGGACCAGAGGACGTAAACTCAGATTAAAGGGGCACTAATTTAAAACTGAGTTGAGGAAGAATTTCTTCTCTCAGAGGGTTGTGCGTCTTTAGCATTCCTTGTCACAGAGAGCTGTGTGAGCAGGGTCCTTGTGTATATTTGTGTACCTAGACATTTATATATTGAGATAGATTCTTGATCTGTAGGGGAATCCAGGGTTATGGAGAAAGTGCTGGAAAGTAGGAGCAAGGAGTGTTGAATCAGCCCTGATCCTATTGAATGGTGGAGCAGGCTCGAGGGGCCGAATGGCCGGCTCCTGTTCCTATTCCTTATGTTCTCTCGGTCTACTTCCTATTCTCCAGTGGATTAAAGACAGGCAGACTTCCATGCCACTTTATTGCCCATTCCCCATATCCATTGATTCCCTAAACTACCAAACCTCTGTCTAGCCCAGCCATAACATTATTCGAAGATAAAGCATTTGTTCCATAGACTTATGAGTGAAGAGCTAAGAAACTAATAATATTACCTATTCACCCCAATATCACCTTATGTGTCATATACGATGTCTTATTTTCTTTTGTAATGCACTTGTGAAGTGCATGACATTACATTAATAGTGCTGTCTGCCACAAAGAGACTGAGCATGCCATGGGTTACATCAACAATCCAAGTTATATCCCACTGTAGTTGTGCCTCGACAATTTAATAAAGACTGAAGCAATATTGTTTGGTAAATGTGGGAACATGCGAAAGTAAACACAGCATCCCAAACAAACTAGCTCTCAGATACAGCAGAACCCACCCAAGGCTACACTCTTTAAATATCATTTTTGTTTAATCAACTTCTACCTCAGGTTTCATCAAATTGTTGTCATAGTTCAGTATTAGTTTGTTCCATTTACTACAACAAACCGCCCCCCCACCACCTCCCCCCCCCACTACCACCACCAATAGTATATTAATACGCAGTCGCTGTATGTTTGGTGATTGTTGAGAGACTTTAGAAGATTGAAGATTGATGAGGACAATTTTTTTTTCAAGCAAATGGTTATAGCAAATTGTTAATTCTGCCACTGGTTGGGCTTAGTCAGTTGCGCACTTGTGTAGGGGGCAGATGGTGAAAGGAAAGACAGACATACCTCTGCACATTTGCGTAGCAACTTTTGTGGCTACACCAGGATTACTATTCATCCTAACCCAAATGCAAGGGGTTCACCAAGTGTTCCACATCTAATTAAGTATTTTTGAGGGCTAATGATTTTTGTACAAAATGCAACCTTAGTTTTTACACAGGAACTCCTACGAACAAGGTGAAAATATCAGGATGATCTAAAATTTTGTTGTAGTTTGAGGAATAACTGTTGTCTAGGACTTTGGAGATAATTCCCCTGCTTCAAAAGATTCCTACTGGATATTTTCTCTTCAACTGAAAGGCCAGACCAATGTTAACAATCAAATACAGCACCTCCAACAGAGCAACACTCCCTGTTACGCTGTTGGAGTCTCAACTAAAAATTCTGTGTTTAGGTTCCAGAGAGGGACTTGAACCAGAGAGGGACCTTCTTACTTAGAAATAAGACTGCCAACAACTAAGTTGCCAACAACATTGACACTCCATTCAAATAGTTGGAAACTCAGAAAAGGTTTACAAGGATGTTGCCAGGGTTGGAGGGTTTGAGTTACAGGGACACACTGAATAGGCTGGGTCTATTTTCAATGAGGCATCGGAGGATTGGGGTGAACATATAGAAGTTTATAAAATGAATACTCAAGGTCTTTCCCTAGATTAGGGGAGTCCAAAACTAGAAGGCATAGGTTTAAGGTTTGAGGGGAAATGTTTAAAGTGGGCCTAAGGGGCAACATTTTCACACAGAGGGTGGTGCGTGTTTAGAATGAGTTGCCAGAGGAGGTGGTGGAGCTGGGTACAATTACAACATTTAAAATGCATCTGGTTGGAAACATGAATAGGAAGGGTTTAGTGGGATATGGGCCAAATGCTGGCAAATCAGAGTAGATTGATGTAGAATATCTGGTCGGTATGGATGAGTTGGACTGAAGGGTCTGTTTCTGTGGTGTACTCTATGATGTGGGTAGTACTAACTCACTAGTGGCATAAACTGAGTTTTCATTCCCTGAGTGCAAAAGCAGGGGCTGATCAGGGTTTTAAAAATATTAAGTGTTCAGTAGGGTAAATACAGAGGACTATTCCTCTGACAAGAACATAGGGTCATAATAGGATGCCCATGGTATCAGTGGTGTAGGTGACCTTTTGGTTTCAAATGATATCAACAATGTGAAAGCACATTTCATGCTTCACTCATGCTGGATGGCATTCTGATGAGTGCTTTTGTACAGACATTGTGATTGCTGGCAAAGAAGGTTGCAAAGCAAGCAGATGATGATCTCTTGTCAGCAGGTAATGCTGATTTAAGGCTAACACTGCCATTTTCAACCTTGCTGCTCCAGCTGTCACCTGCTCTTAAGCACACACAGCCTAGCATGTTTTCAGTAACACAGTGGACCCCCACCATTACTATTTAATGCTGGTGGAAGCATTCATCAACAGCTTTCAGGTCAGTTACTAATTGTTTTGGAGAGGCTCTGTTTGAGTTTGGACATGTGCTGCAAGGTTTCAACTCGGTCCAGAGATAGTGAGGTTGCTGGAGTGTGGTATGACTCATATAGAAGACCTTGGTCCTGGCTTCATGGATTCTAGTCGCTCACATGGACACTGTGGTATCAGTGCTCTTACCCTACAGCATGAGTGTGTCCAGGGAAGGGAAGAAGCTGATCGTTGTAGGGAGTAGGAGGAGAAGGGCTCTCAGCTCCCCTCAGAGTCCATTTGGGAAAATATCATCACTGACTAGGATGAGTGTGTGTTTCATCTCTGTTTACGAAAGAGGGTCTGATTGAAATCTGCCACCTCTTACAGGCTGGCATACAGTCCCAGGACAAGGCAAACATAGTACTGCCAATGCTCTGAAGGTGATCGTGACATGAGTTTCTTCACTCAGGATGGAGCAGGAGACAACTTGAATCATTCCCAATCTGCCAAAGGGAAGAAACATCAGCTTTTCGTCCTGGGAGAAGGAGGATCAGAGAGAGAGAGAGAAAGAGAGAGAGAAAGAGCTGATGGGGAATGGTGCATGCGGTTTGGTCAAGATAGAGAGTTTCCTGTTGATGCAGCCACAACCACGGCAAGGATAGAGTCCCCCGGTCTTCCCATTCCACTCACTAATCTCCAGGCCCAATACATCATCCTCCACCATTTCCGCCGCCTGCAGTCTGATCCCACCACCAAAATGATATTTCCCTTTCCACCCCTACCCACTTTTCGCAGGAACCATTCCCTCCAGGATTCCCACGTTAGGTCCACATTTTCCACCAACCCTTCCTCCACACCTGGAATCTTCCCCTGTGGTCACAGGAAGTGCAAAACCACTCCCCCCCCCCCTCACCTCCATCCGAGGCTCCAAAGAATCATTCCAAGTCCAGCAGAGATTCACGTGCATTTCCTCTAACCTGATTTATTGTTGCCGATGTGGTCTCCTCTAAATTGGAGAGACCAAGCACAAACTCAGGAACCGGTTCAGGGAACATTTCTGGTCAGTACACTCCAATCAATCCCACCTTCCCGTCACCATCCATTTCAACTCCCCCTCCCATTCCCCCGACGACATGTCCATCCTGGGCTTCCACTACCGTCAACACAAGGCCACACACAAACTGGAGGAAGAACACCTCATCTTCCACCTCGGGAGTTTACAACTATATGGCCTTAACGTAAAATTCACCATAGAATTCCAAATCTTTCCAGCCCTCACCTCACCCCAGGCCCAGTGTCTTCCTCCACTCCATCCCCTTAACCTGGCCCTACGTGTCCATCTTCCTTCACACCTTTTCACTCCACTCTTCCCACTGACCAATCACAGCCACCTATCTGCATTCACCTATCACCATCCCACGCACCTCTCCCCCAGCCCCACCCCCCCATTTGTTTCTCAGCCCCCTTCGCCTCCACCAGTCCTGACGAAAGGTTCTGACCTGTAACGTTGACTCTCTTTCTCCTCTGATGCTGCTTGACCTGCTGTGCTTTTTCCAGCTCCACTCTTTATCCACCCTTGGTGCAGGGTGCCATCAACTGCACATGCATGGTTTTGCCAGCTAGGCAGGCATGCCAATGGTGCCAGCTCCTCTGTCTTTACATGGGCAGCATCGAAGTGCAGAAAATATTGCAATTGCAAAGATTTCCACTCGCTATCCATGCAGTTGCTCCATGACCATGCTCAGCAGGTCGTTACTGGGTGTCCTTCAAACATGATCTTATCCTGTGCAATCCACCATTTCCTCAGTCTTCCAGCCACCACATTAACCCAGAGGCCAGTTGCTGGGCAGCAGGGGCTATTCACTAGTTGCTTTGTTCTTGGTTCCAGTGGACAACCTAACTCCATGTGGATAGCATGCACACAATGAGGACCACGCTGTCACATCAGCGAGCTGACCAGTGTGGTTCTCAAAAAGGTCTGACTGGACCAATCTGCAGACACCATGCATCAGTCCTGAAGCTATTATCCTGACCAACCACATCATCAAGAAGGCATTGACATCACCAACTGGGATATAGGGAGCAGAGAGAAGAAAGAGGGGAAGCAGGAAGGTGGAAAGCAGCAGTTCCCCTTCCTTGCCAGGCTCTCCTTAATAACTTCATCTAAATTGCAAGTGCAAATGACCCCAATTTTCCACTCAACAGCACAGCCATTTCTTTACCTTCCCTCTAGCATTAACTATGTCTGTCACAATGCTGAAGTAAAAGCTACAGCAAAGCAACCATTGCCATATGAACAGCAATTGCACTATGCCTTTGAACAGCTCTGGCTCCAGTGGGATTGCCTTTAGTCTGTTCTAACTTGATGTGGGCAAAATCACTGGCATGCAACAGCAAGTTCCATCTGGAGGGTCAATCGTTGGGTGGTTTTGGCTCATTTTTGGAAAAATGAACCATCAGCCATCAGATGTTGCATCTGTGGTCAGGTCTGTAAATGTTCCTATGGAGGTACTTACATTTTCCATCATGGAGATTCTAGGCTCCAAGAAGCCCAGCTCAATGTACTATGTCAATATGGTGGGACAAAACAAGAATTGGCTTTCAGCTCATATTATGATCCCAGCTGATTCCATTACTAGACATGTCTGATTCCAGTCTGAAATCTGACTAGATTTTTTTTTTAAATTATGAGATGGCCTTTTGTTGTAATGCAATGCTACAAACCTGATTTTAATGATGAAACAAAGGTTTATCGGGCAAAAAGAAAGATAAAATAAAATAAACTAAGCTTATTTATATATAATTATAATTATTTCAAAACATATACTACAAATATAAAAGTCACTCTAACCCAAATTAAAACTCTTTGTCTATCAGATCATTATCTTTGACATAACTATTGATTTAAATTCCTGCCTTGAACGTTTGATAGCCTCTTTCCTCAAGTATTTACATTACAGTGCTTAAACTTTCATTGCTTCAAAAATCCCCTTCAAGGTTCATAGAATCCCTACAGTGTAGAAACACTTAGCCCAGCGAGTCCACATCAACCCTCCAAACAGCATCCTACCCAAACCCACCTTATCCTTGTAACCTTGCATTTCTCATGGCCAATCCACCTAGCCTATACATCACTGGACACTATCGGCAATTTAGCATGGCTAATTCGCCTAACCTGCACGTCTTTGGACTGTGGGAGAAAATCAGAACACCTGGAGGAAACCCACATAGACATGGGAAAATGTGAAAGTCCACACAGACAGTCGCCAGAGGTTGGAATGGAACATGGGTCCCTGGCACTGTGAGGCGGCAATTCTAGCCACTGAGCCTCAATGCAGCCTACAAACACTTCTAACTAAACACTTCTGGTCTGGAATTTGCAAACTAAAACATTTACACTAACGTAACCTGTTCCCTAATGTTTCTGAAGTAACTCCTCTCTGTAAGAGAAATTGTTTCATCCATGTAACTTCAATCAGATGTCTGTGAACTGAAATCCAAAATGTTCCAAGCTGCGAGCTTTCCTGATCCTTCCAGCACTTACTCCACCTGCTTATAAATCTCTTCCAGTGGAAAGAAATTTCCTTTAATGCTCAAGGGCCTCCCACTCTCAAACTGGTTTATTAAAAAAAGCTCCAGAAATATTGACAAATTAATCATTAAACCTTATGTACAGACTAAGACCCACATACCAGTAATTCAAAGTACAAGCTAAAAAAGAAAATGCATTCTCTCTCTCTCTCTCTCTCTCTCTCTCTCTATATATATATATATATATATATATATATAAATATATATATAATGAAATTGCATACCTTGCAGTGTGCTCAGAGCACGTTTCAATTATAAATGGTCTCCTTGAAGAAAATACAGCCTACCTTCTTTGTCTGGGCACTGATAATTGCCTCTTGAATTCACTACCCAGTGAAGGTAAAAGGATGTGTATTTTTAGTTTGCATTCCTGCTGGGACTCTGCACAGTGTCATGTCTGAAAACAGATGGAAGCAGCATCAATAACTGGAAACAGGCACACATTAAGATCCTGGCAAAGACAAAATGAGAATCCTGCCAGTCTGCTTTATTTTGTTCTTACTTTGCTTTAAATTCCCATTCATTAAAATCCGACCATCAGATGCTTACATTGAAATGTGTGCCAGGATCTTGAAGCACAAACAGCATAGCTATTTTCCATCATTATAATATTATTGTGGGTGAATTTGATATTATCTTGTCAATTGTCTCAACTAATTAAAACTGCAACCAATTTATGGATACCAGCTGCCCCGTCACTTCCTCTTGCCCTCTGCTAATCCAGAATAAGTGACACATAAAGACCTTGATGAAGTTCTGATGAAGAGTCATCTAGACTTTCCGTGGGTGTTGCCTGACCCGCTGAGATCTCCAACATTGCTGTTTTCAAGACCCGAAGCCTCACCAGATCGATCCTTGGTATATGGTGTTAACTGATTTTGACGTATCTATCTATGGATTCAAGAGAGGAAATCTACCCATTTACTCACTCCTCATTACTATTGTGACAATGTTTTGTTTAGGGGTTGTAGTCATAGGCAAGGCCAGCATTTATTTCCCATAGCCAGGTGCTCAGGAAAAATGCTGGCGAGAAGCCTACTTGAACTTCAGTCCTTAGGCTTGACGGACGCCAACCTTAGTGTTAGGGAGAAAGTTCCAGGATTTGACCCAGTGACACTGAAGGAATGGCAATATAATTCCAGGTCAGAATGATAAGAGCCATGGGGGGGAACTTGCAGATGCTGTGTTCCCCATGTATCTGCTGCCATTGTCTTTCTAGATGGTAAGGGAGCCTCAGTGAGTTGCTGCAATTCACCTTGCAGGTAGGTGAGGTAAGAAATGTCTGTCAGAAAGGGCGAGTGGGGGCAGAGGGTATAATCAAAACGGAGGACAGCATCGCACTCTGACACTGTTGAACTCAATGTTGAGTTCTGAAGGTCAAAGTGGAAAGTAAGCTGCTGGTCCTTCAGCATGTGTTAGGCTTTGTCAGCCTAGGGCAGAAAGTCTAGAGTAAAAGCAAGATAGCATGTTAAAACGGCAAGCATCTTTGGGTGGCATGGTGTTTCAGTGGTTAGCACTGCTGCCTCACTGTGTTAGGGACCTGGGTTCGATTCCAGCCTTGGGTGACTGTCTGTGTGGAGTTTGCATGTTCTCCCCGTGTCTACGTGGGTTTCCTTCCGGTACTCTGATTTCCTCCCAATCCAAAGATATGCAGGCAAAGTGGATTGGCTATGCTAAATTGTCCATAGTGTCCAGGCATGTGCTGATTAGATGGACTAGCATGATTGTCTGTGTGGGTTGCTATTCGGAGGGTGGGTGAGGACTCGATGGGCTGAAGGGCCTGCTTCAGCACTGTAGAAATTCTATGAACTTAGAGGTTGGGGGTTGTGGAATAAGGGTACCATTGGCAAAGCCAGCATTTATAGCCCATTTTGAATTGACCAGAGGGCAATTGAGAGTCAACCATATTACTATGGGTCTGGAGTCACATGTAGGCCAGACAAAGTAAAGATGGCAGTGTCCTTCACCAAAGGGCATTAATGAACCAGATGAGTTTTTCCTAACAATATGCAATGGTCACCATTGGATTCTTAATTCCAGATTTGTATTCAACTCAAATTCCACCATCTGCCATGGTGAGATCACCTCCCCCATTCTGCAAAGTTGTCACCCAGCCTGCATTTGATCTCTCCAATATGCATTGTGAGCAGCACCTATAGTAGACTAGGTTCAAGAGGTTCAAGAGGGATAAGTAAATCACCGCTTCACCTGGAAGGTGTGTTTGAGGTCTTGTGGAAGGAGAAGATAAAAGGCCTGAAAGTACCTTCTGTGAACTGATGATTTTTAAGTCTTAAAGAAACTTTAAAGATTCTTTAATCTTGGCCCATATGGCAGCAAATCAACAAGTTTTAACTTTATATTTTTTAACTGAAGAGTTTTGTCAGATAATGCAGTAACATTTGTTCATGAATGAAGCCTGAATTGAGTTGGATTTGAATTGAATTGAATTGAATTCACATAGATGAACTCTGTCATGTCTGGTTCAGATGGGTCACCTATTTCTCTGGGGAATGACAGGCATATTTATTTAAAAGAAGATAGGTCATCATCGAAGGACACATGTTGGAAATCAGAAAGTTTTCTTTAGTGTTATTTGTGTAAAGCATGGGCTTCTTTGCTGGTGTTGTTTTTGTTGTTTAAAGATTGCTTCTGGATTTTGCACACTTTTTGAACATGTTCCACTTATTTTTGCAAAAGTGACACTCTTGGTCTTTGTTCGCATTGTTAAAGGAAGTCACATTTTGTTGAATCTTTTCCTCTTGCACTCATCAGGACCCTTCACAAGAATAACAATTCAAGGGGAAAAACGCATTTATTCTGCATTGGAAGGGTGGGGGGACAATTAGTTGGTAAATAAATCTGATTGGTAGAGGGGTTGCAGTACAGAATGCACTTGTTAGTGCAGATTAGGAACAGAAGTAGGCTATTCAGCCTCTTCAGCCTGCGCCACCATTCAATGAGATCGTAGCTGATCTGTGACCTAACTCCATCTACCTGTCTTTGGTCCATATCCCTTAATACCATTGCTTAACAAAAATTACCAATTTCAGGTTTAAAATTAACAACTGATCCAGCATTTGTTGCCATTTATAAAAGAGAGTTCCCAAACATCTACCAGTCTTTATGTATATAAGTGCTTCCTAACATCTCTCCTGAATGGTCTGGGCCTAATTCTTAGACCAAGCCTCCTTGTTCTAGAATCCCCAAACACTGGAAACAGGTTATCTTTAACTAATCTGTTTTTTCCTGCTAATGTCTTGAAGACTTCAATCTGATCACCCCTTAGCCTTCTAAATTCTAGAGAAAACAGACTGATTTGTATAATCTCTCCTCAACCTAACCCCTGACATGCTGGTATAATTCTTATAAACTCATAATGTACTCCCTCCAAGGCCGATATATTTTTCTGAGGGCGAGGTGCCCAGATCCGCTCTCAGTTCTCCAAGTGGGGTCTAACCAGGGTTTTGTAGAACTGCAGCATAACTTCGGCATCCTTCTACTCCAGTTGTCTCGATAGAAAGGACAGCAATCTGTTCGCTTTCTGGATTACTTTCTGCGCTTGTCCATGACATTTTAAAAATTGATGCACCTTAATCCCCATTTCTCATATCCATTTATTTAACTTCATACCATTTAGAAAATACCCTGATTTATCCTTCATCCATTCATAATGGATAACCTCACACGTGTACATTGAATTCTATCTGCCACAGCTTTGCCCATGCACTTAGTCTATCAAAATCTCTTCATAATTTTATGCTAACAACTACACTGTTTGCAATGCTCCCTAACTTGTGTCATCAGCAAATTTGGATGTATGATTTTCTATGCCATTATCCAAGTCATTGTCAGTTTACTGCTCGGCTTTATTTAAATTTTAAGCCAGGCTGGTGGATCCATTTCAGTCAAGGCATTTTCCTGAGAAATGAATCAGTGAATGGTGGTCAGCTACCTTGGGCTTCATATCTTAACCAGAGAGCTTGACATCAAAAGATTTGTTCAATCTTTGCATTGGTTTGTTATGTGATTGTTTGGAATGTTTGGAATGGGCTCTGGTGATCTTCAGAGGAAACATTTGCTTTTGTTCCCCACATTTTTCTGAATCTCAGTTTTCTGGATGGTCTTTTTCACTGTCAGATCTTTCTTCATTTGTAAAAGATAAGAAAGGGATGAATCAGAAATTCTGATGATATTTCTCTAATTAGTTTTGGTGGTAATGATTCATATTCTTAAAATTCAGACAATGTACCAAAGATCATTGATGCAATTGTTAACATGTCCACCTAGAAACTGTATTATTTAATTAAATCTTGCCTGTTCCAAAATATGATCGATTCTTAGAGTAAAATAGTTGTCAAATGCTTTTAAGACATCCTCAAAGGTATCTATGGTTTCTTTTCCTTGGCCTCTTTACAGCAAAGCCTTTTCATAGACCTACATAATGAAGCAAAGAATTAAAGGCAAATTACTGCTAGTGCTGGAATCTGAAACCAAAAGAGAAAATGCTGGAAAATCTCAGCAGGTCTGGCAGCATCTGTAAGGAGAGAAAAGACCTTGTCAAAGGGTCAGTTACTCGAAACGTCAGCTCTTCTCTCTCCTTACAAATGCTGCCAGACCTGCTGATACTTTCCAGCATTTTCTCTTTTGGAAGCAAAGAATTAACTTGTTTTGTTTGTGATTTGGTGTGTAAAGCTGAAGTAATTCTGTACCTCATGAATAATTTCTTCCATGCTGACGAATTTAATGCTCTTGTGCTTATTTGTGACTTTGAATCTGCTTAAAGATGTAATAACTTTCTCCATTTCTTTGTTTAGATTAACTTGCTCACATTAAATTCTAAAAGGTTTGTAAAACTGTTGAAAATCTGTTGAAACTTCAGCACTTTTTCTTTAAGTGTGAATTATGGTTTCAGTGCCTGGTGCTGTTCCTGTCTTGCCCTCCTGCATTATTCATTGAGCCAAGTATGATATCCCCACTTTATGGTAATGGTAGAGTGTGGGATATGAGGTTACAGTTTGTGGTTGCATATGCTTTTGCTGGTGCTGGTGCTGGTGCTGGTGCTGGTGCTGGTGCTGGTGACTCACACACCTCATCACAGAATCACGGATGTACTACAGAGCAGACGGAAGCTACTCGTCCCATCATTTCTACACTGGCTCTCCAAATGGGCATCATGACTTAGTGCATATTCCCTGTGTTTCTATTTAAGTAATCAGCCAAAGCTCTCTTGAATGTGTCAGTGAACCTACTACTTACATGGCACACTGGCTCAGTGGTCAACAGTACCATCTCATTGCACCAGGGACCTGGATTTGAATCTACCCTTGGGCAACTGTCCATGTGCAGTTTGCACATTCTCCTGATATCTATGTGGTGTGCTCCAGTTTCCGCCCACAGACTGAAGATGTGCAGGTTAGGTGGATTGGTCATGCTAAATTGTCAATAGTGTGCAGGCTAAGTGAATTAGCCATGAGAAAAGCAAGATTACTAGGATGAGGTGGGTCTGGGTGGGCTGCTGTTCGGATGGTTGGTGTGGACTCGATGGGTCTGCTTCCACACTGTCGGGATACTATAATTTTACCACACATCAAAGCAGTGCATCCCACTTCCTAACAACTCGATGTGTGAAAAAGCTTTTTCTGATCTTGCATTTGTTTCTTTGGCAAATCGAGTTCAACCCATGCCCTCTTGTTTTTGATCCTTTTACAAACAGGAACAGTTGCTCCCTGTCTAGTCTGACTAACTCCCTCATGGCTTTGGAACTTCTGTCAGATTTCCTCTCAGCATCTTCCTATCAGGAAGTACAGTTCCAATCTCAATCTTAACCCGATGACTGAAGCTTCTTATCACTGGAACCATTCTTGCAAATTTCTTCTGCACTCTCGTCTATGTGTTCAATTCTTCCTATAATGTAATGCCCAGAACGGTACATGATACTCCAGCTGAGGTCTAACATCACCCCCTTGCTCTTGTACTCTATATCTTCATTTATATCACAGATGATACTGTAATGTTTACTTCCTGCTTTCTCTCCTCTGTCCTGCCACCTTCAATGATTTATGCACATATACTCCAGAGTCCCTCTGTTCCTGCACCCCATTTATAATTGAAACCTTGTTTTATATTGTATTTGAATGTTCTTCTGACCAAAGTACATTACCTCACATATTTCAGCATTGCAGTTCACTGCTCCCAATCTACCCATTCCAATTTATCAACATCCTTTTGGAATCCGACACCATCTTCCTCACATTTTACAATATTTGCACGTTTTGTGTCAATTGCAAACTTTGAAATTGTTCCCTGCACACCAAGATCTAGATCATTCTTATATTTGAGGAAAAACAAGGTCCCAATACTGACCTCTGGAAATTCCACTACAAATCTTCCTTCAGCCTGAAAAATATCCATTGACCATTACTCTCTGTTTCCTATCACTTGGTCAATTTTATATCCACATTGCTACTAGCCCTTTTATTCCATGGCCAATGTTTCCCAAAAGTCTGTTGTGTGCAATTTTCTCGAATGCCTTTTGAAAGCTGAGGGTGGTGTGAAGGGTTCACCTCTGACCTTTCCCCTTGCCTGAGGCATGGTGACTCTTAGGTTAAAGCACCACCAATCGTCTCTGCAATGAGAGTGCAGCGCTATGGTCTGGTAAGACTATAGAGATTTAACCTCTCATTAAAGTCCTCCATTATCAATAATGTTAGCACCTCTTTCTTTTTCACACAGATTTGTTCCTGTAACTCTTTTGCACTAATTGGCCACCTATAGACTACACCAAAGAATGTAATTGCACCCTGTTCACTCCTTATCTTCAGCAAAAATTGATTCTGTATTTGAACATCCTTTCTCTCCCGTAGTGCAATATTCGCCTTAATCAGTACTGCCATCCATCCTTTTGTATCTTTTCAGAACACCTTGTACCCAGGAATATCACTCTCGTCCATCCTCAAGTTTGCGCTCTGTTATCGCAACAGCATTGTATTCCCAAGGGATGAACCTCTGCTTTTAACACCCCAATCTTATTAACCATACTCTCTGCATTCATCTACATGCACTGAAACCCTATCATTAAATTCTTACAGTGTGGAAAAAGACCAATCAACCCATACTGACCCTTTGAAGAGCATCTCCCCCAGCAACCTATCACTGTAACCCTGCATGCGTTGTCTACCTAATGTACACATCCCTGACACAATGGGCAATTTACCATGGCTAATTCATCTAACTCCGGATTCCTCAACCGTTCCAGAAACTTCCATCGGCCTCCGAAACCAGTCCGGCGCCATTACACACGCGGCCGCTACAGCGCCCGCGGCAATAGCCGCAGACGCCGCCGATGATGACGTCACTTCCGCCCCCACCGACCTCGCAACCTTCATGATCGCGGCCCAAACAACCGCCTCCGGAATCGCCGCACAGACAACCTGCTCTGCGATCGTCATGAAGACAATCACCAACAGATTGGCGACCTCCGCGGCTATGGGGAAGAACTCTGTCTCCGTGGTCGCCGCAGCTACTTCCGCCCCCAGTGACGTCAGCAATCTACATTTGGACCACATCGCCGCATGTGTCTCCGCCCCCCCGCCGCGTTCCGTCACCACGCCTAACCCCGCCCCCACGCCGCGTTCCGCCACCACGCCTAACTCCGCCCCCCGGCCGAGTTCCGTCACTGCGCCTAACCCCGCCCCCACGCCGCGTTCCGTCACCGCGCCTAACTCCGCCCCCCGGCCGAGTTCCGTCACCGCGCCTAACCCCGCCCCCCCGCCGGTCTCCATCACCATGTCCAACTCCGCCCCCAAGCCGACCTCTGTCCCCGCCCCCAGGCCTAACCCCGCCCCCGCATCCAGCTCCAGCCCCACACCAGGTCCTAGCTCCCCGCCCTGCCGTGTGTTCACCATCCCTCCAGACTTGCCCCTCTCTGAGGATGAAAGATCAGTCCTCAGCAGAGGTCTCACCTTCGTTCCCACACGTTCTCGGGTCAATGAATTCAATACACGGAGTGACACCGAACAATTCTTCCGCCGCCTTCGCCTCCGTGCCTTCTTCTTCAATCAAGACTCTCGCCCACCCTCTGACGACCCCTTCTCCCACCTCCAACACACCCCGTCCACCTGGACACCCCGTGCTGGCCTCCTACCTGCCCTCGACCTCTTCATAGCAAACTGCCGCCGCGATATTAACCGCTACCTGAACTCCCCCACCCCTCCCACCCACTCCAACCTCTCACCCTCGGAACGCGCAGCCCTCCACTCCCTCCGTTCCAACCCCAACCTCACCATCAAACCAGCTGACAAGGGAGGCGCAGTAGTAGTTTGGCGCACTGACCTTTACACCGCTGAGGCCAAACGCCAGCTCGCAGATACCTCCTCCTACCGTCCCCTTGACCATGACCCCACCCCCCACCACCAAACCATCATCTCCCAGACCATCCATAACCTCATCACCTCAGGGGACCTCCCATCCACCGCCTCCAACCTCATAGTCCCACAACCCCGCACCGCCCGTTTCTACCTCCTGCCTAAAATCCACAAACCTGACTGCCCCGGACGACCCATCGTCTCAGCCTGCTCCTGCCCAACCGAACTCATCTCGGCATACCTCGACACGGTCCTGTCCCCATTAGTCCAAGAACTCCCCACCTACGTTCGTGACACCACCCACGCCCTCCACCTCCTCCAGGATTTCCGCTTCCCCGGTCCCCAACGCCTCAGCTTCACCATGGACATCCAGTCCCTGTACACCTCCATCCCCCATCACGAAGGACTCAAAGCACTCCGCTTCTTCCTTTCCCGCCGTACCACCCAGTACCCTTCCACCGACACCCTCCTTCGACTGACCGAACTGGTCCTCACCCTGAACAACTTTTCTTTCCAATCCTCCCACTTTCTCCAAACAAAAGGAGTAGCCATGGGCACCCGCATGGGCCCCAGCTATGCCTGCCTCTTCGTAGGGTATGTGGAACAATCCATCTTCCGCAACTACACTGGCCCCACCCCCCATCTTTTCCTTCGCTACATTGATGACTGTATCGGCGCTACCTCGTGCTCCCACGAGGAGGTTGAACAGTTCATCCACTACACTAACACCTTCCACCCCGACCTCAAATTCACCTGGACAGTCTCGGACTCCTCCCTCCCCTTCCTAGACCTTTCTGTTTCTATCTCAGGCGACCGAATCAACACGGACATCTACTACAAACCAACCGACTCCCACAGCTACCTGGACTACACCTCCTCCCATCCTGCCCCCTGTAAAAACGCCATCCCATTCTCCCAATTCCTTCGTCTCCGCCGCATCTGCTCCCAGGAGGACCAGTTCAAAATACGTACAACACAGATGGCCTCCTTCTTCAAGGACCGCAATTTCCCCCCCGACGTGGTCGACGGTGCCCTCCACCGCATCTCCTCCACTTCCCGCTCCTCCGCCCTTGAGCCCCGCCCCTCCAACCGCCACCAGGACAGAACCCCACTGGTCCTCACCTACCACCCTACCAATCTCCATGTACAGCGCATCATCCGCCGTCACTTCCGCCACCTCCAAACAGACCCCAGCACCAAGGATATATTTCCCTCCCCTCCCCTATCAGCTTTCCGTAGAGACCACTCCCTCCGCGACTCCCTTGTCAGATCCACACCCCCCACCGACCCAACCTCCACTCCCGGCACCTTCCCTTGCAACCGCAGGAGGTGCAACACTTGCGCCCACACCTCCCCCCTCACTTCTCTCCAAGGCCCCAAAGGAAATTTCCAAATCCGCCACAGATTCACCTGCACCTCCACCCACATCATCTACTGCATCCGCTGCAGCCGGTGTGGCCTCCTCTATATTGGGGAGACAGGCCGCCTACTTGCGGAGCGATTCAGAGAGCACCTCTAGGCCACCCGGACGAACCAACCCAACCAACCTGTAGCACAGCATTTCAACTCCCCCTCCCACTCCACCGAGGATATGCAGGTCATTGGACTCATCCACCGCCAAACCACAACAACCCGACGGTCGGAGGAGGAGCGTCTTATCTTCCGACTGGGAACCCTCCAACCGCAGGGGATGAACTTGGACTTCACCAGTTTCTTCATCCCCCCTCCCCCCACCTTGTCTCAGCCGGATCCCTCCAGCCCGGCACCGCCTTCCTGACCTGCAGTCTTCTTCTTGACCTCTCCGCCTCCATCCTACTCCGACCTATCACCCTCACCTTGACCTCTTTCCACCTATCACATTTCCAACGCCCCTCCTCCAAGTCCCTCCTCCCTACCTTTTATCTTCTCCTGCTGAACACTCTCTGCTCATTCCTGAAGAAGGGCCTGTGCCCGAAACGTCGAATCTCCTGTTCCCTGGATGCTGCCTGACCTGCTGTGCTGTTCCAGCAATAAAGTTTCAGCTAATTCATCTAACCCACACATCTTTGCACTGTGGGAAGAAACTGGAGCACCCAGAGGAAACGCATGTATATATGGGGATAATTTGCAAACTCCAGACAGTTGACTGAGGGTGGAATCGAACCTGGGATCCCAGCATTGTGAGGCAGCAATGTTAAACACTGAGCCACCATGTCTCCCTAACTTAGTTTTTATTACTTTCTCTCATAATCTGACCTCACCTAATACCTTACTATTGCCTATGCTGGTACTGTCTGTCTCTGACTATCTTGTGAATCCTAGGACTGTGTAATATTCTCTCCTGGTTCCCACACCCATGCTGAGTCAGTTTAAATCCCTCCTAATAGGATTAGCAAAGCACCCAACAACGAATTCAGTTCCAGCTCTGCTCAGGTATATTCCATTCAGCTTGTACAGGTGCCATCTTCCCCAGAGCCAATCCCAATATCCAAGGAATCTAAATCCCTTCCTTCTGCACCATCTTTCCAATTGTGATGGAGCAGACTAGAAGCCCTCAAAATATTTTAAGAAGTCTCCCAACATTTAATGCTCTTGCCAACCGCACTGCTACTTGAAAAGAAATGTCAACATGGAAGAGTACTGCCTCATCACCTGAAAAGCATCAGGCCAGGAATGGGGAAATAGCAGATTTCCTTGCCTATATTTGACCTGAGATGTCATGGGGCTTTGACTCAATTTTGAGGACAAAATGGCTTCCCACTTCCAACTGCGTATCACTGTGCTGCTACCTCTAGTAGCCTGCCAGTGGGACAGGACATCAAAGGGTGATGTTGGGAAGATTGTCTGTCACTTGGCTAGTCAGTGGGACAGCTCTCCTAATTTTGACCTATGTCCCCAGGTGCCAAATCTGGAGTACTGTATACAATCCTGGAAAGGGTACAAAAAAGATTTACAATATGTTACCAAGACTGGAAGGTTTGAGTTATAAGGAGAGGCTGGATAGGCTTGGACTTTTTCCCTGGACTGTCGGAGGTTATGGGGTTATCTCATAGAGATTTATAAAATCATGAGGGGCATAGATAAGCTGAATAGCCAAAGTCTTTTCTCCGGGGTTGGGGAGTCCAAAACTAGAGGGCATTAGTTTAAGGTGAGAGGGGAAAGATTTAAAAGGGACCTGAGGGGCAGCTTTTTCACACAGAGAGTGGTGCATTTATGGAACAAGTTTCCAGAGGAAGTGGTAGCGGGAGGTCAATTACAACTTTTAAAAGACACTTGGACAGGTACATGAATGGGAAAGGTTTAGAGGGATTTGTGCCAAATGCAGGCAAATGGGACTGGTTCTGTTCAGGAAATCTGGTCGGCATGGACGAGTTGGGCTGAAGGGTCTGTATGACTCTATGACTACAATAATAAGGTGAACTTTGCAAGGTTGACAGAGCTATGTTTGCCATTGTCGTCCATAGGATAGGTCAGTGCCAACTGGTTGTTCAGGTTAATTCTTTTTCCTGGACTTTATAGCAGTTTGATTCACCTGAGCGCATAGATAGGCCATTTCAGAAGGTGGTTAAGAGTCAACTACATCATTCATGGCCTGACCAATGAAGAGGTTTGTAATATTATCTTATTTTGAGGTGATAGCTTTAAAAGGGGGTTATGCTGTGTAGTCTATCTAACTGTAATCCTGTGCGGCTTGATTGTTTGAGATCAAAGTTAGATTAGTGAGTTTTGAGAAGATTTGTAGGTCAGGTTGAAGTTCTGAATGTAGGTTTTCTCATTAAGCTGGAAGGTTCGTTTTCAGACGTTTCGTCACCATACTAGGTAACATCTTCGGTGGTCCTCCAAACAAAGCACTGCTGGTGTTTCCTGCTTTCTATTTATATGTTTGTATGTATGTGTGATATACACTTAAATATATACATTTATAGATTTAAATAGAACACAGGAATCACTGAAGATGTTATCTAGTAGGGTGGTGAAATGTCTGAAAATGAGCCTTCCAGCTCAGCAAGCAAACTTATATCCAGTGGACTTAGCTTGTTTAACTGAGAAGAATGTAACTGTTCCAAAGAAAAGCCATTCGGGACATGAAATATTAATGCTGTTTCTCTTTTGACAGAGTTTCTCCAGCACTCTGTGAGTTTCCAGCACCTGCAGTGTTTTGATATTTAATATTTATTCAAGGTTTATGACTGGAGATAAAGCTAAAAATCACACAACACCAGGTTATAGTCCAACAGTTTTATGTGGAAGCGTTGTTCCTTCATCAGGTGGTTGAGGAGAATAAGATCATAAGACACAGAATTACAGTGTCATGAAACTGAAATGACATATTGAACAAACCTGGACTGTTGTTAAGTCTTCCATCTTTTAGAAGCAGTTGCAGGTTTCAGTTCTTTAATATGTAAATCCCAGAACTCCTTTTAAGTCACCTTCTCAAGATAATTTAAGGTTTTATAACAAAAGGTAACATCTATTGTTATAAAGATATTGTTGGGCTGAAGGACCTGTTTCTACACTGTAGGGAATCTAACCTAATCTCATCTAATCTCAGCTCAGCAATGCATTAAACATGTGGGGTAATGTAAGCACTACTGCAGTTAGGCGGTAGTGTGGGGCTTTAAAAAAATAATAAACATGTGGGGTTAGAGTCTGGCTGTATCCCAATTTTGAGTCAGACTGGTTCTATTTCCAAAGTGGAATTTTGCATATATTGACTGCCTGCAGATTGTGCATTTTTTGAGCAAAATAGAATGTATCTGCAAATATAAATTCACCCCATAGACTTCTGTGTGTGTGTGTGTGTGTGTGCGCATGAGAGAGAGAGAGTGTGTGCATGTGATTGTCAGTGCATGTGTGAGAGTGTGTTTGCATGTGCGAAAACTTAGTAAAGTGTGTGGGTGGGTATGATGGAGTATAAGCCTGTGAGAAAGTGTGTGCGTGGGTGTGAATTTGGGGGGTGTGTATGTGTGTGTACGAGAGAGAGCATGTGTATGAGAGAGGGTCTGTGTGAGCGTGTGACTATGTAAGAGCGTGTGTATATGTGTGCGTGTGAGTGAGAGAGAGAGAGAAAGAGAGTATATATAGTGTGATGGAGTCAACTGTAATCTGACATGAACCCAAGATCTGATTTAGGCCTTCCTCACAGGTACTTAACTTGGTGTTTGCTTGGTCTCGCCAATGTGCCATACCTTGGGGCATCCTTGCCTGCAGTGAAAGAGATAGACAACATTGGCGAAGTCACCTCCACATTATTGGAGACAATGACAGAAGTCTCTGAATTTACAATGAGTAGATCTGAGTCTCCCAAAGTCCCAGAAAAATATGGCTGGCACCAGATTGTAAACATTTGCATTGTAAGCTCTCCATTTACTCTGAATATGGAAGAGAGTTGGGATCAAGGATGTCTAATTCGTATTTGTACCTGAATGCAAGGCTAGTATATTTCACATTGCCATGGTGAAAAAGGCAAGTGAGGCCATTTGAGATCAGGTTACAGGTTTCTACCCAAATGAATGAAAATCACAGGCTGATGAAGGTTCTGGGTGGACAGCAGCAGATCAAGCTGCTGAGCTGTGCAAATTTGCAGAGTGTTTTGTGGCAGGGAGTTGGTCTCTGTTTTGATAAGATGTGCATGTACCTTTAAGGGCCCATATCTTAAACTACACTCAATCATTTCCACCTTGAGGCAGAATGTGATATAGTTGTCCCATGACTTGCAGTCAGTCAGCCAGCAACCAGCAGGACTAGGAGTAAAATACAAAATTTAATGTATGGTAGTCTTCCATTTCACTCTCTTTATATTGTCGTATCATCAAACAACAAAGATAGTATAAACAAACCTAACATATGATTGGTGTATTTACATCAAAGAAAGAGAATAATATAATGCTTTAGTCAAAGAGGCATATCCTACAGCTGTCTGTAGATTCCAGATTGATCCCAGAGAAGGAGAGTCATTGCAACAGGCCGTTCTGCTCATGAGAGGTTTGCAGAACTCTCAAAAAAACCTAAAGGAAGAACCTGGTCATTCAAAGTTGCTACTTGGTGAAACAGAGATGTCATTGGAAGCTAAGCGTAGCTGAACTACTCACTAATAGGAGATTTTACTGGGTAATAAGTATATTAGGGGAATGCCCCTCACTTTGCATTAAAGTAAAAGTAACCCGCAGAGATTACAAAAAAAGAGAAAATATTTTACTTTGTCAATACAGATTTTTAATCATTTGTTACAATAAACAAATTATATCATGCCATTTGTTCAAGCGATTAACTGGAAATTCAAACCTATTTTGTTTTAAACCCACACGATCGCTCAGTAGTTCGGGGTGGCTCAATGGTTAGCACTGCTGCCACACAGTGCCCAGGACCCGGGTTCAATTCCACCTTCAGGTTTCTGCCTGTGTGGAGTTTGCACATTCTTCCAGCCTCTGTATGGGTTTCCTCTGGGAGCTCCGGTTTCCACCCACAGTCCCAAGATGTGCAGGTTAGGTGGATTGGCCATGCTAAATTGCCCGTAGGGTCCACGGAAGTGCAGGGTTACTGGGATACGGTATGGGGCTGGGTCTGAGTGGGATGCTGTTCAGAGGCTCGGTGTGGACTCAACAGACCTGCTTCTGCATTAAGGATTCTATGACTTTGTCATAACATTATCCAGGTATTGCTATAGCAAGTGTAAAAATGGGTAGTAACTGAGATATTATTGGGTTCTGTGTGATGTCTGCTCTCATCGAATACAGGTTTTGAGCGTGTACTTATAAACAGGATGCAAGATATATGAGGTCATATGGGTTGCTTCTCAAAGGAAAAGCTTCCCCTTCAGAATCCAGATAGGCCGGCTATAAATCTCCATCGGTACTTAATTCTAACACAAGTAGAATAAGTTGTCATTAACCAGAGCCATGATATGTCATCATAAACATGATATTTATTGTCAAATATCGACTATTCAGTACTGGTAAGAACAATCAACCTTCGCTAGATATAATGCAATGATGGAGAAATGCTGTCATTGCTACATTATTTCAACGGGTCACATTGCTATCTGCCACTGTGTTTACACAAACAGTTCCAGGTCTAATTGCACTGCTTAAATAAACCAGACCTTGCTTGGAAAGGATTGCTGCATTGAAAGCAAATGAGAAGGAGACAGGGCTAGGAGCAAATTACTGCAGATGCTGGAATCTGAACTGAAAACAAAAAAACTGCTGGAGGTCACGGTGGGTGACCTGCTGTGATCTCCAGCATTTTTCGCTTTCAGTCAAGGAGAAGGGGCTGTCAATCCATTTTGGTCACCAGAATATTTCCAAACAGCAGGATTCTTAGTGTTGAAGTTTTGTTTTAACATTTAATTTCTTTCGATTAGTTTACACTCCCAGAAATGACAGAAGAAAAATCGCAAGTAGTAAAGTGATTTGTCCAGAAAATAGGTTCTAATTCCCTAGTGTCTATCAAGCACATTGAGGTTCTTTCAACACTCAATTTATTCATAAATACTTCAAATTATTGTCGCCGATTTTAGAGTCCATGCTAACACCGACATTCATCACGTTGTTATTTTTTTGGAAGGTTAGGCTAATGGGCTGACAGATTAGTTTTGAAAGCTTTCAGTGGGTAGGTCCACGGGGTCAAATCTAAAGAGGGCTTATTCTATACCTCTGCCTCTGGCTTCACAAACAAAGCAAAATTAATTTTCTTTTGTTAGAATTTGAATGAGGCTTAAAATTAACAAGTATCACTTTGATTCTATCAGGTAATTGCAGACGTCTGAATCAGATAATCACAAGCTCAAGAACAATGCATTGTAAATAAACTGGATGGGAAATCCCAGACTTTTAGGTAATCCATTACTTTTCTGGGTAGTACACTGAATAACTAAGTACACCAGAACCACAGTTTGCAGATCTTTAGTAGCAGCACTTTAACCAGATATAGAGCTAGGTAAAAACAAGGACTGCAGATGCTGGAACCCAGATTCTAGATTAGAGTGGTGCTGGAAAAGCACAGCAGGTCAGGCAGCATCCGAGGAGCAAGAAAATCAACGTTTCGGGCAAAAACTCTTCATCAGGAATAGAGGCAGAGTGCCTGCAGGGTGGAGAGATAAATGAGAGGAGGGTGGGGGTGGGGAGAAAGTAGCATAGAGTGCAATAAGTGAGTGGGGGTGGGGATGGAGGTGATTGGTCAGAGAGGAGGGTGGAGTGGATACGTGGAAAGGAAGATAGGCAGGTAGGACAAGTCATGGGGACAGTGCTGAGCTGGAAGTTTGGGGTGAGGTGGGGGAAGGGGAAATGAGGACACTGGTGAAGCCCACATTGATGCCCTGGGGCTGAAGTGTTCCGAGGCGGAAGATGAGGCGTTCTTCTTCCAGGCATCGGATGGTGAGGAAGCAGTGGTGAAGGAGGCCCAGGACCTCCATGTCCTCGGCAGAGTGGGAGGGGGAGTTGAAATGTTGGGCCACAGGGTGTGACTGATTGGTGCGGGTGTCCCGGAGATGTTCCCTAAAGCGCTCTGCTAGGAAGCGTCCAGTCTCCCCAGTGTAGAGGAGAATCTGCCTCTATTCCTGATGAAGAGTTTTTGCCCAAAACGTCGATTTTCCTGCTCCTCGGATGCTGTGCTTTTCCAGCACCACTCTAATCCAGATATAGAGCTCCACACTAAGTAGGATGATGAAACTGATTCCCTATTGCATTCATCAAATGCATTTTGGTACCTATTTCAGTGCAATTGGCAGGTTTACGTTTGGTGTACTTTCTAATACGATCTGTACACACCCTCCACCAAAAGCTCACCCTGACAGCCCCCCACCATTCTTTCAAACAATCACCCCAACCTCAATCTCCCTTAATTCTCTCAAGTCCTTGCTGTCACCTACTTAATGGGTATCAACTTGTCCACAAATCAAGTCTGAATCGGGTTTCTGTTGCTGCCATTGTATCACAGTACCCATCTGTCTGATAGTGACCCTGAAACATTATCCCCTCCTATTCTCCCAAACCCCTCAACAGATTGTTCACCTCTAAGGCCTTTCTGCCATTCTCCCACTCTGTTGGACAGCCCATAAGTGGTGTCAGTGTTGCATTGAGGCCAGAGCTTCCCTCTCCACAGTCCATCTTCCCAATCCTTGCAGTATTAGCTTTGAACTCACCTAACTTTCAAACTTGGATTTTCACTTCTTTTTTATCTCGATGCTTCCTTTGGTGATTGTTCACAGGCATCACAGGGTCACAAAAGTGTCACAGCACAGAAGGAGGCCATTCAGCCCCCCAAGCCTGCACTGACTTTCCAAGTGAGCATCATGACTTAGTGCCATTCTCCTGTCTTTTCCCCATAATCCTTGCACATTGTTTCTAATTAAACAGTCACCCATTGACCTCTTTAATACCTCAATTGAACCTGTCTCCACCATACTTGCAGACAGTGCATTCCCGATCTAAATCACTCATTGTGTGAAAATTTTTAATTTTTCTTTAGATACTTTCTTCTTTTGCAAATTATGAGAACCAGTTCTACCTCCACCATGGCTCAAATGTTGCTTCTGAGTTGTCAGATGAGTTTATACAACATCAGATATTGTGGAGCTACAACGTCTTCCAGTTACATGTTGGAAAGATTAGAGCCCTTAACTTCTGTGGTGGAGCGTTTCGCTTCCCGCAGTGTGTTCATGTTGCTGTGCCTGCATGCCTTGGTTACATACCTGTTGTAATCATGGATAGTGATGGCACAGGCTCCAGTGTTCTTTACATCAGATGACTGGCCTGGAATTTCTCCCCCATAAGCCTTCGGTGTGTATTAGAAGGATTTATAAGCCAATAATGAACCTGTTTTGTCTGCATCATGAACACATCTTCCTTGGCCATCAAGACTTGGAGTGGGACTCGAATTCAGAGCATCAAGCTCAGAGACACAGTTGACACTCCACATGCCACAAGACCACCCACATGGACTTCTGTATTTGTCACACAGGCCAGTGTCCTATGATGGTTTACGTCTGCTACTCCAGTTACCGTTTCAACCTAGTCACAAGTTTAACAACTTAACTAAAGTTTCCAAGTCCAAATCCTTCCAATGACAAAGATTGGCAACTTTGTCCTCCATACCAACATCTACCTCTGCCCTCACAATATGCAGTAATTCTGAAAATTCATATTAACTAGTGTTGTGGGCTTTTTTGGAGAAGTGTTTGGTATATTACTTGGTTTGAACTGTTGACTGTGATGTACGTTGAGTGATTCGGCATTAGAAACCTATGTGTTTACTTGTTCGATACAAGTGGTAATAGCAAAGGCTCTAGAGCTTAAGTCATAGTGTCACACAGCATGGAAACAAACCATTGGATCAAACCAATCCATGCCAACCATATTTCCAAATTAGATTAGTCCCACCTGCCTGCATTTGGCCCATATCCCTCCAAACCTTTCCTATTCATGAACAGATCCAAATGTCTTTTAAACATTGCAACTGTATCTGCATCCATCACTTTCTCTGGCAGTTCATTCCATACACAAACCACTCTCTGTGTGAAAATCTTACCCTTCGCATCCTGGCATTCTCAATAATATGTGTAAGTGGCTGTTGAATTCAGTAAAGGTGCTTTGATCTGACCAATTGCCCCTAGCATCTTAATGTCTGCAAAGTGGATTAAACAGTGAGAGGAATTCCTTTCGTAGAGAGCCTTTCCCACTCCAACTCGTTTATCTCTGTATTGCAAATAAAACTAAACTTTATATTATAAGTGCACAGAGTCAATTACTGCTGCATATCTGACCTTGGTGCACTATGTTATAACAGAAACAGTTAAAGCACATTTTTTTTAAGACAATAAAATTAAATGGAAATTTCAAGGGAGGCTTTGCGTTTCATCAAACTGCATAACTTAGCGTAAAAACAGGGAACATATCAGGGGTCTGGAGTTTTACCACTTGTTTAAATACAATACTGTAGCGATTACACTTCACAACATATTTTATTCAGTATAAGTTGTTTTTTTATTTTGTTTTGTATGTTTGTGGGGACTGGAGACTGGGCCAGAATTTATTGTCTCAGCCAAATGGCCTTTAGAAGGAGGCTGCCTTCTTGAATGCCCACAGTCCGTGTCCTGTAGGTAACTCACAGTGCTGCTGGGGAAGGACTTCCAGGATTTTGACCAAGAGACACTGAAGGAACAGCAATATGTTTCCTACTGAGGAAAATGAGTGGTTTGAATGGGGACTTGCAAGGTCTATCTGCTGCCTTTGTCCTTCCAAGTGATAATGGTCACGGATTTGGAAGCTGCTATCAGGAGGACTTGGTAAGTTGCTGTGGTGCACCTTATAAATGATACTTACTGCTATTACTGAGCATCAGTCATTGAAGGAGTGGAGCCAGTCAAGCGGGCTATTTTGGCCTGAATGGTGTGAAGCTTCTTGAATACTGTTGGAGTTGCACCCATCCAGGCAAGTGATGAGTATTCCATCACACTCCTGACTAGTGCCTTTTTGATGGTGGATAAACTTTGGGGAGTCAGGGGGTGAGTTAATCACCGCAGTATTCCTAGCCTTTGACCTCTCATAACCACAATGTTTATACAGCTAGTTGATTTCCGTTTCCGGTCAATGGTAGTCCCCAGGATATTGATTGGGCATTCAGCAATGGCAATACAATGAATGTCAGGAGGTGTTAGTTATATGCTAACTTGTTGCAGATGACCATCACCCTGCACTTGTGTGGTGTGAATGTCACACCGAGGTGTCAGCAAATGTTTCACCTCTCTGGAGTGGATCTTGACCACACTTTGCAATTTCAGAAGAATACCTACAGTGCAAAGGAAGGTGAAAATGCTGACTTTGCTACCTCAGTCACCAATTAGATAAATGTGTGGCTACCTACTCATGATCTGATAGAGCACTGCCAGCTCAGAACAGACATAGGAAGTGGAGTAGGCCTTGAGCCCTTCGAGCCTGCTCCCCATTCAATATGAGCATGGCAGATCATCCAGTTCGGACCCCTGCTCCCACTTCCTCCCCACTTTGATCTCTTTAGCCTAAAGAGTTATATCTAGATGTATTTAGCAAGTCAGAGGTGGGAAGACGGATGGTTATGATGACCATGACTGTTGACAGCAGTAATCTGATCAGGTTACAGGTTGCTTGCAGATAATAGAATCCATACAGCATGGAAGCAGGCCATTCAGCCCATCAAGTCCACACTAAACCCCACCCCCCAAAGAACATCTCACCCAGATCCATCCCATCCCTGTAACCCTGCATTTCCCATGGCCAAACCTAGCATCAGATGAAAGAGCTCTGAGCTGTCCTTCAACTGAGCTAGAATCTTGAGGGGTGGCAGTTGACTTTGGCTAAGATCTGGAGGGAGAGTGAAGATATGGTCACTGTTAAACTGCAGCCCCGTAAGAATTGTGACAAAAACAAGACAGCGTTGGTTACAGCAACAAAAAAAATTACCACAGTCCCCTTTGCATGTGGAACATTGGTTGTTTCCATCTTTAATGGCAATTCTTTCACGGTCATCGTCAGACGTTTAATTCCGTATTTTCATTGGTTGCAAGTTCCACCACCTGTGATGGTCTCCAGACCATTACTGGGATCTCTCTAGATTGCCAGCCCAATAATTAAGCCATTGTGACCCCTCCATTTGGCTTTGAAAGAAAAAAGGGCATTATACTGCCTGTTATTCGTATTAACGTTGTAAACACATAGAGTCATACAGCACGGAAACAGACCCTTCAGTCCAACTGGTCTGCGGGGGGTTATGGAAATGAGGGATGAGCCTTTTGAAATGTCTGGAGCAGATGTTTTGAATTTATCAAGCAAAACGTTTGCAATAAAAAGAGCAGGCTGCCAGCATATCACCTGTTTTAAAGGGAATTGCAACAGTTTCCATCCCTAAAACCTGCCAGCCTGGTTTTCCAACATCTCTGCTCCCTGAGAAGCTGCTGGCTCATTGCCTGTTGGCTTATAGCAGAGACCTTATGTCTGCATGGCCAAAGGGACCTAGCGAGAGTCAGCCTGATGCCAGGCAATATATGCTTCATTGAAGGAGATGTTTCGGGGGTTGGCTGAAGAAACGGAGGAGGCCAATGGAGTCTCGTATCAGTGATAAAAGAAAATCTGATCACCAATTATTTGTGGTTGTTTCTGAGTGCTCCCTCACAGCCTGTGGTGAAGGATGCAACATAAATAAATCTCTCCAGAAGAGGACCTTGTTCCTGATGGCAGGATATAGTTTTTTTTAAGACACTTCATAGTGTACGAAAGTCAGATCTGGGTGACAAACTTTTTTTAAAAGGATAATTTTTAAAAATTTATACTTGTTTTTAATCAACCTGTTCGACAATGTCTTTACATGTCCCTGGAGCAGATAGGACTTGAAACCAGGCCTCTTAGTCCAGAAGGGACACTACCACTGCACCACAAGAGGACCTTTGGGTTTGCTTAGCTTTCTTTAACTTATTTTTCTCATCAACCTGTTCAGAGATGCTATTATACACCTCTGAAGCAGGTAGGAAACAGAATATAGTTTATTGCACCTCAGTAACTGGATTCAGGTAGTAACTCTGAGGCATATTAACTCTGGCTAACAAGATATGGGTGAGTAAATATACGTGAGTCTCCTTTAGGAAATGGACTAGACTCCAACTGCTGTCTTCCCAAACTTACTAAGACCACCCAAACAATCCAAACTATGAGAGAATGGAACATATATCTTAAGTAAGGTTAACCCTTTCATATTCATTATCTTAAAGGACAATTGGATTGTTTCTGTGTTATAGAGTCTATGAGCATTTTCACAGCCAGCTTTTCCTTCTGCCTGGACTGATAGAAACAGGATGTTGCCATTTAACCCCTACCATGTCCCACTATTTAGTTTCATCACAGTTGGTTTGGAGCCCACCTTAGTTTCCTATTTCTTGAAACCCTTACACAACAAAAATCTATGGATTGTAGTCTTGAAAGTTCCAATCATCATCCAGCACCCACTGAGTTTCAGAATAGAATTGAAGTTTTTGATGGAAGTCAGCTTCTTTATCTTTGACATCACAATAATCAGCTGTACTTCGTTGACTGTAAAATGTTTCAAGATGCACTCGTGAATGGCGTTACATGAATACAAGTCTTTCTTTTGGGTCTGCTGTATTTTCTGTGGATTAAATGCATTCTTGATTTCTCTAGTAATGACTCTTACCCACTTTTCCCACCCTCAGCAATAACCAGCAGCAGGCAAACAAGAGGAAAGCCATTGATTTTCCACAGAGATTGGGTTCAAATAAAACCGCAGATGAACTCCTGGAGTATGGCTTTGATGCAGCTGTGACCTCATTATCAATATCATGGGGGATATCATTGACCAGCAACTCAGCTGGATTCACCCCCATAAACACATTGGCTACAAGAGCTGGTCAGAGGCTAGGAACACTGCAGTGAATAACTCACTCTTGACCCCCCCAAAAATCTGTCCACCATCTGTAAGTCAGGATATACCCCACTTACCTGGATGTGTGTAGCTCCAACAACATTGTACCTTGAATCTGGCAACGCAGGCCGATAGAGTGATCAAGAAGGCATACGGCATGCTTTCCTTCATTGGATGGGGTATTGAGTAAAAGAGTTGGCAGGTCATGTTACAGTTGTATAAGATCTGGGTTTGGCCACATTTGGAATACTGCGTAAAGGTCTGATCACCACTTTACCAAAAAGATGTGGATGCTTTGGAGAGGGTGCAGAGGAGGTTCACCAGGATGTTGCCTGGTATGGAGGGTGTTAGCTATGAAGAGAGGTTGAGTAGATTAGGATTATTTTCATTATAAAAGTGGAGGTTGACGGGGGACCTGATTGAGGTCTACAAAATCATGAGAGGCATAGATAGGGTGGATAGCAAGAAGCTTTTTCCCAGAGTGAGGGATACAATTACTTGGGGGCACAAATTCAAGGTGAGAGGGGAAAAGTTTAAGGGAAATATACACGGAAAGTTCTTTATGCAGAGGGTGGTGGGTGCCTGGAAGGCAGTGCCAGCAGAGGTGGTAGAGGTGGGTATGATAGCATCATTTAAGATGTATCTAGACAGATACATGAATGGGCAGGGAGCAGAGGGATATAGATCTTTAGAAAATAGGTGACAGTTTTAGATAGAGGATCTGAACAGGCACAGGCTTGGAGGGTTGAAGAACCTGTTCCTGTGCTGTAATTTTCCTTGTTCTTTTGTTCTTTGCAATAGTCAAGAAGCTTGACACCATCTAGGACAAAGCAGCCCACTTGATTGGCACCACATCCACTACCTCCACCACCAATGCTCAGTAGTAGCAATGTGTTCTCTCTACAAGATGCATTGCAGAAATTCACCAAAGATGCTCAGACAGCACCTTCCACACCCCTGACTACTTCTATCTAGAAGGACAAGGGCAACAGATACATGGGTACAGCACCATCTGCAAGTTCCCCTCCAAATCACTATCACCCTGACTCAGAATTATACCATAATTCCTTTGCCATCGCTGGGTCAAAATCCCAGAATTCTCTCCCTAAGGGCATTGTGGGTCAACCCACTGCAGTTGAAGAAGGCAACTCACCACCACCTTCTCAAGGGCAATTAGGGATGGGCAACAAATAGTGGTCTACTCAGTGGCAACCCCAAATTAATGAAAAAAAGTCAAGTGATAGAGACTCTACTGGATAGTTGGACCTGGAGATGCTCTATACAGAGATGCTCACTATTAAAATATCATATATATATATTGTGAATGCATACTGTTAAACATCTTGAGTCTGGCCTGATCCCATCTGAACAGATGAACTCATACTTAAGCATTTTACAACAACACTCCTGTTTGAAATGATTCCATCTTTTGCAGGGCTCATCAAACACAATGGAATCTCCAGAGGTGTCTGAAGTGTGCTGTAGTTGGTAGGTGCTGAATGATGCATCAAATGGTCAAAAAGCATCTTGAGTGGTACTGTTACTTTATTAACACCCTGAGGCCGTCTCTCGGATAGGATACAGTTAAGTTAGTTTCAGGTCAGAGCTAAACCGAGAGGATTAAAAGGAGCCGATCAAGTCTCTGTGCTTGAGGAAGCATTAGCTCTTCTGGCATATTAAACACATTTCAAATTGGTTTCTAATTGAAATGAAACCATTTTCCTGACAGAGGTTGGAACTTTATTAAAAGTTGCACTCATTTAATATTCCATTCTTCAGCTCGCAGTATGAATGCAGTGAAAAGGAGAGATAAATATTTCTTTCAGATGTTCTCCAGCCTGTCTTGTTAAATGTGCAGACTGTTTTCTCTTGGAGAGTCGGTGTGAAAGTTAAAAGGTGTGACTCTCTCCCCAGATGCGTGTTCTCAGAAAAAGTAGCTGCAAAAATTGGAAAATCCCTACCGGTTGACTGCAACGCTACACGGCTGGGTGCAGGATCAACGTGTAAACAGCAGCAACATTTCAAATTCAATTCCTGTTCTCTGCTCAGATTTCAGGCGCTCAGCTATAATTGAAGTTCATCTCCTGGACTCAGTAGAGGAAAGATTATTCAACGTTTGGCCTATATAGTATTCTTGAGCTTGTTGTACTAATTTAGTAAAGATGTGGAAGTCCTGTGTTGGAGTGGGGTGGGCAAAGTTAAAAATCACACAGTACCAGGTTAGGTTTATTTGGAAGTACTAGCTTTCAGAGTGCTGCTCCTTTATCAGGTAGCTGTGGAGCAGGATCATAAAACACACAATTTATAGCAAAAGATCACAATGTCATGCATGCAACTGATACGATATAGTAAACCAACTTAGATTGCTGTTAGGTTTAAGCTTGTTCAATATCAATTGCAGGTATGACACTATAATCTTTTACTATAAATTCTGTGTCTTATGATCCTGCTGTACAGCTAACTGATGAAGGAGCAGCGGTTTGAAAGCTAGTAGTCCAAATAAACCTGTTTGACTATAACCTGGTGTTGTGTGATTTTTAATTTAGCAAGGCCAAAGGTTTGATGAAAATTGGACCTCATTCACACTCAGTAACGGCTGTAACTCCAATGCAGCTTTTTTTCAAAAAATTCATAGGTGACCAGATTTTTTGGGTGGAATCTTTTAGGGCACTGAACAACATGGGCCATGGTGAGATTCGTGACAGAAGCATGTGATATGTCCAGTGATGCCAATCTTGGGAGCATCTTTTATATATGTGCCATGCACTTGAGGTGAGATTCTCACTTGGCGCCGAGTTGCCAATTAAGGGGGATTATTGCTTGTTAAATTCCTTATTAACAACACATTCTTCGCTCGCACAGAGGAAAGTGGTTGTGCCCCTATTCCACGGCTACGTTCGAGCCAGGTGTCTCTGGAGAAGGAGCACACAGTGTCTATCAACTCCCTCAAGCTGTTCAGGGAGAGGTGGGCACCGCAGCGAGTGGAGTGGATTATTTCCCCCTCCAACTCTATTTTGATTTAATCCCTGCCCTCCTCTTCACTTTTTTGATCACGTAGCATTGCCCTTTGAGAAGGGCATTGCTTGTCACTAGCCACTCAGGTGTTTCCTTTCTTCCTGGTGGTGGAAATTGAATAAAGATTTGTACACGTGTTGTCTCACACCTGCACACACACAAGATGGGTGCTCAGAAAAAGAAAAAAAAAGGAGGTGGTTATGCTTATTGGAGGTCAATTATTTCAGCTCCAGGACATCACTGCAGGAGTACCTCAGGATAGTGTCTAAGGCCCAACCATCTTCAGCTGCTTCGTGACTGACCATCCTCCATCAAAAGGTCAGAATTGGAGATTTTCACTGATGATTGCACAATGTTCAGCACTATCCACTACACCTCAGATACTGAAGCAGTCTGGGCCAATATCTCAATCTCGAGAACATCCTAGAAGGCCCACATCAGGAGTGTGATGGAATACTCCTCACATGCCTGGATCAGTGCCGCTCCAACAATACACAAGAAGCTCAGCGCCATCCAGGACAAAGCAGTGTGCAATTTGCAGAGGCTTGTTTGGTAGTACCTTTCAATATCACGACCTCTACCACTAGAAAGACAAGGGCAACAAATACACAGAAACAGCATTGTTTTCAAGTTCCCCTCCATTCCACTCACCATCTTGACCTGGTACTACATCGCCATTCCTCCACCTGCTCCCCCACTCCACCCCAAAAGCATTGTGGGTCTTCCTACAGCACATGGCTTGCACCAATCAAGAAGTCAGCTCACTACCACCTTCTGAAAGGCAGCTAGGGACAGGTAATCAATGATGGCCATTAGCTACACCCATATCCTGTGAAGGATTTTTTTACACATCCACAATTTGTCGAACCATTTACTGTCATGATACTTTAGCTTTAAGAAGTGTATTCTGACCTGAGTTTTTGTTTTGAACAGAGGTTTTAAGTCTGTTGAAAGACAGAAAGTAAACAGCTTGTGAGGCCTTGGGTTTTTTCCAAAAGCTGTAACAATAGAATGGGTGGGGTCAAGGTCCCACAGAATCAGGATTTTTAGTCTTAGTTGCTGGGATCTTGAAGCTGGATATGGAAGCTGTTTTTCCATCTCTCTGTTACAGCTAAAAGCTGGGCTTCTCTTCCTGCTGTTCGAATTGCATGTGTGACAATCTGTTTTACTAAATTTGCCTTTGCTAATGGGATGTTGCTTTATTAGGACAGTCACTGTTTAGTAGTTAAATAATGTATTCTTCAATTAACTTTTCCAGTAGAGTTAAGTTATTCCAATTTCTTCATTCGTTTGTTGTACTTTAATTATAGTGTATGAATAAAGTCATAACTTGGAGGTGCTGGTGTTGGACTGGGGTGGGCAAAGTTAAAAATCACGTAACACCAGGTTGTAGCCCAACAGGTTTATTTGGAAGCACTAGCTTTCAGAGCGCTGCTCCTTCATCAGGTGGTTGTGTGATGAAAAAGCAGTGCTTCGAAAGCTAGTGCTTCCAAATAAACCTGGCAGACTATAACCTGGTGTTGTGTGATTTTTAACTGTATGAATAAAGTGTGTTTTTTTTAAGACTGGCAGTTGGACCAATCAAATTGCATTCAGAATGCAACACCTAGCACTTGCCTTTAAAATAAGAAAACGTTAGGGTCTAGGCTATCTTCCTAATATATTTTGAGGGGGCTTGATCTGGTCCATAAAAGTGTACATGTGCTGATTCAGGTATTAGCTGCGAAGTGTGGAATATGAAGGAAGAGGGATAATAACGTGAAGTCAATTTGCAAGTTAGGAACTGCAGTTTGGGCTTTTGTGCCTCTGAGAATTTATTCAATTGTATAAAAGATCAGACAGGCCCAGAAAGCAGAGGGTGACAAGATCAGCTTTGACTCACATTGGCAAGACGTGGTGGCGCTTACAAAGCTGTGAAGATAAATCTCTTTACAGTGATCTCTTCCCAACAGAGGTATTAAAAGCAGCAGAATTGCTGGAAAGAGGCGAAGGAGTAGCTGCCCATGACCTCCAGCAAGTAACGTCCTCGTTCTCAGACTCTAAACTTTAAGGTGCCAATACCAACTCCAGAGTTTGGACAGCTCATGAACATTCCTTATTCCTACACTTTCAAAGTAAAGCCCTTTATTGGCTGCAAAGCACTTTGGGATGTTGCTGTTTCAACGATGCTGTGAAAGGTGCTACATCAATGCAAGGTCATTAAGTCCTCAGTATTTCAGTACAGTACTGAGAGAACACTACTTCAATGAAGATGCTATCTTTCAGAAGGAATAATTAAACCAAGTGCCTGGCTGTTTGACTCAGTGAAGGCTAACTAGGTCAATAACATCCCTTATTAGTTCATGGAATGTGGGCATCATTGGCTAGGCCAGCATTTTTTGCCCACCCCAAATTACCCAGGGGGCAGCTAAGAGTCACTCATATTGTTGAGGGTCTGGAGTCACATGTAGGCCAGACCAGGTAAGAATGGCAGATTCCCCTCCCGAAAGGATATTAGTGAAGCAGCTGGGTTTTTGAAATAATTGACAATGGGTACATAGTCAACATTAGACTAATGTTTTCCCACTCAAATGTCACCATCGACCATGGGGAGATTTGAAACAATCCTGGAAGTATGAGTTGACTCATTAATCGGCTTCTACTTTGCCAAAGGAGCAGTAAACAGAAAGAACATCTGAAGATCCTAGTATTGGAAACATCTTTATGACAGAGCAGTTGACCTCAAAAATCCCTGGATGAAGCAGAAAGAGCACCCAAGGAAGCATGTGGCTTCCACTTGACTCCTCGACCCCTGACCCCACCTGAACTTGTAGGCCTAGGGTCACAGTGTGTGTGTAATGTGTGTGGGTAGTACAAAGGTGATTGCCAGGCTTCAGTGGAGTGACACAAGAAGGATTTCAGTGTAAGACCTTGCCACAGGATTGAGTTTGTGATTGAGACACAGATACAATTAATATTTCCTGGCTTTGCCACATCAGTGCACCACACTGATATCTATTGCATTTATACAGAAACTTTTCATGCCCGTTGAACAGCTTTACAGTCATATCGGTATTTCTGAAGTGGAATCATTAATGCAGTTTTGACAATTGGTGGCAGCCAGTATGCAGTCAGCAAACACACACAAACAGCAATGTAGTAATGACCTGGTAATCTACTTTTCGTGATGTTGGTCATGCCACCAGGAATATGGATAGCTCGGTGGTTAGCACTACTGCCTCACAGCACTGGGGACCTGGGTTCGATTCTAGCCTTGGGTGATCGTTTGTGTGGAGTTTGTACATTCTCCCTGGGCCTGTGTGGTAAAGATGTGCAGGCTAGTTGGCTCGGCTGTGCTAAATTGCCTGTAGTGAGCAGGGATGTGTGGGCTAGGGACGTTAGTTGTGGGGAATACAGGGTTATGAGGGTAGAGTGAGAGGGTCAGTGTGAACTCAATGGGCAAATTGTCCCTATCTGCACAGAATGGATTCTGTGAGATCTTCTCCTGCTCATCTTCAAAGTGGTGCTATACACCTTTTATATCTACATTCAAAAACGTAAAACATTAAAAAACGGTTTCATTTTAAAATATCTCCTCAAACTTAAAGCAAAAAAAAAACGTTCTGGAAAAGCAAATATGAGGTCATGTTAAACACCTCAACTCGGACACATACCCCGTGATCTGGTTGCTATGGAGGAAATTGGTGACTCTTACCCCGATACCCAGAGAAATGCCAAATGACAGCTTCACATCTTTTCACAGCAACCCAGCTGCTTTCTGAGAGGCAGAAACAACAAAGGTACTGCTGTGGAGATGCAGATATGAACTGGTTTGTATTATCAACTAAATGGAATTCTTCTGGGATTTTGGCTCTGTTTGAAATGGAGAGCATTGAACAAATTATTAAAGGTTTAAGGAACAGCAAGTCACCAAGGTGGGCCGTGATGGTGAAAATTGCATCTGGAAGAACCAACCTGAGTACAGAAAAGGTTTGGCCCGATGTTGTCGGAAGAATTGAACCCAGTGGACAGGTTGGAATTATTCCGAAGCGGTTCCAATAATGCTACATTCTGCCAAAATTACAGCTCAAAGCAAAATGGTTCATAAGACGCAAGTCAAATGCATTAGTTTGTTAAAGTGAAAATACCCTTTCTTTAGGATGTTGCGTTAGTTGCTTCTTAAGTAATGTTTGATCCATGTTGATTTTAGTCGAGAGTGTGGTGCTGGAAAAGCAGCATCCAAGGAACAGGAGAATCGACATTTTGCGCATAAGCCCTTCATCAGAAATGAGGCGTGTGGGCCAGAGGGGTGAGAGATAAATGGGAGGGGGCTGGGGCTGGGGAGAAGATAACTGGGAATGTGATGGGTCGATGAAGGTGGGGGCAAAAAGGTGATAGGTCGGAGAGGAAGGTGGAGCGGATAGGTGGGAAGAAAGACGGACAGGTAAAGAGGGAGGTGCCGAGTTGGAGGCTTAGGACTGGGACGAGGTTGGGGGAGGGGAAATAAGGAAATTGGTGAAATCCACATTGATCCTGTGTGATTGCAGGGTCCCAAGGTGGAAGATGAGGCGTTCTTCCTCCAGGCGTTGGGTGGTTAGAGATTGGTGATGGAGGAGGCCCAGGACCTGCATCTCCTTGGTGAAGTGGGAGGGGGAGTTCAACTGTTCAGCCATAGGGTGGTGGGGTTGGTTCTCTGAGACCACATCGGGTACAATGGATACAGTATATGGCATTTGTGGAAGTACAGGTAAATTTTTGTCAGATGTGGAAGGATCCTTTGGAGCCTTGGATGGAAGTGAGGGGGAGGTGTGTGGGCACATGTTTTGCACTTCTTGTGTTAGCAGGGGAAGGTGCCGGGAATGGGATGTGGGCTGGTGGGGGGGCGTGGATCTGACAAGAGAGTCGCAGAGGTAATGGTCTCTCAGGAATCTTGATAGGGGTGGAGAGGGAACTATATCCCTAGTGGTAGGATCTGTTTGTAGGTGGGGGAGGATGATGCGATGTACTGCTCTGTTGCCCAACACTTTAACTCCCCCTCCCACTTCACCAAGGAGATGCAGGTCCTGGGCCTCCTCCATCGCCAATCCCTAACCAACCAACGCATGGAGGAAGAACACCTCATCTTCTGCCTTGGGACCCTGCAACCACACAGGATCAATGTGGATTTCACTAGTTTCCCCATTTCCCTTCCCCCCACCTTAGCCCAGTCCCAAACCTCCAACTCAGCACTGCCTTTTCGACTTATCCGCTCCACCCTCCTCTCCGACCTATCACCTTCCCCCTCACCTTCATCTACCTATCACATTCCTAGCTACCTTTCCCCAGTTCCCAGCCCCTTTCCATTTATCTCTCAGCAACCCCCTAGCCAAAGAAATCTTTCCTGATGAAGGGCTTATGTCTGTAATGTCGATTCTCCTGCTCCTTGGATGCTGCCTGACCTGCTGTGCTTTTCCAGCACCACACTCTTGACTCTGATCTTGTGTACCTGCAGTCCTCACTTTCTCCTCCTATGTTGATTTTAGTTTGTTTGTTGCAGTAAAAGTCTTTAAACCATCAAATCTCATCCATTGATTATTTTTCTGATCTTTTGCTGAGAGTTTTATAAGTGATGGGTCTCCATGTAAGTTTTAAAAACCCTATGTGTTGGTGAGGTCTCTTCTGGAGTACTGGGTCCAGTTGTGGTTGCACTGTCATAGGAAGGATATTATTAAACTGGAGAGGGTTCAGGGAATGGAGGCTTTGATTTGGATAAATAGACTAGAAAGGTTAGGACCATTTTCCACTGGAGCGTAGGAGGTTGAGCGGTGACCTTTATAAAATATTGAGTGACATAGATAGGGTGTATAGCCAAGTTCTTTTCCTCAGGGTTGGGGAGTCCAAAACTAGAGGGCATTGGCTTAAGGTGAGAGGGAAAAGATTTAGAAGGGACCTAAGGGGCATCTTTTTCACGCAGAGTGTGGTGCATGTATGAAATGAGCTGCCAGAGGAAGTGATGGAGGCTGGTAAAATTACAACATTTAAAAGGCAATGGGGAGAGTTTAGAGGGATACAGATAAACGGGGCTAGATTTATTTGGGATATCTGACCGGCATGGACAAGTTGGACCAAAAGGTCTGTACATCTCTTTGACTCTATAACGGACATGGGCTGAGGAAAACGTTCAGAGCTGGGTGGCCTTCAGAACCAGGGATCCAGAGTCAGCTGTTCCTCTGCAGCAGGCTACACTTACCATAGGCAATGTTGCAAATCATTCATATACTGCACCCTCATGTTACCCAAACCTTTCTCCCAGGCATCCCACCATTGTGTAACAGACAAAAGACAGAGGGTCAATTCAAGCTTTAATTAAACAGAAACAAAAACAGAAATTGCTGAAAAAGCTCAGCATGTCTGGCAGCATCTGAGGAGAGAAATCAGAGTGAACATTTTAGGTTCAGTGACCCTTCACCTGGCCTGAAACATCATTTAATTAAACAAACCCTTCGTTATTTAACTCTTTAGGTGCCAATATAAAATAATAAAAATATATCTGCTGCAATATTTACTTCTTCCTTCATCTAACTTAACCTCGACTTTAATTCACTTTTTTTAACTTCACTTTACCTTACTTTAACTTAATTGACATTTAACCCAAACTTAACTTTAATTCTATGGCTTGAAACAAATAGTTGAAATGTATTCACCGCCACAGAAAGCAACTGAGGCCAAAACATTGATTGTTTTCAAGAAGGAGTTAGATAAAGTTCTTGGGCCTAAAGGGATCAAAGGGTATTGAGGGGTGAGATGGGAAGAAAGTACTGAGTGGATGATCAGCCATGATCATATAGACTAGCAAAGCAGGTTCGAAGGGCCGAATGGCCTACTGCTGCTCCTATTTTCAATGTTTCTATGTTGCTAGGTCGTTTATTTGAAGTGTTTCAGAGTGCCTGAGAGGTATCTACCTTGTACTTCAGCCAGGCGTGTCTCTAAACTGGAAAGCGCCTGATTATTTGTCCAAATTCAGAAGCCTGTGCTGCCAACCTAAATGAAGTAAGAAACCTGTCTTGATTGCAAAGTAAACATTCGCCATGTGAACAAAAACTTCTCTTTCATAGTTCACCGACAGGGATGGGAGGGGTGAATTGAAACCTGATACCAATTCCAAGTCCTGCTTCACATTTCCGTGCAAATTCAGGCTGACGTTCCTTCAGAATTGAATTTGCACCTTCTTCCATCATGGTTCATATCTGCTGCCTCTACTATTTCCAGCTGAGATGAATTAGTGCATCACAATCATGTGGCTGTTTGGCAGTGTCCCAACCTCCAAGCCAGGAGGCCTGGGGTCAAGTCGTACCTGCTTCAGGCATGTGAACATTTCTGAACAGGTTGGTTAGGAAAATTGCTCAAGAGCAACATTATTAAAATCACAGAGTGCCTGGGGTTGTAACAGTTTGAAAACAGATAGCAAAAGGGGAGAAGCAGAGAGTTAAACACAAACTCAAGGTGATGGTGCCAGGAAGCAAAACAAAGAGCCTTGTGTGTTTTAGGTCGGGAGGCAAAATCATTGATGGGTGTAATAAATGGAGCCATAAGAGGGCTTTAGTGAGGAGCTAAAATAGTGAGAAAAATATACAATGGCAATTGGCATGGTATATATCATTGTCTCACTCCAGCGCAAGGCAGAGGGAATGCAACATTACCTGAGTGCCACCCTCTACAACATTACTAAACCTAAATATCCGGTTCTTTTGTTCTCAAGACTGCAAGAAACTAAAGAATGTCATGAACACAGCCCAGTCCATCACACAAGCAAGCCTTCCATCTGGCTGACTCAGGAAAGCAACTGACATCATCAAAGACTCCTCCCACTCCAGTTCTACTTTCATTCACCCTCTTCCCTCGGGTGGAAGATATAAAAGTGTGAATACGTGTACGGACAGATTCAAGAACAGCTTCTTCCCCTCTGTTATCAGACTAATGAATAGACATCTCAAATGTTAATTCTAATCTCTCTCTCTCTCTCTGCACCTTCTCTGCGGCTGTAATGCTGTATTCTGCTACCCTGATGCACTTTGTATGGTACAACCTTCCTGTATCGCTTGCAAAACAGCACTTTTCTCTGTATCTCAGTATATGTGGCAATAATAAATCATATAATCTAGTCATATAGTGTAGTAGCTATACCATATATCAAAAACATTTCATTGTCTGTCAGATGCTCAGAGACTTCCTCGGGATATACAAGATGCATATAAAAATTCAAGTATTCTATTTCTTGCTCAGCCTCACCAACTTATTCTCTCATTTTTTCATATTTCCAAAGAGCCGCGTCCAAATTGAATGCCAATGAGTTTTCCTGCAGGCTAATTTGAGCAGATGGCAGGAATTTCAATGTGCCACAGAAGGAAAACCTCAAAGTCAAAGCTGGTGAATAGAAATAGGTTGGTGTCTCAGGTGAAACCCAATCAGTCCTGCTCTGTGGTTCCACAGCAGGAGAGGAAAGGGAATAAATGTGGTCCAGTCAGACAGACCTGCAGCAGCATTGAGGTATGGGATGTTACTAAGAATACAAAACACGCAACAGAATAGAAACTCATTGTATGCAGATAGAGTTTCCCCAGCGATAATTCAATCGGGGGATGATTTAATAAACTAGGAACATCTGAACTAGAATTGCTCCAATAACTTCCTGAAGAAGGGCTTATGCCCGAAACGTCGATTCTCCTGTTCCTTGGATGCTGCCTGACCTGCTGCGCTTTTCCAGCAACACATTTTCAGCTCTGATCTCCAGCATCTGCAGCCCTCACTTTCTCCTCCATTAACTTCCTGCCTTGCTCCACACATAACAGCTTTTAAAGAGTTTATGTTTTTTCTTTATTCATTCACAGGATGAGGTTATCACCTAGCCAGGCAGCATTTGTTGCCCACTCCTCATTGTCCAGGGGGCAGTGAAGTCAACCACATTACTGTGGATCTGGAGTCACATGTAGGCCAAACCAGGTAAAGATAGCAGTTTCCTTCCCTAAAGGATATTAGTGAATGAGATGAGTTTTGCCAACAATTAGCAATGGACTCATGGTCATCACTAGACTCTTAATTCTTATTTTGATTTTCTTTCCATAAACAATTTGGTGGACACCATATGATCAAGGAGAATATTCATTGAAGGTGAGTTTCCTTAAAGTATAAGAGATTATAGTGCTATAGTGTTGACCAAGCTGGTGTTCTTCAGCACTGACGCGATGGCCAAGATGTTTTCGCAGGCTCAGTTCCAAAGTTCAGGAAATTCAGTGGGACTGAGGCAGTTATTTGACCAGTAACGGTCCATTACCTGATTCCTGGGATGGTGGGATTGGCACATGACAAGCAACTGGATCACTTCTGGTCGGCATGGACAAGTTGGACCGAAGGGTCTGTTTCCATCCTGTACATCTCCGTGACTGTAAGACTCTATATTCACTGGAGCTCAGACAAATGAAGGAGGAATCTTATGGAAACTAATAACATTCTAACGGGACTAGGCAGCATTAATGCAGGAAGGATGTTCCCAGTCACTGAGGAATCCAGAACCAGGCGTCATAGTCAAAGGATATGGAATATTTAAGGACTGACTTCACCCAGAAAAGGGTGAGCCTGTAGAAATCTCTGCCACAGAAAACAGTTGAGGCCAAAACATTGAATACTTTCAAGAAGGAGTTAGGTATAGTTCACACGGTTAAAGATATCATAGGGCACAGAAGGAAATTAGGAACAGGGAACTGATTGGATGATCAGCCATCATCATATTGAATGGTAGAACAGGCCTAGGGCAACATGGCCTACTCCCACTCCTATTTCCAATGTTTCTACTCCAAGGCAGCTTCTGCAGCCACAAAGGATGGGAGTGGCTGCTGTTGAGACTGCAGGGGGAGCAAGGCCGCTCAATACAGAGGGCTAGAATATCCTGGAGACAACTCTTCGTGTGCCACGCAGACAGCTAGGTCCCAGCACCTTAATGGTTGAACTCTCCAGCTCAGTGACAGAAGAGGGCCATGAAGTCTCGGGGAAGGAAAGACTCCAGGTCATGCAGAGGGGAAAGAGGGGTGGGATTTTAAGACAGATAAAACATGCTGAGTTGGTAATTGGCACACATTCTCACACACACACACAATTGCACACACACGCAGACACTCACAAGCACACGCACACAGTCACACACAGAGACACACACTCACAAACACGCCTAAACACACTCAGACACGCTCACTCACATAACCACACACACACAAGCACACATTCACAGACACACGCAGACATTTTTACAATGTAAACACATACACACAAAGACACACGTACACGCAGATGCACACACAAACACACAAATGCACACATGCACACACACAGATACATGCTTACAAAAGCATACACATGAACCCACACACACACTCATACAAACAGACAGACACACACATACACATGCACACACACACACAATACACACATACATGTTCACAAAAGCTCACACATGAACCGGCGCACAGACTCACACACTTACATAGGCACACGCAGACAGACCCATATACAGGCATGCACACGCAGACAGACACATACACACTTGCACACACAGACAGACACATACGCATACACACGCACACATAGAAAGACACGCAGTCTCACTCTTGCATATACACACACACTCGTACACAGACAGGTATGCACATGCATGCAGACACATACATGCACACATAGACAGACACACGCACACGCATTCACACATGCTCTCACACACACACGCACTTACATACTGACACACTCTCACGCACAGGCACACACCCAATAACACACATATACACACACTATTATGCATACACACATGTTCTAGAATTTTGCTGAATATAGTTTGCTGCCTTTTTGTTTTAAATGTAATTGCAAATGTGCAATTTAGCCACGAACATATTCAATGTCAGAACAGGCTTGAGTGGCCGAATGGCCTGATTCATATGTTTGTATCAAGATTTTACAGGCTGTGGACCAGTAAACAAGAAGCCCTGCACTCAACTCTTTCACCCAGTCTCAAATTACACACATCACACGTGCAGTCTATTTCCCACTTTTGTTTAATTAACACATAATCAGGTCCAAATTCTACTCTGTGGTTTCTAAGTTAACTAGAAGCCTTTATCCAAGCAGACAATAGCAATAGAAGCTCCATGATCTAATTTATCTGTCATGCCATTGAAGAATCAATGAGGTTTGTCAGCTTGAATCTTCCTCAGTTCATTCCGTGCTGTCTGATTCCTATTAAATTATTACTGTACAGTCGTGTTTCTGACTTTTCTTTGAAATAGATTCCATTATTGATGCCACATTAGTGGACTGGTGGCTGCCTGGGACTAATTTGTCACTTATATGTATTGTACTCACTTAGCTCAGAGACTGCTGTGCATGTCTCACAGTCAGAGTTATTTGCCTACAGACATGCCTGCAAAATGCTTGTTATTCAATTGCTGAACAGCTTCTGTAGCTGACAGGAGAGGGCACAATCATTATGATCCAGAGGTGTGTAACCCAATAAATTGCTACCAGGATAAAAATAGGAATCCAGGGTCCAAGTGTGCAACAGACATGAGGAGCTGAGCATCAGTTGGACCATTCCATATCACCCATCCTTCATGGAGAAAATTTTAAAGAAAAACACCTTTGACCACAAATCCATCAGCAAATGATCAGCACATGATCAGCACATAGCATCCTTGAGAAGCTGTGGGAAAAGGAGAGGGTAGATCCTGTCGGATTGTTCCCTGAGCAGACCGTTAAAGTCATTTGGCAGAATGCCTCATCAACAGAACTTTCCAATTAGCACCAAGACATCGCTTGGCTCATGATGAGGAGGGCACTGCCCGTGAGATCCTTCACATACCCCCGGACGCTGTGTGCACACTTGCCCTCGAAGCAGCTGTGGGGAGGGTAGAGATTGTCTCACATCTCCTGCTGCAATGTGCCTTTGCAAAGGGAGTCTGGAGAGGGATGCAGTGGAGTTTGTTGAGGTTCGTCCCAAGCAGTTCCGTGACGTGAGACTCTGTGTTCTATGTTCTGTTCCCTGGGACTCACACAGAGACAAACACCAATGAACCTGGAGGACCATCAACTCAGTGAAAGGCACTCTCTGGTCTGCCCAAAACATGTTGGTCATCCAGAGCAAGGAGCTGACCTTGACCGAGTGTTGCAGACTGGAACAGTCCAAGGTCCTGGACTACATGCTGAGGGCTGCACTAAAGCTTGGGGCAGCTGCTGACGATTCTCAATGGGAAAAGACAAAACCTAAGGTTTTGCTGCCAAAGTACAATGAGGGCCTGTTCAGATCCCAAACCCTCTCATTGCCTCAATATTTGTAAATAGTGTCCTGAATATGTAATAAATGCCTTTGAATTTTATAACTGCAGGGAATATGAAGTTCCAATGTTTGTTTTTCGTGTTACGCAAAGACTTTTCAGAATTGCTTTAGTATCTGCGAATGTAGAAAAAACATTTTTTATGAATAAAGCATAGTTTTGCAGTAAAAAAGTAAGGAACGAACATCTGTTTGGTGTCACTTCTGGAATTAGTGTTTCCTAAATACTATTGGGATTGAGAATACCAGGTTGTCATGACGTTTAACAGGTAATGCTTCAAAAATATGACAGGTCATCTGGGAAGGTGTTTAAAACATACTGACCTGAAGTTGAACTCATGACAAGCAGGAAAAAATTGTAGAGTCAGTGGAGACCCTTTGGTCAGTTCTGGCTACAGGGGTGGAAAGACACATATGATTATATTGTAGTCCAAGACTAACTACTCCTCCTAGCCCCTCAGAACTAGCCTGTCAAAGTTATAAAGAGACTCTCCTTGAGTCGATGGCCCCTGTTCGGTTTGAGTCTTCCTTTATCCTCAGACAATCCCTAAAAAGGCCCCTCATTTACTCATGTAATTTTTACTGTTTTAGACACAGATCAGCGATATTTGAAAATAGGCCACCCCAACATCATGGGTGGTACAGTGGCTCAGTGGCTAGCACTGCTGCCTCACAGCATCAGGGACCTGGCTTCGATTCCAGCCTCAGGCGACTGTCTGCGTGGAGTTTGCACATTCTCCCTGTGTCGGTGTGGGTTTTCTCTGGGTGCTCCGGTTTCCTCCCACAATTCAATTGTGGATTGGCAATGCTAAATTCCTCATAGTGTCCAGGGATGTGTAAGTTAGGGGAATTAGCCATGGGAAATGCAGAGTCATGGGCTTAGGGTAGCAGATTGAGTCTAGGTGGAATGTTCTTAAGGGGGTCAGTGTAGGCTTCATGGACTGGGTGGCCTGCTTTCACACTGTGGGGATTCTCTGATTCAATATCAGGCACAGAGTGTTCATCCCTGAATGACCTGGATTCCGCCTTCTTAAACATATAAAGAACTCAGAAGGTAAAAAAAAAGTAACATTTGCAATGACAAATGCTGGTCTTGCTCAACACTTATACTTCAGAATGAAAGACCATTACAACCAGTACATTAATGTCCAAACCTTACTGAGATTTCCTTCAGGGAAGGTGCCTCACCATCCCATGTCAATCCTGAGGGTACAGGCCAAAATTTGAAGATAATAAGAGATTTCTCTTGGTGATTTGACCAAGAATATCTAACAAACGCCTCAACAATTTCAGGCAGTGAAGTGGTTGAAGAAAACCAGGCAGAGAACTGTTTGAGACAGAAATCATTGAGCAAGGAAATATTTTAAAAAATAAAAAAAAATTACCATGCTTTAAAAAGAATATGCATTTACTGAAATAACTCCACAGAGGCTGCTATCCCATTGCCAAGACCTGCTTTATTTACATGTGGATAGTCCTTGACACTGTTCCAGCTTCCTCAGAGCCAGATCTCAGAGTGAACTAGATGCTGGACACTCCTGTTTATATTTGTCAGTCAGGGCTCCCTGATTGGACCCGGTTAACAGCCCCAATCAGGGAACTCATACTCTATGAGATCCACTTGGCTGACATTGTTACAATCACTACATCCCTCCCCCTCTGAGTCCGAGGACATAGGCTGGTTCTTCTTTTTGTAACTCCTCCTGGGGCATTTTAGCACCGAATCAGGTTCCAACAACTTTGTCTCTGATACAGGTGGTGTGTAACACACAGAAACTCACCTCTTGTGCCTGGTCCGACTCGGAGGAAATTCATTCTCCTCTTCAGGCGGCAAAGGCGTTGATGGAGTGACACCCACCGTGTCTATCTCAGATTCTGAGATATCTTCAACGCTTCACAGAATGGAAGAACCCACACGTTCCAGAGCAGATGGAAAGGCAGTTGAGGAACTGGGCACATTTTGCTCTAGCAACATTTGTGAGTTTGTAGTTATCATATGGTCCACATGATTGTTCAGGGCCATCACACCTATCTGAACTTCATGTGTCACTCAACCTCGTTACAATCACTACAATCACATGACACCTTACTTAGCCTTAGAACTTGCCAGTGTAATTAGTCAGTACATTACTTTGGAAATCCAATCCCCATTGTTATATGGGTGACGATACAGACACAATGTCCGCAGAAAGTGTCCACAAACAGGAGTGAGATAAATGGCTGGGCGTGTTTATAACAACAAAGACGTGATACCTTTCACAGTCACTTTTCCCACAAATTACCAGGTTTTTCAAGTTCATTTAACACTTCCACCATTGGCCAGTGTAACCTTTTGGTTACCTCCAGAAATCTCTGTTTTTGTTTCAGATTTCCAACATCTGCAGTTCTTTATTTTAGCTCTTGGCTACCCAATCTGGGACCATGACTACGAGATGACCCTGCCTCCTCAGAGGATTAGAATTGTAAAGTTGAGACCAGATGATAGTCGATTTGCCTTCAACACATCCTTTTTCCAAGTGTCTCCTCTGTTTATGCTCATCCCGTTGTGACAAGGCTTTGGCTTTAAGAGGTTACTTTGTCCTTTTGTTTTCAAAGAGAGGTTTTATGACATAGGTGCCAAGCTGTCTAATTGGAATGTCAGTAAACAGCTTGTAAGGCCTTGGACAATAGAAGTTTGAACAATAGAAGCAGCTTGGATGGGTGTGGCCAGCTGTCTCAGACCAAAATTTTTAGTTTTATTTTAGCTTCTGGTTCAGCAGAAGTTGCAGGAGTTATGAAGAGGTAGGCATCATCTTTTCCTTCTCTCGATTACAGCTAGAAGATGGGGTTTCTCTCTGCTGCTGGGTTACCTTTGAGACAAATCTATTTTTCTGTTTTTGCCTTTTTGCCAAGGGGTGTGTTTGTGGGATATTACTATGTTGGAACAGTTAATTAGTAATTAGTACTGTATCTATCATTCGGTTAAGTTTTCCAATAGAGGGGGTCTGATCTGGTCCATGACATGATTTTACTGCTGCGCTTCGAGCTGACCAGGGTAATTTTCCATATTTCATTTCTCAGCCTCCTGACCTGCATTCCCTGGTGTGGAACTCCATCCCATCTTATCTCCAATTTCTCAAATCAATGCTATGACAATCAGATAATTTTAACATTGCCTCCCCCAACCCCAGGAAATGCTGAGTTTGAAAATTACCTGCAAGTAGCTTGTGCTGAACTACTCAACATTAAAGATTTAAAGAGTTATTTGATTTTTTGAAAGGCATCAGTCCAATTGAGCTGTTGTATTTTCTAAAGGCAGATTCTAATACACAGCACGTTGCCTCATAATTCACTTTGCATTCCACGTCCTTCAGTCTGCTTCAGTCTGCCTTTAGGCAGTTTTGTTTTTATCTCTCTGCCATTAATTCCCACATTAACTATCATTAACCCTGTTCATCCAACATTGGCCAAGCTTGTGAATGAACCTCACCATAATGAAAGGTTATCAGGTCATGTTTTCCATAAGTAAGAGCTTGAAAAAAATCAGAAAGGGTTCACCTTTCACTCAGTTTGTGTGACAATGCTGTGGCCTTGAGTATTTTTTAAAAGTTGGAACAATAGAAGCAACTTGGATGGGTGTGGCCAGCTCTCTTGGACCAGGATGTTTAGTTTTACTTTCGCTTCTGGTTCAGTAGAAGCTGCAGGAGGTTTGAAGAGGTAGACGTCACCTTTTCCTTCTCTCAGTTACAACTGGAAGCTGGGGCTTCTCTCTGCTGCTGGGTTACCTGTGAGACAAATCTATTTTTTGAATTAGCCTTTTTGTCAAGAGGTGTGTTTGTGGCATGTAAGAGGTTATCTTGTTCTGATTCTTTTGAAGAGAGGGTGTAAGGCAAAGGTACCCAGCAGTCTGGGGTACTATAAACAGCTTGGGAGGCCATGGGATTTTGTTTAACAGCGTAAATGAGTGTGGCCAGCTCTCACAGATCAAGATTTATGGGTAGTAACAGATGCTATGGCGAGCTCAACAGAGTTGGAAGCTTCAGTGAACATTATTTGGCTGTTACTCTCTCTGAATTTTCTCTTGATGTTTCTTTCCTCCTGGATTGGAGAATTGCATGTGAGAATTTCTGCCTGAATTTTATTTTTTGCCAAGGAGTATGCTTATGGGATATTAATATATTAGAGCAGTTAATTAGTAATCATTACTGGATGTGTTATTGTGTTAAGTTATTCTAAATTCCTCTCTCTTTGGTTATATTTTAACTACAGTGTTGAAATAAATTGTGTTTTGCTTAAAATCAAGTAGATTGAACAGTCACATTGCATCTAGAACAGACACTTTATACTTGCCTTTAAAATAAGAAAAAGTTAGGTTCTAGGCTACCTTCTTAGAATATTTTGAGAAGATCTAGTCTGGTCCATAACAGTTTGTGCTGTGTGGTCATGGGTTGTTGTATAAAGGACTAATCATATGGTTATGTTCTGATGAGACAGTTTCACTTCTCGGGCAATATCTCCTGTGTTGTGGAATCAGATGTGACAAGGAGGAGATATTTCCACTCGAAGGGAGGTGGGATTTGGTTGTCTCACTCAATCACATGTTTCTCAGCTCGTTTTGTACGCAGGCATGAGTAAAATGCTGAATCCCATAGGTGGGAGGATCTGAGTCTCAATGGCACCTTTTGTCAAACCACCAGGTGTCATATTTAAAGAAGGCAAGAGCTAATCCCATGCCCAGTCACTGCCACACTCCCTCTACTCTCCCCTACTCTCATTGTCTCCTCACTTCCCCCTAACCTGATGCATGACACCCATAGGAGATCCACAGAAAGACCCAGAACTGAGGCACAGTGACACCCCCACTTCCACTAGAGCTAGACCACAATGGAGTAGACCATGGATCTCCTGAAGATGAGGTTTCGATGCTTGGACTGTGCTGGTGAGGCCTTGCAGTCTCGCCCAAAGTGTCCTGTGCCATTGCGGTATATTGCATCCTTCACCATTAGAATGAAAGAAAAAGAGGAATCTCCTGGATGCTGACAAAATGGAGGAATGTGAGCAATCCTCAAAGGATGGAGAGGATCAGAAAGGTGCCCAGGAGAGGCGCCCACAAGGGGAGGAAAGAGCAATGTTTGGGAGAGTCGCACAGGCCTGGATTAAGCTTCTTCCCAGAGGAGAGAAGTGGGTTCAGAGTTGAATTGTTTGCCCATCTCAGTTACTCATCCAGGAGGCATTTACCTGCTCATAGTGAGGAATGGTGCAATTTGGTCTCGCACTTCTTGTTTTGCAGATTAAATGTTATATTACTCATATTAATTTGCAAATAATATCTTCAGCAGGAACCAATGTAAAGCATTTACACATAATCCATTCTCCATCACTGTCCAGGAAACAGCAGTAGTGAGGCAGTACACTGATTTGGTACTCATGTGACTAGGATCTGAAACTCTTCATGAGCAAAATGACATGGACCATGTGTAGCCCAGTCTCTTATGAGAGCCACCAGCTTAACACAAATCCTGACCCTTCCTTCATCTATATCCCTTCAAAGATTCAGAGTGTATACAGATCCTAAAGTTGTCTGGATTTTATGTGACCATCCTCTAAAGCAGTGTTTAAGGTGTAAGATGTGAGGCCTTTGTGCAGTGTTTTCATTTGAGATCACTGCGTATGAGGGATAGTGGATACATGTCGACCCTTTGAACCTTTCCCAGGCTTGAATATCATTGCACTCCCTTGAAAGGCCTACTCGTAGGAAGACCAATGAATTATTCAAATGTTGGAATCACCACAACTTTGCAGTTTCACCAATGGGAGTGTCGAACGATATGTGCAGTCCGGGCTCTGACCCATTGCTTGCACCTTCATTCCCTTTCGGATCTGTGTCCTCTACATGTGCACCAACTTGGCTGCAGTCCTCAAGCTGAAGGGTCAAGAATCCTTGACATATGAAGCTGTGTCCACTCAGGCCTGTGCTTGTAAGAAGCAAGCAATGATTGATGATTGCAATGTCTGAAATCCTTGGGATGAATGAAGAGGTGGCTCATCTCTTCTTTAACAAAGGTCCTACAGTGAAAATAATACTGCAACACAAATCATCAAATCCCTACAGTGTGGAAGCAGGACATTCTGCCCATCTAGTCCACACTAACCCTCTGCAGAGCATTCCACCCAGATCCACATCCCCTACTTGCATCTCCTGTGAGATCCAACTAACCCACCTAACCTACACATCCTTGGACACTATGGGCAATTTATCATGACCAATCCAACTAACCTGCACAGCTTTGGACTGTGAAAGGAAACCCGGAGCACCCGGATGAAATCTGTAGAGACATGGGGAAAATGTGCAAACTCCATGTAGATTCCACCTAAGGGTGGAATCAAACCCAAGTCCCTTGTGCTGTGAGGCAGCAGTGCTAACCACCGAGCCACCATATCAATTGTAACAATGCAAGTGAAATGGATTGAAAAGGTGACGATTCCTTTATAATGAGGCAGCACCTTTGCCTTTGTATCCTCCCCTTTATTTTCTTCCCCTTCCTCTCTCTGTATCTGGGTATGGGGCTGGCAGTCACAGCTGAGGGAGGAAGCCCCCTCTGTGGTTGGTCATGTCAATCTGGAAGCCTCGGGCAGTCATTTTGAGAGAGTCATTTAGTAAACCAGAGGTAATTTTCTATTTTGTCTCCAAGTTAGTTATTTTTGAACATGTTTTTGAGTTATTGAGAAAGAAAATCACTTGGGGACACTGCAGCGTTCACATGAAAAGAGCTGAATTAATGAGGAGTGGTAACAGGAGGGCTCTCAGCTTGCTGAATGCTGTTTTTACGCTGAAAGCAGTGTGTAATTTGGGATATGATAGCATGTTGTTATGCTTCAGGAAGGACGAGTGGCTTTGAAAGACTGGGAACAGGTCGACTCTCTATTTATAAATGCAAAGCAACAGAGTAAATGTAGCTGAATTGTTGAGTCATTTTCTCTTTGTAAAAGGAGTCAAATTGTCCTCCTACCCAATTTGTCATAATCTCAGATGATAGGTTATACATGAGAGAAGAAGACTAGCGACTGTGGTATGTCTGGCTCAAATGGATGCTCATTACAGTCTCTTGTGTTGCATCCAAACAATCATTGCTTGCAATAAACTAATAATCAAGGGTTCTTATTTAATTCTATTCTTTTGTAGGCTTCAAGAAAATAACATTTTATCGCTATTTGGTGATGTTCTAAACAATCAGATTATAAAATTTTCAATGAAGAGAACACCACAGCCACGAAAAGTGAACATCCCATCACTTCCACTCACACAGACATACAGTCACAAACATATACACATACTCCCACACAGGGTATCTTACACACACTACACACACACACACACACACACACACACACACACACACACACACACACACACACACACACACACACACACACACACACACACACTTCAGGCTTGAATGCATCATCTATCAATACGTTTAAACAAATATATTATTTGATCTTGTAGCTTAAAAGGTTTGTGCTCATTTCAGTCAATCATGCTTTTAACCCTGCAACACACACAAATCTAATCTTCTTGCTATGTTTGAGGTGTAGTTTTAGAAGATTTTTAATGATCAATATATCCTAATGAATTCTTAAGAAGGATATATTGGCCTTGGAGTGAGTACAACATAGGAATGCTACCTGGATTTCAGTGGTTAAGTTATGAGGAGAGATTATATAAATTAGGTATGTTTTCTCTAGAATTTAGAAGATTAAGAAGGGATCTGATTGAAGTCTTCAAGATACTAACAGGAAAAGACAGGATAGATAAAGATGAACTATTTCCACTGATCAGAGATTCTCGAACTATGGGATATAGTCAGAGAATTAGGGCCAGACCTTTCAGGAGAGATGTTACAAACCCACAAAAGGTGTTAGAAGTTTGGAACTCTCTTCTATAAACTGCTGTGGGTGTTAAACCCACTGTTAATTTTAAATCTGTGATTTTTTTTTGTTATGGAAAGATATTGAGAGGTAATGTCCAAAGGCAAATACAGCGAGTTAGCCCACAGATCAGCCTGGATCCTATTGAAGTGTGGAACAGACTTGAGAGGCTGACTGGTCTATTTCTGTTCCTACATTCTAATTCTACCCTCCTGGCCTATTTGAAGGAATCTCTTTGGATAATTTAATAATATATCCCTACATTGTTAATCCAGTCTAATAATACATTGTTTCTCATGCCCACTATAGTGTTATTGCACTATGGTTACTGGGTCAATCCCAACTGAGCGCAAACTGATAAGAATCACTTATTATTTAAAACTTGCCGTTGAGGTGTTAAAGCCTCCTGGGCTTTGAGGTTTTATGCTATAATTTTCTGTGCATGAGGCGTTAATGTCAAGTGAATTGATCACACAGTAGTTTTTAGTATTGTGAAATGACTGATGTAACATATTCAGCACATATTCTAAATTGAAAACATTAGAACTATGCGGAATAGCAGCAATTTGTCTCAACCTTTATGATCTGAAAAATGTTAGATATTGCTGTGTCTTTCTGATAGGTCATTTGAACACTGAATTGGAACGACTGGGGAGAAATTTGAACTCTCATTTCAAATAGTTTAGAGAAATGGTTGAATACTCCAGGGAAGATTTTCCGTAGCAGATCATTGTCTGCATGCTACAGCGAACTTGTCATTTTCGTTTTCTTTGGTTTTGTCATTCCCCACAAGATGGGCACTTCAGTGCAGTTCTGAGAGACTGCTACATGGTCAGAGGTGTCGGCTTTTGAATGAGATTGTAATGAGGTATTCTTGTTTTAGTGTGTACAAAGTCATGAGTATGGTGGAGAGCAGATAGCTCAGCTGATGTATTTTTTTTAATCAACACCACTAAAATGTCAACTTGTTTAATGTGTGGGACATTTATATGCAAATTGCCAGCTGGTTATTAACACAATAGCATTAAAAGAAAATTCTGGAGGAATCCAAGATGGCGGCGTCCTGTTAGGAGCGCGTTTGCTGGGCTCCACACTGCAACACCGATCTGACAGAGCTGAAACCTGTCCCAAACACTTTACTGTAAGTAAAAACACAAGAAAGGAGCTAGGAACCCAAAAAAATTGACTTAGTTTTGTCCTTGCAGCTGGAGAATGCCGAAGAAAGGATGAAAGTCGCCCAGGGCTGGGCCATGGACCCAGCCCTCTGAAGCAACGGGCTTGCTTACTCACCAGACCCTGGCCAAATCTCGCAAGATCCCGGGGAAGCAAATTGAGGAAAAAAATCTGAGAAGCTGGCTCTTGTATCTGCTACACTGCAAGACCTGGGAGAAAGGTTCGATAAGGTCGAGCACAGGCTGCAGGGGTAGAGACAGAGACTGACTCCTCCAAGAACCGGATTGAAGCCCTAGAAACACAGGTCCATGGTGTGTTGGATCTGGTAGACGATCTTGAAAGCAGGGACAGAAGGAAGAGCTTGTGCATTGTTGGCATACTGAACAGGGTGCAAGGTGAGCAACTGGTGGAGTTCTTCGAGAAATAGTTCCCAGAGTTCCTTGGTTTGGAGACTGAGAAGGGAAGGATACAATTGAGAGAGCCCACTGGACCGCGGCATGAACACCAGGTGTGGATCAGGGTCCACGCCCTGTCCTGGTGAGGCTTCATCATTATAAAGACAAGCGGAGGGTCATGGAAGCCTCGAGAGCCCCGGAAGGGACCCGAGGGCGTTGGGATGTGGCGGATGTGATGCTTCTTCAAGATTTCTCAGCAGCATTGGTCCAGAAAAGGAAGTCCTACAGTGGCGTCAAGAGGAGAGTGAGAGAGCTTGGGATCCAGTATTCTTTAAGATATCCAGCGATGCTTTGGATCAATCATAATGGATCCATACATTTGTTCGACTTGCCAGAGAAAGCGAAGAACTTTGTGGACATGTTGACTTAAGTCAAAAGGCCGAGTAGGCGAAGAGGGCAGAGCAGTTCGAGTATGTTCTTCTTGGAGACTCCTTTCTGGTAATAAGTTGCATGAAATGATGTCTTGGATGGATAGAGTATTTATCTTTAATCTCTAAGTTATGTTAAGGGATGAGTGACATATTTTTTTTAGTTTACTTGTCAATAGTACTAACCTTGCTCTTGGTGTTTTTGTTTTCTCTACAGGGTGGTCTGTGTATGTGGTGTGACCCAAGCTGATAGGAGTTGAGAGGGTGTTTGGGATGGTTAGTTCAGTTGTAGGATGTGTAAGTACCCCCTTTGAATGGCGTGTAAGTTCCTCTAATCAGTGCCTTTGGCGATCTTTTGTTTTTCTGTTTTTGCTGTATATGGTTTTTGTAAGTTTTGTAGATTTGTTGGCTGTAATTATTTTAGTCTGTGTAGATTTTGGGTTTTGTGGATTCTTGTTCATTAAAGCTCAGGGATCTGTAGGTCAGGTTCTTCCTCTCTGGAGTCTACCTGGTGCTATAGAAGGTTATGGCTAAGGATGTGTTTAAGTGGTGCACCTGGAATATTAAGGGAAATCATTCACCTGTCAAGAGGAAGAAGATACTTTCCAGCCTTAAAAGGGAGAAGGTGGATGTTGCCTTATTACAAGAAACATAGGTGGATAATGCAGAGCATTTGAAGCTGCAACAGGTGGCATGTGGGCGGCACAGTGGCACAGTGGTTAGCACTGCTGCCTCGCAGCGCCTGAGACCCGGGTTCAATTCCCACCTCAGGCGACTGACTGTGTAGAGTTTGCACGTTCTCCCCGTGTCTGCGTGGGTTTCCTCCGGGTGCTCCGGTTTCCTCCCACAGTCCAAAAGATGTGCAGGGTCAGGTGAATTGGCCATGCTAAATTGCCCGTAGTGTTAGGTAAGGGGTAAATGTAGGGGTATGGGTGGGTTTCGCTTCGGCGGGTCGGTGTGGACTTGTTGGGCCGAAGGGCCTGTTTCCACACTGTAATGTAATCTAATCTAATCTAATCTAAAACAGAATGGGTATGACCGGGTTTATTTTTCATCTTTCAAAGCGAGGAGTAGAGGGGTGGCCATTTTAGTTCGAAAGAATCTCCCATTTATGTAATTACAGTGCATTAAAGGCACACACGGGAAATTTGTAATCCTTAAAACTTTGATACATGGGGAAGAATATGGGATTTTAAATGTTTACTGTCCCCGGCTCATTCCCTTAAATTCTTGATAGACGCACTTTCTAGGAGAAAGTGAGGACTGCAGATGCTGGAGATCAGAGCTGAAAATGTGTTGCTGGAAAAGCGCAGCAGGTCAGGCAGCATCCAAGGAGCAGGAGAATCGATGTTTCGGGCATGAGCCATAGCAACACGACGGCTAGAGGAAGAGCGCCTCATCTTCCGCCTAGGAACCCTCCAACCACAAGGGATGAACTCAGATTTCTCCAGTTTCCTCATTTCCCCTCCCCCCACCTTGTCTCAGTCCCAACCCTCGAACTCAGCACCGCCTTCCTAACCTGCAATCTTCTTCCTGACCTCTCCGTTCCCACCCCTACTCCGGCCTATCACTCTCACCTTGACCTCCTTCCACCTATTGCATTTCCAACGCTCCTCCCCCCAAGTCCCTCCTCCCTACCTTTTATCTTAGCCTGCTGGACACATTTTCCTCATTCCTGAAGAAGGGCTCATGCCCGAAACGTCGATTCTCCTGCTCCTTGGATGCTGACTGACCTGCTGCGCTTTTCCAGCAACACATTTTCAGACGCACTTTCTAGACTGGTTAACCTTGCATTTCAACATATTATCATAAGAGGGGATTTCAATTGTCTCATAGACCCTATGGTAGACACATTGCCCAAAGGTCAGCTGATATCTTCTTTGCAATCTAAATAATTAAGGGATTTGTGTGCGTTGGGGTTGGTAGATGTTTGGAGTCACCTTCACCCTACTGGCAGTGACTTCACATTCTTTTCGAACTCACATAAATGCCACACCAGGATTGATCTTTTTCCGACTCCCGCAGCACATCTGGGCTCAGTGGTGACATGTACAATTAGCAATATCACTATTTCCGATCACACCTCAGTGTATTTAATGGTTCAGTGTAAGGATACTGTGGTAGGCTCGAGGTACTGATGATTGGATGCCTTCATCCTTAAGAATAACAAGTTCATTGAATTTGTTTCCACTGAGTTCAGGGCTTTTTTAGATATTCATTCAGGCTCAGCCAGTAGCCCATCCATTCTCTGAGAATCAGCTAAAGCCTATGCTAGGGGGTTGGTTATTTCCTATTCAGCTGAATAGGAAATTTGAGCATGGGGATAAGCCGGGCAAGTACCTAGCTTACCTTGCTAGGAAAAGGAGTGCCCCCCCTCCCCAAGCCATTACCTCAATCAGAGAGGACACTGGAAGTCTAACATACGATTCTAAAAACATTAATGCAGCATTTCAGAAATTTTACTCTGAATTATACCAATCTGAAAGTTGTGAGAGTGGGCGGGTTAGAATGGAGTCTTCTCTTAGGAATCTGGACCTTCTGGGAGTGACCCCTGAACAAGAGACTCTCCTCAATGCCCGTTATCAGAGCAAGAGGATGGCACAGTGGTTAGCAGTGCTGCCTCACAGTGCCATGGACCCGGGTTCGATTCCAGCCTCGGGCGACTGTCTGTGTGGAGTTTGCACATTCTCCCTGTGTCTGCTTTGGTTTCCTCCGGGTGCTCCGGTTTCCTCCCACAGTCTAAAGATGTGCAGGTTAGGTGAATTGGCCATGCTAAATTGTCCTTGGTGTTCAGGGATGTGTAGATTGGGTGCAGGATAAATATAAGATTGGGGAATGGGTCTGATTGGGTTACTCTTCGGAGGGTTGGTGTAGACCTGTTGGGTCGAAGGGCCTGTTTCTACACTGTAGGGACTCTAATCCTAGCTCCCTGGTGAGTTTGATAAGGAATTTATAAGTATATTGCCAGGGCTGATGCTTAGCTTGTTCAATGGTTCTCATAGTTGTGGCCTCCTCTCACCATCTCTAAGAGAAGCAAACATCTCTCTCATTCTTATAAAAGGGAAGGCTCCGGAGGACTGTGCTTCACATAGGCCCATTTCACTCCTGGAGGTTGACTTCAAAATCCAATGCAAGACTCTGGCATTAAGACTAGAAACTGTACTGCCCTCCATCATTAAGGAGGACTAGATGGGGTTCATGAAAGGTCGCAGATCAATGGATAATATCAGGAGATTACTTAACATGATCAAGTATGTCAACAGCAATCGGTGCAGGGATTGGTGATCTCCGTAGATGGGGAAAAGGCATTTGACAGGGTCGAGTGGCCATATCTTTTTCATATTTGAAGCAGTTTGTCCTGGGAGAGACCTTCATCAGGTGGGTGGAGGTTTTGTACAGTGATCCTCTTGCCGCGGTCCTCACCAATAGTGTATGGCCAAGCAATTTTAATATTTGTAGGGGCAGTTGACAGGGCCATCCCTTGGTCACCACTGCTTTTCACGTTGATGCTCGCACCGCTGGCGGAGGCAATATGTAGGGAACCCAAAATAACCGCTCCAGAAGTAGGGACAAACTCACATAAGATCGCACTGTATGCAGATAACGTTCTTGTCTGCTTATCAAACCCAACAGTCTCAGTGCCACACCTGATACAATGCATCAATCTGTTTAGGGGCTTCTCGGGTTATCAGATCAACTTTGCCAAATCAGAGGCCATGCCCATGTGGTGGTCTCCCGAGAGTGCCTGATCCTGAGGGCGGATCTCGGTTCCGCTTTAAATGATTGAAGGAGGGCTTTCTCTACTTCGGTATATTTATTACTCCCATTTTGGATGGGCTGTTCAAAGCCAAGTTTGCTGATTTATTCAACAGAATCAAGCAGGACCTTCATGGATAGGAGGCGCTTCCAATCTCTTGGTTAGGTTGGATAATCCTCATTAAAATGAACATTCTGCCCCATCTGTAGTATCATAATGCTCCCTCTGCTTTTTACTAAGCAAATATTGAGAAGACTGAACGGCTGTTTCTGTTCTTTTATCTGGTATCTCAAGCGGCCCCTAATTAAATTGATTAAATTGCAGTTACCTTACAGACTGGGAGGAGTGGGCCTCCTAGATATCAAAAACTATCAGTTAAGCTCGTTGCTATCTTGGGCCCAGGGGGACCCTCACTCACTTTGGTTGGACATCGAAGCATCTCAGGCAAGATGCCCGTTTATTAGCCTGCTGTTCTTGGACAAAATGAGAACATTTAAGGAATATCGCCATTGCCCAGTACTCACCAATACTGTCAAGGTGTGGAGAGCAATGCATCAGGGTGAAGGCAATATTGCCAAAACATCATTTTTTACACCCATAATTGGTATGCCAGGCTCTCATCATTGATAAACATTCTGAATGGTTGAGGCCTGAGCACTGATTCCTGCAGGATTCCACTTATCACTATATTCCATATCCATGTATTCCTACTGTCTATATAAAAACATCTGACATCTAAGAATATGTGGGATCAGAATTAGACCATTCAGTTCCTCAAGCTTGACGCTGCATTCTTCACCCTGATATTTCAAATTTCTATCTAGCTCCTCTTTAAACACTTTCAGTGATCTAGCCTTCACAACTCTCCAAGGTAGAGAATTCCAGATATTCACTGTTCTCTGAGAGAAGACATCTGCATCTCAATTTTAAATGAGTGTTTCCCTTATTCTGTAGCTATGCCCTTAGTTCAAGATTCCCTCACTAGTGGAAACATTTTCTCCCCAGCTAACCTTCAAGTCACCTTGGAATCTTGTTTGTTTCAATACAATCACCCCTTACTGTTCTAAGCCGAATGAATAAGTGCTTAGCCATTCTTGATAAGTCTGTTGCTTTATTCCAGGAATCAGTAGCCCAGATCTCTTTTGAATTGCCTCCAATACCAATACATTCTTTCTCAAATTCAGGGACCAACCTGTACACAGTACTCCAGGCACAGCTTCACCACTATCCTGTACAGTTATGACAAGACTTCCCTATTTTAAAATTCCAAACCCTTATCCAGAAAGGCTTTTGCTTTCGTAATTACTTGCTGCACCTGCATGCTAACTTTTTGTGTTTCATGTACAAGAACACACACGTCCCTCTACACTATATATTTTTGGAGCCACTCTACATTTAAATAATAATCTTCCCTTTGATTATTCCTACCAAAGTGCATGACCTCACACTTTTCTGAATTAAAATACATCTGCCAAGTTTTTGACCACTCTCAATCTGTCTCTATCCCGTACAGATTTCTTGTGCTCTCATCAAACATGTATTCTCACTCAAAGCTTACAGCAGCTCACCTTAGCACACCCAGTTAAGCTGATAGAGCAGGTGGGATCTTGGAAGGGTCTGACGAACATGAGCTATGCTGAGACTAGTGTCAGAATCGCACGTGCAGACCTATCGAGACATTGGGAGCATCTCGCGCCTAAATTTACGTGTTTGTCTCGCAATGAGGTGAGAATTTCAGCGGACGTGCCAATCAATGGGGAGAATAGCTTGTTAATGTCTCATTAGTACTGTGACACACCTCATTAATATTAATACTTTACTAAATTTATCAAATAGAATAGATCAAGAACACCTGATGTAGAAGAACGAGTGGGTAGCTGGCGACTCTGGCTTACTACTGGCTGTGAAAGGACCTCCATGCTGGTTGCCAGCACCTCAGGGCATGCTCCATGGGCACCTTGTCCATGGAGCCTGGCATCTGACATCCACCAACCTCCCGGGACAATCATGGCCCCCTTACCAAGCCATTGGCAGTTCATTTAGAAACTGCAGACTTGCATTGCATTGCAAGGCCACTGGAATGACACTTTGTGTGCACGGGCAGGTGACCAGCCCAATGATTGGACCGAGTTGGATCTACTCATTTGCTCCCTCAACGCTCGTTCATTTAATGCCTACCTGCTAGCTGTAGCATCCATGCCATGCCTTGTTGTGTCAGTTAGTGCAGTCACTAACACCTGCAGGCCAGTGGTCCCTAGTCTAGGGAGTGTACAGCTTGCTGTGTGTTGTGTCAATCTCGCACTGTGCTCCATGTGCCAACAGCGTACACAGTAAACACACTGTGTATGCAGCAAGCAGGCAGCCAAGGTCAAAGCCTTAGGGGAGGAAACCCCACTGAAGCCCATAGAGGTACCCATAGTCTGGGGTTCCTGGCAATTGAAGTCAAGGGCAGTCTCCCATACCAGTCCAGGGGTTTGGCCATTGTTGGGTGGGTCTTGATCAGAGGTCCACTGTAAAAAACCCCAAGGAATTGCTCCTGCTCAGTCCTGTGGCTCCAGTGTGGCATGTCTGGGACGATAGGGCTAATACAGTTAGGGAGATGAGCAGGCATTAGGCAGGGGTGTATGCCTAGGGCTGTCGGTTGGGTCATGGGGTCGGCCAATGTTAGTCAGTCAAACCCGTCAAGAGAGGCCAAGGGGAAAGGGAGGGCCTGGGGGACAGGAAGAAAAGCTGGATTGAAGGGGACTGCTGTTGCAGGAAGGAGATTCAGGAAGGTATTTGTGGGGATTGGGGCCTTTAGGCTGGGAGGAAGGAGGAATGATGATTGTAAAGGCAGGGGTGGGATACAGTAACACCCGAATGGGAAGGAAGTCATGCCAAAGGGAGGGGAAGCATCCAAGGTCAGGGGTTCCCAGCTTCAAGAGAGAGAGAGACTGTATGAACACAATGGGCACACTCACCTCATGTGCCTGGAAATGGGGCTGGGGAAATGCTGGGCTGGTGCTGACTCTGGCAGAGAGGTTGTGGTGGAGACCAGAGCAGCACTCACTATCACTAGATATAAGGCTGGAAATTGAAAGAATGCATTGTGAAGAGAAATGGCCACAACACATCCGGAAAGCGGAGGGAAAGTGTCTCAAGCTATGAGGGAGGAGGCTGCAGGAAACTCATGCCCGAAACGTCGATTCTCCTGTTCCCTGGATGCTGTCTGACCTGCTGCACTGTTCCAGCAACACATTTTCAGCTCTGATCTCCAGCATCTGCAGACCTCACTTTCTCCTAAGGAAGGAAGCTGTCATCTTTACCTAGTCTGGTTGCCCTGTGACTCCAGACCCACAGCAATGTGGTTGATTCTTAACTGCCCTCTGGGTAATTAATTCTGGCCTAGCCAATGATGGACTCATCCCTTGAATGAATAAAAAATTGATAATTATTGAAGATATTGATGATTTCTTATAATTCTGCTTCTGTACAAAACTCTATGGATCAACGCAAGTCCAGGAAGCAACGATACTATGTGAATGTACAAATCAATAAAAGAGTTAGTGAGAGTGTAGCCCATCAAATTACAAAAGGTAGCCCCTGAGAATTAAAAATTAAGCCCCTGAAAATCAAAACATAGCCATCAAATGAATAATTATTTTGTGCAGTTTTATACAGCCATGGAGAAAGATTAAGATTCAACATTATTTTCACACTATTTCAGTAGAGCATTCTAGCTCAAAGAGATAGCATTGGCACAATTGGTACAATGCTGTAAGGTTCTGCACTAATTTGTTTGGTGTTGTTCAGGTACAGACTGAAATCTGAGAGCAAAACTCCTGAAGCAATATCAATGCTAGATCAGATGATTTAATATCACATAAACAAAATATTATTCCACACAGGAGCAAAGGAACATCGTCAAATTTGTGTTGAACTGCATATGGGTGTGATGTTCAGTGATAAGAGGGGAGTAATAGGATGCAGTTTGCTGGATATATCAGTGAGCAAATGTCAGCTGTTGGCAGCAAAATTGACAGACCCAACAAAATTGGTTCTGGTGGACTGAACAAGGCAGACCTGCTGTCAGGGAAATTCAATAATGTTAGACTAATGTTACAGGCTTCTCTTTGTCTCGCACCAGGCATCTTATAATTTCAATTATTCTGTTTTGGGTTCTCTCTCCATGCTGGCAAAATCTCACATTGCAAAACAGCATTTTAATGTGTAATGCTGAAGCAACCTCAGGTGGTAATAAGATTTGTGCTTCTCAATGCTTAAGCTTTTTTAGCTTAGCTTCTTTTTTTTTTCCTGAGCCCATAACCAAGGATTAAGAATTCCTCTGCTCAATGTGTGTCTCACCATCACAAATATGGCACAGCACGTTTGCCTCACCCCAGGATTTCCAGCACTGTTTCAACATTATTCCAACAATATTTCCATATTCCAACATTATTCCAATATTCTAACACTATCTGCTTTCACTGGTTGAGGTCGTCACTAGGCAGGCCAGCATCACTATTCCAACAATATTCCAATATTCCAACGCTATTTGAATGTTATTCCAATAATGTTCCAATACCCCAGTGCCATTTCAATATTATTCCAACAATGTTCCAATATTCCAACACTATTTGAATGTTATTCCAATAATGTTCCAATATCCCAGTGCCATTTCAACAGTATTCCAACACTATTTCAACACCACTGTATTGATTTTAACACATGAACTCATCTGAATAGTTCTTGCCTTTGCCCAGTAGGCAGGAACAGTAAATCAGGGACAGAGAGGAGGTACCTGAGAGTCAGTTGGGAGGGAGAGGTTACATAGCACACCAGGGCTCAAGAATCATGAGGGAAACTTGAAGGATTATGACTGTGACCATGACTGGGTGTGTTTGATGGTTTACTTAGGAGGTCCGGCGAGGAATATCCACCTCTTTCACTTCCCCATGAAGAGTGACGTTGGGCAGTCAGTGACTAAAATATTCTCCCTGGCAGCTGACGACTCTATTTCCTCATACACGTTAATTTTAATTTGGTTGGCAATTATGCCAACCGACTGCAGCTCCTGGATCTCAATTAGCCCCTCGGAGCTTTGACAATAGAGTACCTTCATTGTTTTCTCAAATTAAAAGAGGAGAGAGTGGAATTGCTTTAATAAAGACAGCATGTGCGAGAAATACTCATCAGGATTGACAATATATATATATATACTCAAAGAAACTGAGCTGAAATTTCACGTCATGACCATTCAACAGAAGTTTAGCTTCAATGCCCCTACTCAGCATGTAGCCCTGGACTTTCAAATGTATTAGTCTGCAAAAACTGTCACCGTAATAGCAAAGTCGATCCAAGAAACAAAGATCAACCAGGTCTTTAAAGTCATCAATAATAGAAACTTGACAATTCTTGAACTTACGTAAATAAACTTTAATCCAGTGGTGAAACAAATCACAGAGAAAGAGTTTGTATTTCTTTCAATCAAGCAACATTTTCCCTTATATTCACCAGTTTCAATGAACGAATGAAGTTCTAGTCTCAGAGGAATAGACCCATTATATATACTGCATTGACAATCCAGACTTTCAGTTTTTATTTTGGAAACAAGGGAAAATATTGCTTGGATAATTGATTTATAACCGGTTTTTCTGTAATCTATTTTGTCACTGGCTCAATTTTTATCAACACAAAATGAATAAAGGCTAAGTGCTTATAGTTTGGTTGATTGGTGCTTTTAGAGGGTTCTGGTATTGATAGTTTTAACGCTCGTTATGAATAGCATTTTTGAGCATTTCCACACATGCCATTGTTCATGTAGCGTTCATTGGTTCTCTGCATAGTGTATTCTGAGTGAGTATGATATTGCTATAAATTGGCATTGAGAGTTTGAGGAGCCTTTGGGAATGGGGCACACGAGCAGGCTGGGGGCCTTGTGAAATTATCATCAAATGATTTCTGCATCCAGTATAATTTTTGGCTTCTCTGATGAATCATGAACAATGATTCGTCAAGGGGTCATAGAGTCATAGAGACATACAGCACGGAAACAGACCCTTTGGTCCAACTCATCTATGTCAACCAGAAATCCTAAATAAATCTCATCCCATTTGCCAGCATTTGGCCCATATCCCTCTAAATCCTACCTATTCATATACCCATCCAGGTGCCTTTTAAATGTAATTGTACCAGCTTCTGCCACTTCCTCTGGCAATTCATTCCATACACGCACCACCCTCTGAGTGAAAAAGTTGCCCCTAAGGTGTCTTTTATATCCTTCCCCTCTCACCCTGAACCTATGCCCTCTAGTTCTGGACTCCCCCACCCCAAGGAAAAGACCTTGTGCATGCCCCTCTTGCCTTACCAAAATTGCAGGGCAGGTGAGGAGACATTTAATCCTGTTATAGAGCTTGCCAGGTTGGGAACTCAGGCCACACTCTCCCCACCCCAGCAAAAGAGATAGGGGGCACTGGGAATGTGGCACACTATCCGGGAAATAATTCTCATCCACCATTTTTATAGGACAGTGGAGTCGCCATAACTTTACAAACACCCAGGCCAGTATGTGTCCGGGATAACCATCCATAACCATAACAGCAAGTTCTGCATTTTTCACGAGGCATCTCTTAACCCTTCAAAAAATGTCGCAGCAATATTCTTAACTCCCTTATTGATCTCTTAACCCAACAACATTCCTTCTTGATAGAACATAGAACAGTACAGCACAGAACAGGCCCTTCAGCCCACGATGTTGTGCCAACCACTGATCCTCATGTATGCACCCTCAAATTTCTGTGACCATATGCATGTCCAGGAGTCTCTTAAATGTCCCCAATGACCCTGCCTCCACAATTGCTGCTGGAGAATTCCATGCTCTCACAACTCTCTGTGTAAAGAACCCGCCTCTGACATCCCCTCTATACTTTCCTCCAACCAGCTTAAAATTATGACCCCTCGTGTTAGTCATTTCTGCCCTGGGAAATAGTCTCTGGCTTTCGACTTTATCTATGCCTCTCATTATCTTGTATACCTCAATTAGGTCCCCTCTTCTCCTCCTTTTCTCCAACGACAAAAGTCCGAGCTCAGTCAACCTCTCCTCATAAGATAATCCCTCCAGTCCAGGCAGCATCCTGGTAAACCTCCTCTGAACCCTCTCCAAAGCATCCACATCTTTCTTATAATAGGGCGACCAGAACTGGATGCAGTATTCCAAGTGTGGTCTAACCAAAGTTTTATAGAGCTGCAGTCCTGTATCTTTAACACAGAACGAAGACCCCTACCACTCCAGAGACATAACTACAAAAAAGAAGAATTATCAAAGATAAGGAAAAGATCATCAGCTCATCTACTAATCAACTTTGGGAAATATTAATTTACATGGAATTTGCATGGATTATTGTAGAAGTGCACCCTGAGATGAGGGGATAGTGGGGAAGGATGTCTGATCGCCCCTCTCTGATATGTACCATGAATCCACTTAGAGCCATACAGCACAGAAACAGACCCTTTGGTCCAACCAGTCCATATCAAACATAATCCCAAACTAAAGTAGTTCCACCTCTCTGCACTTGGCCCATATCCCTCTAAACCATTCCTATTCATGAACTTATCCAAATGCCTTTTAAATGTTTTAATTGTACCTGCATCCACCACTGTCCCTGGCAGTTCATTCCACACACGAATAACTCTCTGTGTCAAAAAAGTTGCACCCCATGTCCTTTTTAAAATTATTCTCCTCTCACCTTATAAATATGCCCCCTAGTTTTGAACTCACCCTACCCTAGGGAAAAGACCCTTGTCATTCCCCTTATTTGAGCCACTCATGATTTTATGTACCTCAATAAGGTCACCCTTCAACCTCTAACACTCCAGTGAAAAAGTCCCAGTTTTTCCAGTCTATTTTATTTCCCAAACCCTCCATGCACAGCAATATCCTGGAAAATTTTACTGAATCCTCTCCAGTTTATTAATATCATTCCAATAATAGCGTGACTAGGACTGCACACAATGTTCCAGAAGAGGTCTGTGTGTGTGTACAGTGCAATGGGGTCCTGTTCAACCTTGAAGTGGAGGAGCCAGTGTTGGGCTGGGGTGGATGAAGCTAAAAATCACACAACACCAGGTTTTAGTCCAACAGGTTTATTTGGAAGCGCTTTTCTTCAGAGCACTGCTCCTTCGTCAGGTAGTTTGGAAGAGACATAATTTGACACATAATTTGTAGCAAAAGATTACAGTGGCATGCAATTGTTATCATATATTGAACAAACCTAGACTGCTGGTAAGTCTTTCATCTTTTAGAATGGGTTGCAGCTTTCGGTTCATTAATATGTAAATCCCAGAACTTCTTTTAAGTCACATTCTTGTGATAATTTAAGGTTTTATAAAAAAAAGGTGACATCTCAACTCAGACAATGCATTAAAGGTGTGAGGTTAGAGTCTGTCTGTATCCCAATCTTGAGTCAGACTGGCTCTATTTCCAAAGTAGGAATTTGTAAAATATTACATGGATTGACTGCCTGCATTGACTGCCTGCAGCTTGTGCGTTTTTTGAGCAAAATAGAACGTAGCTGCAAATCCAGTTCTGCAAATGCAAATTCACCCCCCTAGACTTATCTGTGTGTGTGTACATCCACGTGTGTGTGTGTGAGAGAGAGAGAGAGTGTACGTGAATGTATGCGTGTGAGTGTGAGTGCACATGACAGAGTGTGCGTTTACGCTTGGTAAAGTGTGTGTATGAGTGTGATGGAGTATATGCCTGTGAGAGGGTGTGAGAGTGTGGTGTGTATGTATATGTGTATGAGAGAGGGTTTGTGTGAGTATGTAAGAGTATGTGTGTGTGGTGTGTATGCATGCGTGTCCGTCTGTCTGTGTGTGTGTACAGTGCAATGGGGTCACCTGTAGTGTGACATGAACCCAAGGTCCCAGTTGAGGCCATCCTCAGAGGTACCGAACTTGGCTATCAGCCTCTGCTTGGCCACTCTGCATTGTTGCGTATCCCGAAGTCCGCCTTGGAGCATGGTCACTCGAAGATCCGTGGCCGAATGTCCCTGACCACTGAAGTGTTCCCCGACTGGGGGGATCACCCCTGCCTGGCTATTGTTGTGTGGTGTCCATTCAACCATTATTGTAGCATCTGTTTGGTCTCCCCAATGTCCCATGCCTCGGGGCATCCTTACCTGCAGCGTATGAGATAGACAATCTTGGCGAGGTGCTCATCCTCATTGATAATGTGTTGCAGGCTGCGAAGAACATGGTGTAGTTTTTCGGCTCCTGGGATATACTGGACAAAGAACGGGGTACGATGCTCAACTCATCGACTGCCAGTTCCGACGTGCCACAGCAAGGAACCGTAATGACCTCCTCAGGAGACAGACACGTGCTGCAACTGACAGGATACCTTTCGTTGTTCAGTACTTCCCAGGGGCTGAAAAATTACGCCATGTCCTTCGTGACCTGCAACACATTATCAATAAGGATGAGCACCTCACCAAGACCTTCCCCACACCTCCACTACTTGCCTTTAAACAACCGCCAAACCTCAAACAGATCATTGTTCGTAGCAAACTGCCCGGCTCTCAGGACAACTCCATACAACCCTGTCACGGTGGACGCTGCAAGACGTGTCAGATTGTGGACATAGATACCACTATTACGCGTGGGAACACCTCCCACCTTGTACATGGCAGATACTCATGTGACTCAGCCAACGTTGTCTATCTTATACGTTGCAGGCAAGGATGCCCGGAGGCATGGTACATTGGGGAAACTGAGCAAAGGCTACGACAATGGATGAATGGGCACCGCACAACAATCAACAGACAGGAGGGTTCCCTCCCAGTTGGGAAACACTTCAGTGGTCCAGGACATTCAGCCTCAGACCTTCGGGTGACCATCCTCCAAGATGGACTTCGGGACAGGCAGCAGAGGAAAGTGGCTGAGCAGAGGCTGATAGCTAAGTTCAGTACCCATAGGGAGGGCCTCAACCGGGACCTTGGGTTCATGTCACATTACAGGTGATCACCATTGCACTACACACACACACACACACAGATATTCCTACACACACACATTCTCACATACACACGGACACAGGTACACACAGACGTGCACACAGACACCCACACACACCCTTATAGACACACACACTCCCACACATGCACCCCCTCACAGACTTAAGACACTCTGCACTCACTACACACACACACTTTCTCACACTCACAACCCCCACCCCAGACAGACACACACACAGACAAAGATCCACATGCACACATATATTTTGTGGGGTGAATTTGTACTTGCAGAGTTACATTGCACTTTGCTCAAAACTGCATACATTCGTGTAGAACTCTGAGCTCAAAAATTGCATGAATTTATGTAAAGCTCTGTTATCTCACTTTTTAGATTAGAATCAATCTAAACATCAGGTCATAGCCAGAGAACACAGGGGGCTAACACCTTCAACATATTGTCTAGCTATCACCATTGTTAACAGCTAACCCGAGAATGCAACTTTAAAAAAAAGGGTTTTGTGATTTACACATGAAAGAAGTGAAACTATCACTGTATTCTAACAGATGAAAGGCTTAACAGACAATCAATTTTTCAATGTATAATTTCAGTTACATCACACTGCAAATTTTTGCTATAAATTCTGTGTTACGATCGAGCCCTCCACAATCACCTGATGAAGGAGCGTCGCTCCAAAAGTGTGCTTCCAATTAAACCTGTTGGACTATAACCTGGTGTTGTGTGATTTTTAACTTAATATTAATTAGTTAGGCTTAATTTCAGTTATCAGAAGTAGGTATATCGTGTCAAACTCCATTGCAACTTTGTGCAGGACTAATGTTTCTGCAACCAAAGACTGTGTAACAGCATAAAAAAAATATAGAAAATAGGTGCAGGAGAAGGCCATTCAGCCCTATGAGACTGCACCACCATTCAGTATGATCATGGCTGATCATTCAATCTCAGTATCCCACTCCCGCTTTCTCCTCAGAACCCATAATCACTCTAGCGGCGAGAGCCATGTCCAGCTCCTTCTTAAATATATCCACGGGTGGCACGGTGGCTCAGTGGTTAGCACTGCTGCCTCACAGCACCAGGAGCTCAGGTTCGATTCCAGCCACAGACGTCTGTCTGTGTGGAGTTTGCACATTCTCCCCGTGTCTGTGTGGGTTTCCTCTGGGTGCTCCGGTTTCCTCCCACAGTCCAAAGATGTGCAGGTCAGGTGAATTGGCCATGGTAAATTACCCATAGTGTTAGGTGCATTAGTCAGAGGGAATTGGGTCTGCATGGGTATTCTGCGGAGGGTCGGTGTGGACTGGTTGGGCCAAAGGGCCTGTTTCCACACTGTAGGGAATCTAACTGGCCCCAACAGCTTTCTGTGGGAGAGAGTTCCGCAGGTTCTCAGCTCTCTTGAGTGAAGAAATTCTTCCTCATCTCATTTCTGAATGGCTTACCTCTTATTCTGTGAGTGCCTAGTTCTGGACTTCCCCAACATTGGAATCATTCTTCCTGCATCAGGATTTTACATGTTTCTGTGAGATTCTCCCCACCCTCCATTCTTCTAAATTCCAGCGAATACAAGCCCAGTCGATCCAGCCTTTCCTCACATGTCAGTCCTGCCATCCCAGGAATCAGTCTGAGGAACCTTCTGCTGGACTCCCTCAACAGCATCATATTGGATGGAGCTCAATACAGCTCAAGATTAACACTTTTAGAAACATTATCATGTGCAACCCCCACTGAGCGAGCTGACTTTTTGTAACAATATCTGAATTGGCCCAGCAATCCATTTAGTTTCATCAAAGCTCAATGGAACAGGGGCCAAGGGATAAATGCTTTATTTCCCTGTGATGTCTGGATTCTGAGAATTACACATTTTTAAAAGATTACACTGCCCTTATCTGAAGCCTCAGAACCAAATTTTTACCCGTTCCTTTCTACTGAAATATCATTCTTCTTCTATGACAGCAATTTTTTTGAATTTATCATTTGCAATTAGCTTCAATACAGACAAACCTTCCAACCTACCCCTCTGTTAAAATGCTTTAAACCTGCCTAGTCTTCTGGATTCAGAAATAATCCTATAACAGACAAGGTCAGGAGAAAATAATAGAGGTGCTCTGAGGAAATTTCTCAATCTTCCTATACCATGGTTCAGTAACTTCTTCAGCAATCTTGACATTTTTAACACTGTGTGACATTACAGAGGTAGATTCATGTGATGAGTGAACATCCTGGACCAGATTGTATTCTGTTACCACTTATTCTGATGCATTCAATTCTGAACAGGACTCACTAAGTCTCTTGGCATATATTAGGTCATAGACACCAACAAACAATGTTAAGGGTGGTGTTTTTAACTCTTCAGGTTATGAAAGTGAGAACAAGACTGAAATATTTTAGATTAAACACTTTTATTGATCTAATGTCCACAAGTTACAGGAATATTTCATAAACATTTCCATTGTTTCTTCACGATTCTGGAAAAAAGCACATTTTATTGAACTATTAAAGTCAATTTTGCTTGGACTAAAACATCTCTACTAGCACATAATCTAAATTGACACAATTTTTTTAAAGGATAAAGTGTTTAGACCAATCTCCTGGAATTTCAGAAAGTGCATTGCATAGACCTTCCAGTCAAATGAATACAAAAGAATGGAAGACTCTGCATTTTCCCAATAGAGTTGAAGAATAAAGGAATGATACTGAAACTGATCATGCCTGAAGTGGGTCTAATGGTTCACCATTTATCTCATACAATGAACGATGAGTTGACCAGGACAAAGAAACTTAATTTTGTTGTACTTGACAAGTGCAAATAGTTCAACTTTTCTTACACGGTGAATACTAGACGCCTGGTAATGGAAATGGATACTCCTTATTGGCCTGTCACATGACCAAACACTTCTCCTCACCACTGCCTCCACCTCTGGGGAGGGTAAATAAAGTCTCTGGAACTCATTACACCAGAGGGTAAGAAATAGTTTACATTTAACACTGAGTCAGCCCAAAAAAGAATCTAACTGATTGCAGCCAGACTCCAGGCTTTGTAAAGCCTGCCTCCAGACTCAATCCTCAACAAAATTTGGTTTCTGGAAGGAATCTTGTATTTGCCGTGGACAACAGGCGCATCCACCTGGAGCCAGATATCAACTGTAACAAATGTCCCTTAGGGACATGAACTATAAACCCCTATCCTTGATTTTTAAATCATTCTTAATTGCAAACTCTTTCCTTCCATTTTCTATTTTTCTGTCTTCCTTCTATGCTTGTGTGTGTGTGTTGTAACAATCATCTCTTGGGTCTGAATACGTGAATAAATAAAACTTTCACCTGAAAGAGAGATTGTTGTAGGTCATTCAAAAATAAATGGACGTCGCAAACAGTGGAATTGGGGATAAAAATAGAACAGCTTATTTTAAAAGAGGAGAGAAGTAAGAAAAATTTTGAAAACGTTTTACCTATGAACAGAAAAGAAGAAACGCAAAATATTTCAAATCACCTTTCCTTTTTGTCCACAATATTGATGTTAAGGCATGTCAGTTTTTCAGCTAAGTCTGTGGTGCATCTTACCTAGGGAATGTAATTTGAGAATGAGTAGAAGTCACTGTGAAACAATCTGATTGTCATAAAAGTCCAACTTGATCATGAAGTTCCGATAGGGTGAGAAGCGCAGTTTGACTTCTACATAAGTCAATCCCCAACTAACATCAGAAGTCACATGACACCAGGTTATAGTCCAACAGGTTTATTTGAAATCACAAGCTTTCGGAGCACTCCGTTTTTGTCAGGTCACCTTCTGCCTCTGACCACCCAGTCCAACATTGGCAGCTCCATATCCCAACTAATATGGTGAAGTACCTTCTAAAGAGGTATTGCATTCCCCTCAATTTCATTAAACCACATACTATCAGCTTCGCAGAGCAACCAGGGGTGGACATAAAATGCCAGCCCTTGCCAAGCATGCAGTAAGACACACCACCTGACAATGAAAGGCAAAGTGAAATGGGATGGCATGGTGGCTCAGTGCCTCACAGCACCAGCAACTTGGGTTTAATTCCACCCTCAGGTGACTGTCTGGAATTTGCAAATCTGTGGTTCCCTCTGGGTACTCTAGTTTCCTCCCACACTCCAAGTAATGCTGGTTAAGTGGATGAGCCGTGCTAATTTGTCCATGAATGTGCAGGTTAGTTGGATTAGCCATAGGAAATACAGATTAGAGGGATAGAATAGAGTAGGGGAATGGATTTGGGTGGGATGCTCTTTGGATGAGCCAAATGGCCTCTTTCAGCACAATAAGAATTCTATGAAACCACTAAAAAGACAATCAATTGTTTATCATCCCTTTCTTGTTTGTGGGAGCTTGCTGTGTGAAATTTGGTTGCTGTATTCCCAACACTACAAAAGAGACCATCAATGTTCCCATTAAGTTGTAGAGACCACACAACAATCTGTAAGTCTCTGCACAGGTTGGGCATAGGTCAGTCTCCTTAAACTACTGCACACTGACGACTATATAAAAGAATTTAACGGGACTGTGTACTTAAACAAATCACCAGCACCATCCGAAAGAAATGAGAGAGAACATTGGTGATTCTAGCCTGAACTACAGAATTCACTGTCAAACACCTTGGGATGTCTTATGATCTGTCTTTGTTCTGTGGCTGCAAATTGTTTGCTTAATAGCTTTGTGCACACTTTTGCTCCTGTTTTGGAAGGATTAGCAGTTTGATTATCAACTTGGTAAACTGTGTCATGAACGGTCTTTCCTTGGCCAACATGTCCTCAATGAGATTCAAACCTGCTAGCATCTGGCTATTGTGATTGTCACCTGAACTATGTCTCTGTAAGAGAATCCCTGGTGCACAGGACTGAATGGAGCCAATTCAGCGTTAAATGCAAAGACTTATAGAATTGGAGAAAACATTCAATTCACAAATTGCAGGCATCATTTGAAGCAGTTTCCAGTGAAAACCTCAGGTAGTCCTGCAGGTAGATCTCAGCAGGATCCAGAATTCAATTTCGATAACTAGGATTAGCTGTCCTTGTACTCTCAAAGATCTTCTCCCCAGCTCCAGAGGTTCAACATTGAATTATATCACCCACATGTTTATTAGATCATTGAAACTTCACATCAGAAGTGTTTACATGAGTTGCTTGAAAGATTGTTATTTGGTAATTAAGGACAATCTTAATATTTTGTGTCTGTTTTACCAAAGCCATAAAGATCCTCTGATGAGATATTGGGGGTCACAGTAGTGTAGAGTGGCATGTTTTTCCTTTATTCATGGGATGAGGGCATTGCTGGGTAGGTCAGCATTTATTGCTCATCCCTAATTGGATTATGCTGGTCTGCTTCAGCGTATAAGGTTCCTGGCTCAGATGGTCACACAGACAATTCCTCTCAAGTTAAGTGTCCATTCAGAATCCTAAATAATGTTTCTGATCCTGATGGAGAGATCTGGTCATTGTTTGACATTGTTTGTGGCCACTAATCCCTTTTTATAAGTCATATCATAAAAATTTATCAGTAAAGTTTTTAAATTGTGAATCAAACTCTGATGCTAAATCTTCTACTGGCTCTACCTCCTAAAGGACTAGACAGGATAAACGCAGGAAGGATGTTCCAATGACTGGGGAGTCCAGAACCCGGTGTCATTGTCTAAGGGTACAGGATACGCCATTTAGAACTGAGATGAGGAGAAATGTCTTCACCCAGAGAGTGGTGAGCCCATGGAATTCTCTCCCATAGAAAGCAGTTGAAGCCAAAATATTGAATGTTTTCAAGAAGGCATTAGATAAGTTCTTAGGCTAAAGAAATCAGGATGTGGGGAGAAAGCAGGGACTGGGTATAGAGTTGGAAGATCAGCCAAGATCACATTGAATGGTGGTGCAGGCACAAAGGGCTGAATGGCCTACTCCTACTTCTATTTTCTATGTTTCTACATTTCGGGTAATTAGCTGCAAATTGTTAATCGTGAATCTGGGGTTTGGTGTTGTCATTGCCAATGGTTTAATTTGATACTGTCAATCTTTAAGGACCCAGCCTGACAGCTATGTTGCAAACACAGTAAGGTATTGGCCTTCAACAAAGATTTTTAATCCACGTCCATTCTATCTATTCTATATGATGAAAACCAGGACATTCCCCTGTTGCATGACAAGTGTCATTGGGGACAAAAGAAAGAAATTAACTGCTCATTCAGCTTATTGCATTTTGTGGATTCTTCAAAATATAATGGCAGCAATGCCCAGCTCTCTGAGATATTTTGAGACGTTTCTGAGTGAAAGGACTGAAATACTGGGTCATATTTCATTAGAACGACTGACTGATATGAAGGAAGAGTACAAGCATTCGAAAAGATCAGACAGCATGGATGGAAGCTGACAGTGTCCTGAGTCTCCTGTGAGACATCTTTAATAAAGGGCTCACTGATACAAGACTCAACGTAAGAGATTTGGATCAGGGTTGCACAAAGTGTGAGGCTATGAAATTTGCTATACAAATCAAAAGAACTGCAGTTGCTGTAAACCAGAAACAAAAACGGGAATTGCTGGAACCGGTCTGGCAGCATCTGTGGAGAGAACTCGGAGTTAGTGTTTCAGGTCCAGTTCCACAGAACCATATTCTGTGGGAGGAAACCCACACAGACACAGGGAGAATATACAATCACCACACAGTCACCTGATGCTGAATTGAACCTGGGTCCCTGGTGCTGTGAGGCAGCAGTGCTAATCACAGCCACCACGCAATCACTGTCATAGAATTAGAACCATTTGCTTATGTGCAGGCTGTGTAAACATTGACATAGATTGTTTGTGCCAAATGGCCTGTTCTTTACATTTCTAAGTGGTGCTTTTTTTAAAGTAATTTTTGTTCCTTTCAGCATGACAAGTACACTGACAAGTAATCAGACACAGTTCACTGGACTCCATACTGACAGCATAAGACATTTAAACTTCTGAAACAAAGTCATAACAGGCTCAAAAGGTTAACTCCATTTCTCTCTCCAAAATGCTGCCAGACCTGCTGAAATTCTCCAGCATTTTCTGGTCTTTTAGTCAGAACACCAGCAATATTTTGCATTTGTTTCAGATTTGGCTATATTATTAACAGAAGCACTTCTGGAGTGGCTGCACAAGTTCCTTTGAAATTTAATTAATGGAGTGCAATCTAAACTCAACGTCTGTGACCATGCTGTAGGTCAGTTAGTAAAGTAGTTAGGAACTTCTCAAAACTCTGTTTCTCCCATCCCTCTCCCTCTGCACACCAGCTGCATGGTTATGCTGTCTGATCTCCAATGGATGTGATCCTTTGAATTCATTTTATGTTAGGAAATATCAGCAAAAAAAATGTTAGTACAGCCATCATAACAAAGAGACTGCGAGCCTTTCATTTTTGGCTTTCAATTGGATCACTGCCTCATAATTGGACCCAGGTATCTCTTGAGACATTCCAGCTGTCGTTGTGCAAAGCTGAGCAGAACGGCTTCTGTTTTCATGTTTAACGCTAATCCATCACACAGTTTCTTCAGATGACCAAGTATTTATGTAACAAGCACTGTATAAATGCTCCTCGTGTTCATTGTTTGTTTTTCCCATGTGTGGTGTGAAATATTTTTTTTATTCATTCGTGGGATATGGGTGTGGCCGACTGGGCCAGCATTTATAGCCCGTCCCTAGTTGCCCCTGGAGAAAGTGGTGATGAGCTGCCTTCTTGAACCGCTGCTGGGGCTGGGGGTTGACTCTTAAGTCCATTAGGGAGGGGATTCCAAGATTTTGACCCAGCGACAGTCAAGGAACGGTGATATATTTCCGACTCAGGATGGCGTGTGGCTTGGAGGGGAACCTGAAGGTGGTGGTGTTCCCATATCCATAGAAATGGGACTGCATCAGTACAGTGATGGTCTTGGCATGATGAGTTATTATCCACGAGGTTGCAGCCGGTACAAAGCTGTGTGGGAGGGTGAAATGTGGGGAGGATGCAGAGCGCGATCTGGACAAGTTGAGTGAGTGGGCCAATGCACGACAGATGAAACACAATGAGGATACACATGAGTTTATTCACTTCAGTAGCAAAAGCAAGAAGACAAATTATTATCTGAAGGGCAATAGATTGGGAAAAAGGGAGGTCCAATGAAACCTGAATGGCAGAGCAGGCTTGAAGGGTCGAATGGTCTACTCCTGTTCCTACTTCCTTTGTTTCTAATGTCCTAGGCCCTACCATATTCAGCTGCTTCATCAATGACCTTCCCTCCATCATAAGGTCAGAAGTGGGGACGTTTGCCAATTATTTCACAATGCTCAGCACCATTCGCAACTCCTCAGATACAGTCCAGATTCAAATGCAACAGGTCTGGATAATACCAAGGCTTGGGCAGACAGGTGGCAAGTAACATTCATGCCACACAAATGCCAGGCTATGACCGTCACCAGTAAGAGACAATCTAACCACCATCCCTTGACATTAACTGGTGTTACCATCACTGAATCCCCCACCATCAACATCCTGGGGTGTACCATTGACCAGAAACTGAACTTGACTCACTATATGAATACAGTGGCTACGAGATTAGGTCAGAGGCTACTGCGGCAAGTAACTCACCTTCTGACTCCCCAAAGCCAACTACAAAGCACAAGTCAGGAGTGTGATGGAATACTCCCCACTTGCCTGGATGGCTACAGCTCAACAACACTCAAGAAGCTTGATATTGTCTGGGACAAAGCAACTGCTTGATTGACACCACATCCACAAACACCCACTCCCTGCACCACCAACACTCAGTAGCAGCAGTGTGTACTGTTGACAAGATGCACTGTGGAAATTCACCAAAGCTCCTAAGATGGCACTTTCTAAATCATGACCACTTCCATCTAGAAGGACAAGGGAAGGAGAAACATGGGAACACCACCAGCTGCAAGTTCCCCTCCAAGCCACTCGCCATCCTGACTTGGAAAATATATCACCGTTCCTTCACTATGGCTGGGTCAATATCCCAGCCCCCACCCCTACCTCCCCAACAGCGTTGTTGGTCAACCCAGAACACATGGAGTGCAGCGATTCAAGAAGGCAGAAGGCAGTTCACTACCATCTTCTCAAGGGCAACTAGGGATGGGCACTAAATGTTGGCCCAAACAGCTATACCTTCATCCCATGAATGTTTAAAACTTTGTGTTAATTTCTGCAAATCAAATTATTAAACACTTATATGTATAAAAATAATATTAAAACAATGTGGGAAAGGATTGAGTGAAGCACTTCCAATATCTTATCAGCAATACTGTCCTCAGCACTAAAGCTGGAGACATTTTTGTGAATTAAATTTCATTCTTTATAAGGCAGGCTGAACATTACAAGCCCTTCTAATGCTACCTTGGTAGTAGTGTAGATTTCATCCACAATGTTTAATAAAGGGAGAGATGAGTTAAGTGGATATTAAAAGAGGGTTCCCAGCAGCATATTGGAGTTTTCCCAAATATCCTGAGGGCAGTGAAAGTGTTGCCTGCCTCAGGCCAAGTCTTAGACTGATTCCAGTCATGCCAGAAGAGAGCAGAAGAGAGCAGATGATGAGGAAGGCAGAGAGGAGACAGGTGCAAGAGACCCCGGGAGAAGTACCTGTCAGGAACTAGTTGAACTTTTGGAAACAGTAGAGACTGATGACACTGCCAGTTCGCAAGGTGGCCAGGTCTGTCAATCAAAAGTTGGCGCAGAGGCAGAGCGGAAGAGTCGGTAATAGGGGACTCCATCATGAGAGGAACTGACCGGGGTTTTTGTGGCAGCAGACGGGATTTAAGGATAGTGTGTTGCCTTCCTGGTGCCAGGGTGAAAGACATCACGGACAGAGTGCAGGAAATCCTCAAGGACGAGGGTGAAGAGCCAGAGGTGGTGGTACATGTCGGCACAAATGATGTCGGGAAGAAGAGGAGGAACATACTACAGCGGGACTTCGGAGAACTAGGAAGAAGGCTGAAAAGCAGGACGTCCAAGGTGGTTATCTCCGGTTTGCTTCCAGTTCCTCGGGCTGGTGTGGCCAGAAACAGGGAGATAATGGACCTGAACTTGTGGTTGGGGAACTGGTGCAGGAAGCAAGGATTTAAGTTCTTGGATCACTGGGGTATATTTTGTGGTAAGCATAAATTCTACAAGAGAGACGGTTTACACCTTAATAGGTTACGGACCAGCATTCTGGCAGGCAGGTTTTCTACTGCGGCACCGCTACATTTAAACTAAGTAGCGGGGGGGGAGGGGACAAACTGAAATTGAAGGGAAAGTTAGAACAAGAGAAGTCAAGAAAGACAACTGTATCAATGAGGCAGAAAACTCGGAAAGGGATCATGCTGTAAGGTTGAGTGAAACAGGGGTTGATGGGAAGGGTGAGAGCAGTAACAAATTAAAAATACTATACATGAATGCACGAAGCATTAGACATAAGATGGATGAGCTTGAGGCTCTTTTGGAAATTGGCAGATACGATATTGTGGGGATAACTGAGACGTGGTTTGAAGTGGACAGGGCCTGGGAAATGAATATTCAAGGCTACACATGCTATCGTAAGGACAGACTGACGGGCAGAGGGGGTGGGGTGGCCTTGTTGGTAAGGGACGATATTCAGTCCCTTGCGTGGGGAGACCTAGAGTCAGGGGATGTAGAGTCAGTGTGGATAGAGCTGCGAAATACTAAGGGTAAAAAGACCCTCTTGGGAGTCATCTGCAGGCCCTCAAACAGTAGTCTGGATGTCGGATGTAAATTGAATCAGGAGCTGAAATTGGCCTGTCGCAAAGATGTTACTACAGTTGTTATGGGGGATTTTAACATGCAGGTAGACTGGGAGAATCAGGATGGTATTGGACCTCAAGAAAGAGACTTTGTGGAGTGCCTCAGAGATGGATTCTTAGAGCAGCTGGTGCTGGAGCCGACCAGGGAGAAGGCAATTCTGGATCTGGTATTGTGTAACGAACCAGAATTGGTCAGAGACCTCGAAGTGAAGGAGCCATTGGGAAGTAGTGACCATAATACATTAAGCTTCAATCTGCAATTTGAGAGGGAGAGGGTACAGTCGGAAGTGACAGTACTTCTGTTGAATAAAGGGAACTATGGAGCTATGAGGGAGGAGCTGGCCAAAGTTCAATGGTGCAATACCTTAGCAGGGATGACCGTGGAGGAACAATGGTGGATATTTCTGTGTATAATGCAGAAGTTGCAGGATCAGTTCATTCCTAAAAGGAAGAAAGATCCCAGGAGGAGGCATGGGCGGCCGTGGCTGACGAGGGAAGTTAAGAAACATATAAAGTTAAAAGAGAAAAAGTATAACATAGCAAAGATAAGTGAGAAAACTGAGGACTGGGAAGCCTTTAAAGAGCAACAGAGGATTACTAAGAAGGAAATACGCAGAGGAAAAATGAGGTACGAAGGTAAACTGGCCAATAATATAAAGGAGGATAGTAAAAGCTTTTTTAGGTATGTGCAAGGCAAAAAAATGGTTAGGATTAAAATTGGGCCCTTGAAGACAGAAACAGGGGAATATATTACAGGGAACAAAGAAATGGCAGAAGAATTAAATGGGTACTTCAGATCTGTGTTCACTGGGGAAGACACAAGCAATCTCCCTGAGGTAACAGTGGCTGAAGGACCTGAACTTAAGGGAATTTATATTTGCCCGGATTGGTGTTGGAGAGACTTTTAGGTCTGAAGGTTGACAAGTCTCCGGGGCCTGATGATCTACATCCCAGGGTACTGAAGGAGGTGGCTCGGGAAATCGTGGATGCGTTGGTGATTATTTTCCAGAGTTCGATAGAGTCGGGGTCGGTTCCTGAGGATTGGAGAGTGGCTAATGTTATACCTCTTTTTAAGAAAGGTGGGAGAGAGAAAGCAGGAAATTATAGTCCAGTTAGCCTGACCTCAGTAGTGGGAAAGATGCTGGAGTCTATTATAAAGGATGAAACTACGGCACATCTGGATAGTAGTAACAGGATAGGACAGAGTCAGCATGGATTTATGAAGGGGAAATCATGCTTGACTAATCTTCTGAAATTTTTTGAGGATGTAACTCTGAAGATGGACGAGGGAGATCCAGTAGATGTAGTGTACCTGGATTTTCAGAAAGCTTTTGATAAAGTCCCACACAGGAGGTTAGTGAGTAAAATTAGGGCGCATGGTATTGGGGGCAAAGTACTAGATTGGATTGAAAATTGGTTGGCTGATAGGAAACAAAGGGTAGTGATAAACAGCTCCATTTCGGAATGGCAGGCAGTGACCAGTGAGGTACTGCAGGGATCCGTGCTGGGACCGCAGCTTTTTACAATATATGTTAACGATATAGAAGATGGTATCAGCAATAACATTAGCAAATTTGCTGATCATACAAAGCTGGGTGGCAGGGTGAAATGTGATGAGGATGTTAGGAGATCACAGGGTGACCTGGACAAGTTAGGTGAGTGGTCAGATGCATGGCAGATACAGTTTAATGTGGATAAATGTACGGTTATACACTTTGGTGGCAAGAGCAGGAAGGCAGATTACTACCTCAATGGAACCAATTTAGGTAAAGAGGCAGGACAGAGAGATCTGGGTGTTCTTGTACACCAGTCAATGAAGGTAAGCATGCAGGTACAGCAGGTAGTGAAGAAGGCTAATAGCATGCTGGCCTTCATAACAAGAGGAATTGAGTATAGAAGCAAAGAGGTGCTTCTGCAGCTGTACAGGGCCCTGGTGAGACCACACCTGGAGTACTGTGTGTAGTTCTGGTCTCCAACTTTGAGGAAAGACATTCTGGCTATTGAGGGAGTGCAGCGTAGGTTCATGAGGTCAATTCCTGGAATGGCAGGATTACCTTACACTGAAAGACTGAAGCAACTGGGCTTGTATATCCTTGAGTTTAGAAGACTGAGAGGGGATCTGATTGAGACATATAAGATTACGAAAGGATTGAACACTCTGGCAGCAGGAAACATGTTTCCGCTGATGGGTGAGTGCCAAACCAGAGGACACAGCTTAAAAATACGGGGTAGACCATTTAGGACAGAGATGAGGAGAAACGTCTTCACCCAGAGAGTGGTGGCTATGTGGAATGCTCTGCCCCAGAGGGCAGTGGAGGCTCAGTCTCTGGATTCATTTAAGGAAGAGTTGGATAGAGCTCTCAAAGATAGTGGAATCAAGGGTTATGGAGATAAGGCAGGAACAGGATACTGATTAGGAATGATCAGCCATGATTATATTGAATGGCGGTGCAGGCTCGAAGGGCTGAATGGCCTACTCCTGCACCTATTGTCTATTGTCTATTGTCTATTATTTTCAGGGAGTTGGTCAAGGATTTTTCTATCAAAATGAAAACAAATGACGTATTCTCAATAGAGGAAGAAACGCCCTGTCTTCAAGTTGGGTTCGGGATGGACATTTAAAGTTCATTTTGAAGTCTTGAGAAATATCATATTTGTATTACTTTGTTAGTTAGTTGTGTCATGTTCAGTTCTGAAATTAGCATATTTTCTTTTCTTTGATTACGCTCGATACCTTTTGTTATAATTCATGACTCAGTGTCCTAGCCTTGCCTGAGAGCAATTGAACAGTCGCACCCGAACCATGCAGTTTGAAAGGTATTAATTGAAACTTCTAATGAGCCCTGCTCAGCCAAACTGAATCAACCTAAATGATCTAAAGTTCCTTTAAAAGCTCAACACAACCAAGTTTATGTTGCCCCCTATTTTAATTCTGCTGATGTTAATGGAATTAAAAATCATCTGAAATATAAATGTGGCAATCAATTTGTTTTATCCTCTCATCTTGGGCAGGGTTTCAGGACACTAGCAGGGCTCTCCTGGCTGCAGTAACTAGGAGCCGGACCCTGGAGGAGCTATTCCACTAAGGTGGTCTTCAATTAAGCTCAATTACTGGGCAGCCAGCACTAAGCTGGAGAGGGCTCTTGTGATGCAGTAGTTATGTTTGGATCAAATTATAAGTTATAAAAAGACCAGGAGCAGTTTAATATACGATTTTACGTCGACCAAAATGTCCCCCAAACTTCCTGTAACAGATCATCTGACCCGCTCTCTTAAAGGGGCAGCATGCACCCAAACAGTGGTAATGTTCCAACCTCTGGTCTTGGTTCTAGACCCACCTCTACTAAAATCATGTAACAATATCACTGAACAGATTGATCTTAAAAAAAAGAAGAAAACTGAAGCAAGACAAAACTCTTTGCACTGACAGTAGAAGCAGTAACCAGGGAAGTAAAAACAATGACTGCAGATGCTGGAAACCAGATTCTGGATCAATGGTGCTGGAAGAGCACAGCAGTTCAGGCAGCATCCAACGAGCAGCGAAATTGACATTTCGGGCAAAAGCCCTTCATCATCAGGAATAAAGGCAGTGAGCCTGAAGCATGGAGAGATAAGCTAAAGGAGGGTGGGGGTGGGGAGAAAGTAGCATAGAGTACAATGGGTGAGTGGGGGAGGGGATGAAGGTGATAGATCAGGGAGGAGAGGTGGAAAAGGAGATAGGCAGGTAGGACAAGTCCGGACAAGTCAAGGGGACAGTGCTGAGCTGGAAGTTTGGAACTAGGGTGAGGTGGTGGAAGGGGAAATGAGGAAACTATTGAAGTCCACATTGATGCCCTGTGATTAAGTGTTCCGAGGCGGAAAATGAGGCGTTCTTCCTCCAGGCGTCTGGTGGTGAGGGAGCGGCGGTGAAGGAGGCCCAGGATCTCCATGTCCTCGGCAGAGTGGGAGGGGGAGTTGAAATGTTGGGCCACGGGGCGGTGTGGTTGATTGGTGTGGGTGTCCCGGAGATGTTCCCTAAAGCGCTCTGATAGGAGGCGCCCAGTCTCCCCAATGTAGAGGAGACCGCATCGGGAGCAACGGATACAATAAATGATATTAGTGGATGTGCAAGTAAAACTTTGATGGATGTGGAAGGCTCCTTTAGGGCCTTGGATAGAGGTGAGGGAGGAGGTGTGGGCACAGGTTTTACAGTTCCTGCGGTGGCAGGGGAAAGTGCCAGGATGGGAGGGTGGGTGGTAGGGCGGTGTGGACCTGACCAAGTAGTCACGGAGGGAACGGTCTTTGCAGAAGGCGGAAAGGGGTGGGTAGGGAGATATATCCCTGGTGGTGGGGACTTTTTGGAGGTGGTGGAAATGTCGGCGGATGATTTGGTTTATGCGAAGGTTGGTAGGGTGGAAGGTGAGCACCAGGGGCGTTCTGTCCTTGTTACGGTTGGAGGGGTGGGGTCTGAGGGCAGAGGTGTGGGATGTGGATGAGATGCATTGGAGGGCATCTTTAACCACGTGGGAAGGGAAATTGCGGTCTCTAAAGAAGGAGGCCATCTGGTGTGTTCTCTGGTGGAACTGGTCCTCCTGGGAGCAGATACGGCGGAGGCGGAAGAATTGGGAATACGGGATGGCATTTTTGCAAGAGATGGGGTGGGAAGAGGTGTAATCCAGGTAGCTGTGGGAATCGGTGGGTTTGAAAAAAATGTCAGTGTCAAGTCGGTTGTCACTAATGGAGATGGAGAGGTCCAGGAAGGGGAGGGAGGTGTCAGAGATGGTCCAGGTAAATTTAAGGTCAGGGTGGAAAACCGATTTTATAAATTTAATCTTGACAGACCCCTGAGGGAGGTGGAGCTGAGGACATGAGGATGCCTCAAAAAGAGGAAATGACAGCAGAAGAGTGAAAAGTAATTCAATTTTATTTTGAGAAGAGTTGAGTAGCAGGTCCCTCTGAACAGAGGGCAAGCCTTTTGCAGCCAGAGATGGGGGAGAGAGCCTGCTGCCCCCTAGTGTACATCTCATAACCTGGTTTATTTACAGTGGTCAGATGTGACATACATTCATATACAGGAATCCAGTCTCTGCCACAAAAGACATATAGAATTCCTAGAGTGTAGCAGCAGGCAAGTCAGCCCATGCCAATCAGCATCCCACCCAGTCTCACCCCACCCTTGCAGCCCTGCATTTCCCATGGCTAATCCACCCAACCATTGGAAGAAACCAGAGCGCCTAGAGGAAGCCCACAGGCACAGGGAGAGCGTGCAAACTTCACACAGTCATCCAAGGCTGGAGTTGAACTTGGATCCTTGGTGTTGTGAGGCAACAGTGCTAACCACTGAGCCACCGTGCTGCCTTAGTATGATCAAGCCTTGTGTTGTTATTGAGTTATTGAGGCATTTGCGGAGCCTATATTCCCCATTGCTTTCTCCATGGCAATACCTCCAGCAATCAGTCGGTTTGCTAATTAGTCAACACCCTTTTCCTCGAAGTATCAGTTGAATGGAACAAATAAAAGTATTTCAAATTTGGCAAGATGAAAAACGTCAGCCACACTTTTCTCCTTAGAGCAATGGATTGTTTCCTTGTGTTATTAAACATGCAAAATCTGTCGTCCACAAACCCAAAATCATGAAGGATCTTCCTGGATTTCAGGTGGGACACTTCTAGTTTCAATATACACTGTAACACTTGGATTTTTCTACAGTCTGCACACTTTCAATAAGGCAAGTTAGCACTGTAATGCAGCAGTGTCAGGACTCTCGTGGGTCAGACAGAGAAATGACCAGCTACAACTGACTAAAGCAAGAGAGGATTTTACGTTTTGCTGCCTCTTCATAAGTGAATCACTCTGAAGGGTCCATGGAGCTTGACAGTTCAGGGATGGTTGTTTGCGCAGCCATTAAAACCTGAGGATCATATTGTTCCCATTACACACTCCCAGACAGCAGTTATTCTTAATAATACAGAAGCTGCTTTCAACTCAATCACCCTTGGGGTCTTCGAGCTTTATTGCAGCCCGCTAAAATTAATGGCAGCAAGGTACATGTTTGTCTGTGTGTCTCAGTGTGTGTATCTGTCTGTCTCTGAGCATATCTATATGTGTGTGTGAGAGAGAGAAAAACCAACGCGTAAAGGGAAGGCTGGAGAATGCAAGTCAAAGGGGATGCTGGAGAATGCATTGGACGCACTACAAGCAAAAATTACTACCGCAGCAGCAACAAAGCTCTGGGGAAAAAATGCAAGTATTGGAAATCAGAAACTGCTGGAGAAACTCAGTGGAGGGATCACTGGACTTTGTCTCTGCAGATGGCACCAGACCTTTCATGTTTAATTCATTCATGGGACGAGGGCATGCCTGTCTAGGCCAGCACTTATTGCCCATCTTTAGTTAGGTGAGAGTCAACCATATTGTTGTCACATATAGACCAGATCAGGCATTTTCCTTCGCTAAAGGATATTAGATGGCTTTTTCCCTGGGAATTGACAATGGATTCATGGTCACCATTATAGTCTCAATTCCAGGTTATTTATTGAATTCTAACTCCACCATCTGCCATGGTGGGATTCAAACCTGGGCTCCCAGAACCCTACCTGGGTCACTGGATTAATAGTCTAGCAATAATACCACTCGACCATTGTTTCCCTTTGCTAAGTGCCTCCAGCAATTTCATTGCCTCCACTCATTGTAAGTACTGTTTACACAGCTGCTGTTTCAAGCCGTAGATGGTTTGAACATGAGCCAGAGCCAAATGTGTTCAATTGGAGATTCAGCCAGCACCAAGTAGCTGAATGGTCTGTGGATTAGTGGCCAGTTATTGGTGAGAAAGACCTTTCACCTGACAGCAGCAATGATTTGGATCCACACAGCTGTACAGCTTGGGGCTGTAAACAAGATGTTGAGAAGTCACTAGATGTCCACAGGATCTGGAGGTGTTTGTAAAAGTATGATAGAATCGGAGAATTAGAGAATGATTACTGGCCAGGGGGAGGCCATTCAATCCATCGTGTCACTGTTGGCCCACTATGAAAGCAGCTTATCTAGCAGTCCTATCATGATTCCTACCGAGTTGGAGAGAGAGAGAGAGAGAGAGAGAGAGAGAGAGTTTGTGTCCTCCTTTTCACCAGCAGTCCCAGGATTGAGGTGGGATGAGCCCTGCCGAGGTGAAGGAGAGTGGTGAAGAGATTCCTTACTGTCAGATTAGCCTAATTAGCTAAACAAGCTAAAGCACAATATTATTACATTATCTGTATTTGCATACATTTAAATTTCTTTCCTTCTTTGAGTAGAGCATCTTTTATTCCTTGTTGCAGGTTTCAGATCACAGAATTGTTTGGGGGCAGTAGACAGCTTTTTGGCCCATTTTGTCAGTACTGTCACTGAGCATTTTGACTTAGAGCCAATCACTTGCCATATTCTCATAACTATGCACTTACTTAAATGAAAACTAATCATCCAATGAATGCCTCAATTGAACCAGTCTCCAACATATTTCCATACAGTGCACTTCAGAACCAAACCCACTCAAAATATGAAAAAGTCTTCCTTTTCTCATCTCAGATTTGCTTCTTTTGCAAAAATCCTTTAAAACTGTGCCCTCTTCTTCTCGATCCCTCTACAAGTGGGGACAATTTCCTTTAACCCATCCATCCAAATCCTTCATGATTTTGAAAACTTCCATCAAATCTGCTCTGCAAGGAAATTAATCCAAACTTCTCCAATCTTTCTTCATAACTGAAACATCTCATTCCAGTTTATTATAATCTTTCCGATCTTGTACGGTCTGCCCTTAATAATGAAAGTTGGAATACTGCATGCTTATTATTAACAGCTCTCTTTACCTGTCTTGTCACTTGTAGAAAATTATCTACATGTACACCCAAGTCGCTGTACCTCGACAAAACTCTTTAGCTTAGTGCTCTTTGGAATAACCAAGTCACCCTTCATTTACATGTGCACAGTGCATGGACTCTGAGCAGTTAGCTCAAAGCCAGTCCCTAGGCGGAGGAGAATCCCCGAGACTCCTGTTTATTTTTTTCTAACTGTACAAGTTTTATTTACAGTTCTTGTTTTTACACTTTTAAAACGTTTGGTTTTGGGACCATTTTCCAAATTCAGCCTTTATAACCAACACAAAATAGCTTCCTCTAAGGATACACGTTTTAAAATACAGCATAACAATACAAAACATAGAGGATTTCAATATAAGAGACTCCTGTTTAACATACTTAGATTCCCTACAGTGTGGAAACAAGCGCTTCAGCCCAAGTCCAGACCGAAGAACACCCACCCAGACCCATTCCCTTACATTTACCACAGCACCTAACACTACGGGCAATTTAGCATGGTCAATTCACCAGACCTGCACATCTTTGGATTGTGGGAGGAAACCGGAGCACCTGGAGGAAACCCACGCAGACACGGGGAGAATGTGCAAACTCCACACAGACAGCTGCCCGTGGCGGGAATTGAACCCGGGTCCCTGGCGCTGTGAGACAGCAGAGACTCCTGTTTATTTTTTTTTCCCTTCCGTCCTCTCAGAGCTCACTGGATGTGGGGCAGCTGGTCCAGGGACAGTCCCCTTTCTAGGAGGAGAGTCCTTGCAGTACACGCACACTGGTCCAGCTCCCTCAGATCCAGCTGTCAGAGTGAACAGGATGTCTGACACGCCTACTTTTTTCCCTCTTGTTTTTTTCCCCCCCTACACTACCACCTAACTGTGGTAGTGCTTATTTTTTTTCCCCCAGCACCCATGGTGTGTGTGTGCAGGTGTGAGACGCAGTGAAAGACACAAGGTGCACGAATTCTTCAGTTTCCACCACCAGGAAGATAGAAAAACACCCGGGTGGCCAGTGACAAACACTGCCCTTCACATCAAAGAGCAGTGCTGTGTGATCAAAACAGTGAAGGGGAGGGTAGGGACTAAATCAAAATAGAGTTGGAGGGAGAAATAATGCACTCCACTCCCTGCGGCGCCCACCTATCTCCGAACAATTCCAGGATGTTGGTGGACACCGCGTGCTCCTTCTCCAAGGACACCCGGGCCCTAACGTAACCGCGGAAGAGGGGCAGGCAGTCGGCCCTAACAACCCCCTCCACGGCCCACTGCCTCGTCCTGTTGATGGCCAGTTTGGCCAGGCCCAGGATCAGACCCACGAGGAGGTCATCAGACCTGCCCTCCCTCCTCCGTACCGGATGCCCGAAGATCAGGAGCGTTGGACTGAAGTGCAACCAAAAGCAGAGGAGGAGGATTTCAGAAAATCAAAAAGGGAGTGCAAATGCCCACACCCAATATATACATGGTCCACGGACTCCACAGCGCCACAGAACAAGCAGTTGGGCTGGGAGTCCGTGAACCACCGCAATCTGCGGTTGCAGGGGACTGCTGCATGCAGCACCCTCCACCCCAGATCCCCGAGAGAAAGGGGGAGGACTCCCACGTAGAGAGCCCTCCACTGGGGATCCCCACCGCCCGGTGGCAAATGGGCACGCCAAGGCGTGTCTGGACGGTGGATGAGGGAGAAGAGGTGGATGGTGTGCAGCAGCAGTCTGTACAGGGCCCTTCTTTTCACGTCCCTAAATGAGACAAAATTAAAATTCCGGAGGCGGCTCAGGTTGTGGGGCACAGGCTCCTGCGGGAAGTACGGGACCTTGGGGCCAATGTGAAATTCCGTCCGGACTGGGGTGAGCGCGGACGGGATCCCACCGCACACCTGAGCGTCCTCCAACTGGTGCACTACGTCGGGTCCGAGCACCGCTGTTTTAAGGCGTCGGATGGCGGTGGCCACGTACCAGACGTCTACCGCTGCCCGGCTCGCTATGTCCTGCGGCAGCGTCCAGCCCAGGCCCCCGGCACCCAGCACGTCCCCGACCCTGGTCACCCTCGCCGCCACGGCCCTCCCCTCCGACAGCCACTCGAACCCGCGAGTAGGGAGGTGCGGATTCCTGAGCAACGGCTCCCTGACGACAGCCGCTACTCCAGCCGGAGGGTAGGTGCGGCGCGATTCGACCATGTTCCAGACAGTGATCAGGTCCTGGTAAAAGACTGGCAGCGTCTTGAGGGCGACCTCCAAACCCGTCACGGTCGACGAACAGGAGCTGCGTGTCATAGTTGAGGTTACGCACCTGGCGGAAAAAATACGTCACCAGGGCGCACCACCTAGGAGGAGGCGCGACGTAAAGGTATCGCCGCAAGGTCTGAAGACGGAACGTCGCGACCTGGGTGCGGACGCACACCAGCGACTGACCGCCCTCAATAGGGAGACTCAGAACCTGCGCGGCAACCCAGGGATCTTTTTGTCCCAGAAGAAATCGACCAACGTTCTCTGGATGTCAGCGACAAAGCCAGGAGGAGGGACCAAAGTGACTAGCCGGTACCACATCATGGCGGCCACCAGCTGGATTATGACCAGCACTCGACTCCTGTAAGATAGCACTCGGAGCAGTCCTGTCCAGCGGCCGAGACGAGCCAAGACTTTGGCCTCCAGATCCTGCCAGTTGGCCGGCCAGGATTCCTCAGCCGGGCTGAGGTAGACCTCCAGGTAGAGGAGATGGGTGGTACTCCAGCTGAACCCCGGTAACTCCTCCGGCAGAGAGTCCACCAGCCACGGGCCGACCAGTAGTCCGGAACATTTGGCCCAGTTGATCCTGGCGGAAGACGCCGCCGAGTACACGGCCTGGCACTCGCACATCCTTCCCAGGTCAGCCGGGTCGGTGAAAGTGAGGAGCACGTCATCGGCGTAGGCCGAGAGGACCATCCCCGTGCCCGTGCTGCGCAGAACCAGCCCCGACAACCTCCTCCGCAAGAGGCGCAGGAAAGGCTCCAGGCACAGGGAATACAGCTGGCCGGACAGGGGGCAGCCTTGACTCACTCCTCTCCCGAAGCGAAGGGGCGCCGTCAGGGACCCGTTAACTTTAACCAGACACTCTGCGGCGGCGTACAAAAGTCGGATCCAGGCGACGAACTGCGTCCCGAACCCGAATGCCCGCAGAGTCCCGAGCAGGTACTGGTGATCGACCCTGTCGAACGCCTTCTCGTGGTCGAGAGACAGGAAGGCGCTCGGCAGACCAGCCCATCGACAGAAATGGATCAGGTCCCGGACCAGGTGGACGTTATTGTGTATCCTCCGGCCCGGGACCGTGTAGGACTGGTCCGGGTGAATCACGTGGGCCAGCACGGAGGCCAGGCGAGAAGACAACACCCTGGCGAAGATTTTGTAATCCGTGCTGAGGAGGGAGACCGGACGCCAGTTCTTTAGGGAACGAAGGTCCCCCTTCTTTGGCAGCAGGACGATGACCGCCCTGCGCCAAGAAAGGGGCAGCTGTCCGGCATTTACACACTCCCCCAGGACCTGTGCGTAGTTGCTCCCCAGGACGTCCCAGAACGCCCTGAAGAACTCCACAGTCAGCCCATCCAGCCCCGGGGTTTTGCCCCTCGAGAGCCGGTCGAGGGCCCCGGTCAGCTCCTCTAAAGTGATGGGAGCGTCGAGCCTTCCGGCGTCCTCCGGGCTGAGCTGTGGCAGGTCCTCCCACAGACCTCTGCGAGCATCCTCGCTGGACGGATCGGGAGAGAACAGAGCCGTGTAATAGTTCCGGACGTGGGCCCTGATGCCCTCCGGATCCGAGACGAGGGACCCGTCGTCGGCCAGCAGCACAAGGAGCTGCTGACGGGTGCCATGCCTTTTTTCCAGCGAGTAGAAGAAGGGGGAGCCGCGGTCCAGGTCCTGGAGGAGCTGGATCCGCGACCTCACGTACGCGCCCTGAGCCCCGACGAGCTGCAGGTCCCGGAGCGCGGCCTTCTTCTCTTCGTACGCCCCGCGCAGGGCCGGGTCCACGTCGGGCTGACCGAGGCGTGACTCCAGGTCGAGCAACTCCCTCTCCAACTCCCCGATCCTGGATTTCCGCCTCTTCGTCGACCCCTTCACGTACTCCTGACAGAAGACGCAGACGTGAGCCTTGCCCACATCCCACCATAGCCTCAGGGAGGGGAAGCTTCCCCGCTTCCTTCTCCAGCCGGCCCAGAAACGACGAAACGAGTCCCGGAACCGCTCGTCCTCCAGCAGCAGGTTGTTAAAGTGCCAGTACGCGGAGCCGAGCCTGGCGCCGAACGGAAGGAGTTCCGCCCACACCAGGTGATGGTCCGTGCACGACATCTGCCGCGTGGAGGCCTTCGGAAAACAGGAGGCGTACGCCCGCGAAACGTACAGGCGGTCGATTCTGGACGCTCCGACCCCAGGCCTCACGAAGGTGAAGGCGATGGAGTCGGGATGATGATTTCGCCAGACGTCCACCAGGTCGAAGGACTTGACCAAGTCCCCCAACCTCTTCCCCGACGCCCAGCCAGTGCGGGCACCGCCATGGTCCCTGCCCTCGAGGACGCAGTTAAAATTTCCCCCGAGGACGACGCACTGGTTCTCGTCGATGGAAGCGAGATGAGCGGACACTTCTTCGAAGAAGCTCGCTTGCCTCGGCCCGGCCAGGGGAGCGTAGACGTTCACCAAATGAAGCACCGCACCCCCCAGCCGAACCGTCAGGTGAAGCAAACGGCCTGGCACTGGCTCCCTGACCCCCAAGATCTCCAGCTGAAAATGCAGGGCCAACAAGATAGCCACCCCGCCAGATCTGTGGGCGAGGTGACTCATGTAGACCCCCCCCCTCGCCACTCCAGGAGCCAGGTGGCTTCGTCTCCCGGGATAGTGTGGGTTTCTTGCAGGAAGCACACCGCATACCTCCCGTCCCGAAGGACCGAGAGGGTCTGGAATCTGCGCTGTGACTCCCTGCTGCCGTTGATGTTGAGGCTGGCTATAGTTGTCTCCATGTCAGAAGCGTTGTGCAACCACCACCAGTACAGATAACAAACCTATCTACATATTTACAGGGAGGACGAGGGAGGGGCACTGAAGTCCCTCACCAGGAGTGCCCCCAGGAAGTTCCTGACTCGCTTTCGCTCATTAATGTCGAGCCCAGGCACGTGGCAAGCAGCGTGAGCTGACCAGTAAACTTTTTCGAAGGAGCTCCAGTTGGGCTCTACCCCGGCGACTCCGAGTTTCCTTGACAAATTCCCGGAGTTCCCAGAGGGGGAGGAGGGGGAGATCGGTGGGGGGCACCTGGGACTCAAAAGTCACTGCAGACGGAGTCCACGTCGTACCCGGTGTCCGCCACCGATCCCGAACCCTCCTCCGAGAGGTCGCCCTCGGTCACCGACCCCTCCCCCACTGAGGGGATGGGGGCTGGTCCGGCGCCACCAACCGGCCTCAAACCCCCAGCGACCCCACCCCCAAAGTCACCGGCGGTACCTTCCTCAGCGCACCCCTTCCCGGAACCCCTCCGAGTTCAGGTCGTTGGGCAGCAGAGGCTTGGGGCCCCGCTCCTCTCCCGACACCGGGACGCCTGGCTCCTCGGGGAAAAGGTCAAACCCCAGGAAAAGGACATCCACCAGGGCCAAGGCCCCCGGAAAAAGTCTGGGAGGGAGGAGTGAGGATAATACCTTCCTCCCCTCCACCGCTCGACGACCCAGCAAAGGGTCCTCCGTCATCACCCACACCTAGGCCCGTGTGGTTGTTAAAGACCTCCACAGGGGCCAGAGGAGTTGAGGCAGCAGAAGGCCCTGCTGTAGCCCCTGGGGGTTTGGGTAGGTCCGGCCGCGGTGCGGGACAGTCATGAGGCACCGTTGGCTCATCCCCTGGAGCAGGGCAGCGCCACCGGTGCGCTACTGGAGTGTCTCTCTCCTCCAAGGGCCAGTGCCTCTTTCCCAGGTGGACAGGGGGGAATTTATGGGCCTTCCCCTCTCCTCCCCTCCCCGCCCGCCTTGGTGGTCATGCGGCCTGAGGTCCCCCCAGCCTTTCCCGAAATACGATTGGCTAGGGGAAGACAGGGGGTGTGGCCAGAGTGGGGAGGGTCAGCTGTGTCACTTCCTGCCCCACCCCTGGTTTATCAGGTGAGGGAGGGCAGGCAGGGCAAGGGCCCGGTTCCCTCTCCGGAGCCCAGAGACACGGTTGCTGCAGGAAGTGGGGCAGCAGTGGTTCCCCCCAGGTTAGTGCCAGGGTGTGGCTGGGTGGGGCAGGGCTCGAGCTCAGGGGCCCCCGGGCCAGGTGTTGAAGCTCTAGGGGTTTCTCTATCGGGGTGGGGTGTGGATGTGGGGTCAGTGGGACCAGGATCAGGTACGGGTTTGGGGGTCAGGGTTCCCGCGCCGGGGTGATGCTGGCACGGCCGCAGGGGCATTGTCGTGCTGGGGCGGGGCAGGTCGTGGGCTAGATGTCGGGGAAGGGGATAGGGTGGTCTCCCCGTGGGCGGGCCTGACGCGTCGCGTCTTCTTCTGCGCCTTCTGGCCGGCCGGACGCTCACCCCCCTCCCTGCCAGAGGCTGGAGCATCGGAAGCCTCCAGCTTAGCCTCCGGTGCCGGGGCTTGTGGTGTTGACTTCGGGGGAGGGGGAGTGGATGCGGAGGCACCACCATCAGCCGTTGGCATGGACTGGGTGGCTTTCTGGGTGGGGCAGTTTTTCTAATTTGCCCCACCTTGTGGCACAGGTGGCACCACATGCCGTCTGCCATCCAGAAAGCGCGGTAGGCCGCTCCCTCGTGGAGGACGTGAATGAGCCCTCGGTGACCTCCTCCCAGGCCAGGCAAATGAACACCTGGCGTCGGAAGGAATAGATGTGTCGGAGGGCGGGGTCCTTAAGACTGAGCAGGAGCGGTTGGACCCCTGACCGGATCTCCCCCAAGGTGTTGAGGTGGGGGAGAAGGAGCTCGCTGGCAATGAAGGGCGGGACGTTGGAGATCAGGACCCTCTGGGCCGTAACCTCCAGAGGGTCGACGGGCAGATGTGTCCCGCCCACAGTGATCCCCCTCTCCACGGCCAGGTGGACCGCCTGCTCGGTCTTAAGGAAGAAGACTGCCTTCCCGTACATCCGGGCCGCAGCGACGATGGCCAGTGGGCCGACCACACTAGCCATGGCCTTGCTGCCGGCCTCGATGGAAATGTTGGGGTGGGGATAGGCCTCTACCCCCAGGCATTTAGTCAGGTGCCTGAAGGGGGTTGCGGTTGCGGCCGGGGTTGGGACAGCCGAGCCTAAGGTAGCGGCTACCCCGGCGTAGGTGCGGCTGGGCCCCGCGACCTTCGGGCTCACCATACTCTGCTGCTGGATATTGGCAGGCCCCAGGCAGCAGCGGTGGAGGTGGGCCTCTGGCAGCAGCAGTGGTGGTGGTTGTGGGGAGGGGCCCAAGGCGAGTCCCAGGCAGCGATGGTGGAGACCGGCCTCAGGCAACAGCAGCAGTGGAAGCAGGCCTCGGGCGAGTCCCAGGTAGGCCCTTGGTCACAGCGGTGGGGGCAGACCTGTTGGGGAGGGTCCCCAAGGCAAGTCCCAGGCAGCAATAGTGGTGGAGGTTGTGGGGAGGGGCCCCAAGGCAAGTCCCAGGCAGCAGTGGTGGTGGGAGTTGTGGGGAGGGCCCCAGGGCGAGTCCCAGGCAGTGGTGGTGGAGGCAGGCCTCAGGCAACAGCAGCAGTGGAGGCAGGCCTTGGGCGAGTCCCAGGTAGGCCCTCGGTCGCAGCAGTGGGGGCAGACCTGTGGGGAGGGTCCCCAAGGCAAGTCCCAGGCAGCCTCAACATTGAGTCCCAGGCAGCAGCAGCAGTGGAGGTTGGCCTCCAGCAGTGGCAGTGGTGGACGTCTTGGGGAGGGGACAAGGCGAGTCCCAGGCAGCGGCGGTGGAGGCAGGCCTCAGGCAAGTCCTAGGCAGGCCCTCGGTCACAGCGGTGGGGGGCAGACCTGTTGGGGAGGGTCCCCAAGGCAAGTCCCAAGCAGCCCCAAAATTGAGTCCCAGGCAGCAGTAGTGGTGGAGGTTGTGGGGAGGGGCCCCAAGGCGAGTCCCAGGCAGCAGTGGTGGAGGCAGGTCTCAGACAACAGCAGCAGTGGAGGCAGGCCTCTGGCAAGTCCTAGGCAAGTCCTTGGTTGCAGCAGTGGGGGGCAGGCCTGTTGGGGAGGGTCTTGAAATTACGACAGGGTGGATTTGATCAGGCCTTTTTTTCTTCTTTTAGCTCAAAAAGCAGGGGAGTTGTTATTCTTGTTCGGAAGAATTTCCCTTTCAAAATCCTAAATCAGATAAAAGACGAATCTGGACGATATATCTTGATTAAAGCCCTCATAAATGGAGAGGAATATGGAATTTTAAATTTGTACTGCCCCCCGACACACCCCTTTAAATTTATAACAGAAGCCTTTTCAAAATCGATGGCTTTTGGTGCCCGTCATACAATTATAGGGGGAGACTTTAATTGTATTATGGATCCGGAAATAGATAGGATTCCCAAGAGTACTGCAGGAGTATCTCCCAGATCTAGACAACTGGTGGATGTGAACAAAGAATTAGGATTAGTAGATGTATGGAGATGTCTTCATCCACAGGGCAGAGAGTTTTCTTTCTACTCCAATCCACATAAATGTCATACCAGAATTGATATGTTTTTTGCCCCCTCGATTTTTTTTAAATTCCATATCATCCTGTAAAATAGGTAGTATAGCAATTTCCGACCACGCTGCTGTATATATGGAAACCAAGGAGAGGAACAATGGGACATCCCCTCGGTTTTGGCGTATGGACCCCTTCCTAATGAAAGATAGTAAATTTGTAAAGTACTTCTCTCAAGAATTTAAAACTTTTTTAGAAATTAATTCAGGTACAGTTAGCAACCCATCAATGATGTGGGAGACCATCAAAGCTTACATGCGAGGTTTGATCATCTCCTACTCAGCGACCCAGAAGAAATTGAAGAGAGAACAACAGCGTCTGCTTGAAGCTCGCTTAAAAGCGGCTGAAACAACATACACTGATAGACCTTCTATTATTAAATTGCAAAGGATTACTGCTCTTAGGACAGCTCTAAACACTACGCTTACTCAAACGGCTAAGAGGGAAATATTATTTGCAAAACAAAGGTTATATGAATATGGCGACAAACCGGGTAGATACTTAGCATTTCTTACAAAGAAAAAAAAAGGCCCCTCAGACTATTACGTCTATCAAGGAAAGTACGGGTATTTTGACTTATGATCATAAAAAGATTAATGCGATCTTTAGAGAATTTTATTCTGAGTTATATAACGGCATGGTGGCACAGTGGTTAGCACTGCTGCCTCACAGCGCCAGAGACCCAGGTTCAATTCCCGCCTCAGGCAACTGTCTGTGTGGAGTTTGCACATTCTCCCCGTGTCTGTGTGGGTTTCGTCCGGGTGCTCCGGTTTCCTCCCACAGTCCAAAGATGTGCAGGTCAGGTGAATTGGCCATGCTAAATTGCCCGTAGTGTTAGGTAAGGGGTAAATGTAGGGGTATGGGTGGGTTGCGCTTCGGCGGGTCGGTGTGGACTTGTTGGGCTGAAGGGCCTGTTTCCACACTAAGTAATCTAATCTAATCTAATAAATCGCAGGATTGTGAAGATAGGACGAGGAGGATGCAGTCATTTTTTAAAAATTTGACCTTTCCAGGCCTAACTCCGGAACAGGTATCCGTCCTAAATACTCCTCTAACAGTCCAAGAAATACTTGATGCAATCAGGCAACTTCAGAGCGGTAAGGCACCGGACCCAGATGATTTTCAAGCTGAATTCAATAAAGAATTTACAGAAATATTGGCTGGTCCACTTATGGACATGTATAACTATGCATATAGTCAGGGCTGTCTCCCGCCTTCGCTGAAAGAGGCAAATATCTCTCTTATCCTTAAAAAAGGAAAGGACCCAGAAGATTGTGCGTCATATAGACCAATATCCTTGCTAAATGCAGATTTTAAAATCCTTTCGAAAACGTTAGCACTGAGACTAGAAAGGGTATTGCCACATATCATAAAGGAGGATCAGACGGGGTTTATTAAGGGCCGTAGATCATCCAATAATATTAGAAGGGTTTTGAATATGATTCAAGCCTGTCATCAGGGAAAGATACCAGGAGTAGTAGTTTCATTAGACGCGGAAAAGGCATTTGATAGGGTTGAATGGTCATATTAGTTTTACACATTGGAAAGGTTTGGTGTTGGAAAGCTGTTTACCAAATGGGTCTCAACATTGTATAATGATCCCAAAGCAGTTGTGGTTACCAATGGATTAGGTTCGGATAGCTTCAGTGTGGGTAGGGGCTGCCATCAGGGATGTCCTCTCTCGCCATTGTTATTTACGCTAATAATTGAACCACTAGCAGAAGCTATACGAGCTGATCCTAATATAACGGCCCCGAGGATTGGTACAGGTAAACATAAAATTACCCTTTATGCAGATGATGTTCTTCTATTCCTCAGTAATCCTCTGATGTCCGTACCTCGCCTAATCCAAGTTATTAATACATTTAGTGCATTCTCAGGCTATAAAATTAATTTTTCAAAATCGGAGGCTATGCCAATGGGTGGCCTTGCTATGACACCTCACTTAGTGGACAGATCCCTTTTTCCCTTTCACTGGTCCCTGGAGGGCTTCTTATATTTAGGCATTTTTATTACCCCAGTATTTGGTCAGTTGTATAAGGCTAATTTTGTGCATTTACTGGAAAGGATAAGGCAGGACCTCCAGCGATGGGGAGACCTTCCAATTTCCTGGTTGGGTAGAATAGTGCTAATCAAAATGAATGTCCTGCCCCGTCTCCTATATCCTATGAGAATGCTTCCGGTGATGCTGCCGAGGACGGCTCTACATAAATTATATGGCTGGCTGGGTTCCTTTATCTGGAATCATAGACGGCCCCTCATTAAGCTGAAGAAGCTACAGCTTCCACAGACAAGGGGAGGATTGGACTTCCCAGATTTTAGGAAATATCAGTTAAGTTCCCTATTAAGTTACATAGCTGATTGGGTCTTGTCTGATCCACAATCAATCTGGTTGGACATCGAGGCCTCTCAAGTAAAATACCCACTTATTAACCTTTTATTTTCAGACAAGAGGAAAATCATTACAGATCACTGTAAAAACCCTATAATACTAAACACAATTAAGGCTTGGAATATAATGCGGCAAAATGAGGGCAACTCACATAAACATCCCCCTATGCACTGATAGTGGGAGCATGGGGATTCCAACCGGGGTTTACAGATGCCACTTTTAAACTCTGGAGATCCAGGGGTATCTCATGTTTAGGGGACCTATTTAAGGATGGGGTCCTGATGTCTTTTGAACAGCTGCGTCAGAAATTCGGATTACCCAATGGAGACCTCTTTCGATACTTCCAAATTCGAGATTATATACAGAAGAAGACTACGTTATTAGATAGTCTTTATAAATCCGATAGAGAATGTAGTGTCCTACGACCAGTGGGGGTATCTTCCGTCAGTACTATTTATCATTTACTACATGATGAAGTATCGGGAGATATGGATAATCTGCTTAAAACATGGGATCAGGATTTGGGACTAGAAATCTCTATAGAAATGTGGAATTATATTTGGGAAAACGCTAGAAGAATTACTATCTGTAACAGAACCCAGGCTATCCAGCTGAAGATACTTCATAGGGCCCATATAGCGCCGGTTCAACTGGCAAAATTTAAGGCAGGAGCATCTCCAATGTGTCCCAAATACAAAATAGAGGTGAGCACTCTTGTACGTTGCCTATGGACCTGTCATAAGATCCGTAGATATTGGACTAAAGTAGCAAGTACCCTGACAGAAATTTTAGGAACGGAAATTAAAGTGGACCCTGTATCTCTCTTTTGGGCTTTTCGAACTTTCCCTCCCTGGACATGTACGGGAAGAGACTATTTTCTATTCTTTCTTTCTGTGCAAGGAAAAATGTTTTGATGAACTGGGTGGCTGAGGGCCCCCCTGGACTTTCAAATTGGCACAGATTGATTATGGAATGTATTCCCCTTGACTTCCTTACAAATATGGTGCACCGAAAGACCGAATTAATTTATAAAATATGGCAGCCCTTCTTGAATTACATAAATACAGATATTTCGGCTATCCTAACAAGGGCTTTTATTTAATTGAGATTACAAACCTGGCTGGTCCGGGGCCCCTCGGGGGAGGAATCCCGCACGAATACGGGTTTTATTATATCTGATGCTAACACATCCCGAGCATGTAAGAGACTTAAATATACACTCTGGTTAGTTGTAGGTTAGATTAGTAGATAGTTGAGTTTTGTTTTTTTTCGGTATTTTTTTTTCTTTTGTTAAATTTTGGCTATTGTATATTTGATTTAATTGTATATCAATGTTTATATTTGAGAGTTTTGTTTATTTTTGTAAACTTGTAAAAATTTTAAATTTCTAATAAAAATATCTATTAAAAAAATACACCCCCAATTAGAGAATACTCAATGACATCTACCTTGCTGACCTTGTTCCAATCACTGCACTCTTTGTACAATTTTCCCATGTCCTTTGTACCAAAGCGTATCACCTCACATTTCTGCCCAATCCACCAATTTTATGAAAGGTCATATCTTTTTTATTTTCAATTGTGAACTGAAATAGGAAAATGATTATTTTAAAAACCAAGGGTAGTTGAGGGATTTTTTTTTACAAGAAAGTTACCTCATTGCAAGTGCTATTTACACAGCTGCTGCTTCAAACTGTAGGTGATTTGCACATGGGTTGGCAAGGGTTGTGTTCAAATGAAGATTCAGCCAGCACCAAGTAGCTGAATGGTCTGTGGATTAGTGACCAGTTATTAATGAGAAAGACCTTTCAGCTGACAGCAACAATGACAGAAACCCAAACTAGACTATTCCCATCTGCCTGTGCTTGTCCCATATTCCTCCAAACATTTCTTATTCATGTACTTATCTAAATGTCTTTTAAACATTGTTACTATCCCTGTATCCACCACTTTCTCTGAAAGTTCATTCCACATACGAACGACTCTCTCTGTAAAAACATTGCCCCCTGTGTCTTTTTGTAAACCTTTCTCCTCTCACCTTAAAAACATACCCCAAATCTTGAAATCCCCAATCCTGGGGAAAAGACAAATGCTTGTTCACCTTATCTATGCCCCTCATTATTTCCTAAATCTTTATAAGGTCACCTCTCAACCTTTGTGTTCCACTGATAAAAGTCCCAGCCTCCACAGCCCCTCTTTATAACTCAAACCTTCCATTTCTAACAACGTCATGGTAAAGCTCTTGTAAACCCTCTGCAGTTTAATAATATCCTTCCTATAACAAGACAACCAGAACTGGACTCAGTACTCCAAAAGAAGCCTCACCAATTCCCTGTACAATCTCAACATCTCTGAATGTCTTTTCTCTTCAGGTAATTATCCAATTCCCTTTTGCAAGTTGAATCTACCCTAAATGCACTCCCAGGCAAAGCATTCCAAATCCTAAATACTTTCTTTGCAGGAACAAACTTTGTCATGTCACCTTTGGTTCTTCTGCCATTCACCCTAAATTGATGACCATCATAGGGGGTTCACACTCACCTACAAACCCTCCAAACATTAACCCAGAAGGAGGAAAGTAGGAATCTGTTGGATCTCTGACCCAATACCACATTTTGGGTTTATTAAATCCCTGTATACTCTCCTCTCTGAAATTAGAATTCTGACAAGAGGGACCGGGAAAGCGAAAATGAGGGAAAAACTGGCCAAGGGGTTTGGACAAAGGAAGAGAGGACGGCAGATGGAAACAGAGAATGAAAATGACAGAAATAAAGCAAACCAGATAGAGACAAGGAAGTCAGAAAACCAGAGAGGGAGGCAATGGATGTGCGGCAAAAGTATTAAAGTAATAAAAAGAATGGAATGCAAAAGGAAGCAGATATAGGTGGTGTGAGAGTGAAACAAACAGCAAAAAGACAAAGGGAAAGATTAAAATAAATGTGCAGGGCCAGCCAGTGTAGAGACAGAGATAGAATCAAAAACAGAGGCAGAAACAGAGATGGAGAAAGAGACAGAGACAGAGTCAAGGATAGAATCAGAGATAGAGACAGCCTCCTCATAGCAAAACGAAAAGAGAGAGAGGCAGACGAAGTGGTGTCACATTAGTTACTTATAAGCCAGCAGTAGCATTCACAAATGATGACAAACAATTAAACTCTTGCCTTAATGTGTGGTCACAATACTTAACAACTGGAGCACTAATGGACAGTCACATCTCTGGTCCCAGAATTTGGGCCTCAAGTTTACAACAAATTATACCAACGCTTTCAGGAGTTAGACTGAAGCTACTGGCACTTCGGAAATGAATCAGCATTTGCACAGACTCTATTTGTCCTCATATTTCAATCTTGGGGCTCAGGCTGTAACCTGCTACCTACCAGAAATACACAGTTGCTAATCTGCTAACTAGCTACCACCGTAAACATGTCCCCAGATTTCAGCACTGCTTCTTCACCGTCTGAAAAGTCACCAATTTTCTGAGAACATGAATAAAAGGGGCATAAGATCCAGAGGCTGAACAGGACAATCTCATGCAGTGTCACTCTCAGACCTTCAGCAAAGGAATTCTAACTCCATCTGCAAAATTGTTCTTGACATAGTTCAGGCTGAACTTGCAGATGGAGACAGACTTCAAGCCTTCCCATTATCCAAGCGCTAATGCCTGGTATGTGGTCATTTACAGTCCAGTCAATCTTCACTGACATTTCCTTTATTTATCCAGGCAGCATTCACAGCACTGGGTGAACTCGATTAAAGAATTGAGGCTTTGAATCAGAATCTTTTCATCGTGCCTTCATCTCTCCAACAGACAATGGAGTGTCCAAATTCACTTCCCTTTCAATTTCATTTAATTGCTAATTAAAGGGCAGGAAGAAATTAATGTTTGCTCAATCAATTAAACTAAATCTTTGCCAAATTTATAATTGAAAGACTTCTTTTGCAGATTATGCTGCTACAACCAAATTATCAGCCTGGCTTTTCCCATCAATGAAGAAGATGACATGCAGTGCAGCACTGGACTCATAACCAGAACTAGTGTACTCTGGGCCCATTCCTGACTCATGTAATATACAGGAATACGCTAGGATCAGTATGCCACCAGTATGACATCAAATGTAACACTGGTAAACTCTTGAACTCATCACCAATCGGTGTGGCATGCAGCATAACACGGGTATACTCTGGAATCTGTACACTAACATAATAAGGTCCAGAGTGAGGCTGGTATATTCTAGAGATACATGACTTCATCCATCCAGTTAATACAAACTCAGACACATTACATAACCCAATCTCCAGATCCTAGAATCTCTATAGTATGGAAACAGGCCATTCAGCCCATTGGATCCACACGGACCACCTTCCAAAGAGCATCCCACCCAGATCTACCCCTCTACCCTATCGCCATATTTCCCATGGCCAATCCCCCTAACCCGCATATCTTTGGACTGTGGGAGGAAACCCACACAGTCATGGGGAGAATGAACAATCTCCACACAGACAGCTGCTCAAAGTTGGGAATCGAACCCGGGTCCCTGGTTCTGTGAGGCAGCAGTGCTAACCACTGAGTCACCACATCTAGGAGAGAACAGCAGAGGTTTGTACAAAGAAACTTTCTGGAGGCTTTATGGCCTTCTGAGACTCAGCAATGTTTTTCTTCAGTCATCTAATATTAATGCATCGCTCTAGAAATCTCTCAGGGCTTTGCTCATGAGCAGTGTTTCACTTTTAGAGTTTGAAGATGGAGGGTCAAGGAATGAGATGTGATTATTAATTATTTATTTAAACATCAAACCATGACTTTCTTTATTCATATGTCATTACAGTGGAGCACTGCAAACACAGAGTGTTCTTTATTATAAAAACTGATTTCAGTGTTTGAACTTGACCGATTATTTATTCAGCAAAAGATCACAGTAGTAGGTGACTTCTTTACTTAAGAGCAGTGCATACTGCAGTGATGTCAATCACAGATTAATCCTTGATATTTATCTAAAGCCTGCATCTCAAGGCCCATTATGGACCTGAACACAGACAGATTGCAGTGAGGCAGTCTTAGTATCATTTCTGAAGAGAGATTGGGCAAAATTTGCATGTTTGAGGTGAGAATTCAAAGTGTGGAGATTTCCTGAATTTCTTATTATCTGAATTACTAGAATCCCTCAAGTGTGGAAGTGGGCCATTTGGCCCATCGAGTCCATACTGACCAGCCAAGAAGCATCCCACTCGTACGCCCTTTATCACTGCATTACCCATGGCCAAACCTGCACATCTTTGGACTGTGGAAGGAAACAGGAATAGCCAGAGGGAACCCACACAGACACGGGGAGAATGTCTGTGTGGAGTTTGCACAATCACCCAAGAAGCTAATTGAACCCAGGTCCCTGGCACTGAGCCACCATGCCACCCCCCTAGCTGGCAGATTTTAATCTCACAGAGTCAAAATGATCCGAAGTGAGTCCCACTGTATCCTGCAATGGGCCTGAGACTGAATGAATGAGTGAATGATTTTGCAAAGCTTTAGAAGATTGATGAGATTTTGGCTAACCTCAAACCATTTTATCCAAGAGGGTTTGTTTTCACAGTTGTGCAGTGGAATGTTAATATGAAAGTTTGGATGTGTTTCAAACTGCTCAACAGGGGAATGTGAATTTGTTTATTTTGGAACATTACATACTTCTAAGAGAACATTTTCCAGTGGATAATCAAATAATGCTTGCTTGTATTGAGCCATAATCATATAGAATGGCAGAATAGGCTTTAAGAGCCCAATGGCCTAGTTCTGTTCTGGTTTTTGATGCTTCTTTGTTCGGTTAAAAAAAAGTGGCTGTATCCTTTGTTCTTGACTGTGCAACGATCTGCCCTCCATTGGGGCATTCATTACCTCTAAGTAGCACTTGTAGCCCTAGCCCTACATAGGGAATGGTGACCACAGATGAGAGTAGATCCTGCAGGGGTGCTTTGGCTAGGGAGCAGGTGTGTGGTGCAGAGTGGAAATGTGGGAGGTCTTACCCGTGATTGAATCATGGGATCATAACGAACACAGCAACCCCTGCCCATGTCCCCTTCCTGTTCAGAGGCCAGGCGGTGTTATCTGTCAGGTTTCCAACCATCACTGGCCTCAGCCCACTACTCATGAAATATTGGGACAGGCACAACATAATCTTTAAACTGTCAGTTAAGGACCTCAAGTTGGCACCTTGGCACCTAAAGTTATTACTGAAAGGGTCTGGTAGGATATGGATGCCTGTGGCCAAGTAGCACTTGGGAGCAGATGACCATTAGACATGAATGCAGAAGTAGACCATTCAGCCCATCGAGTCTGCTCTGCCATTTGATGAGATCTTTGCCAATTTGATAATTTTCAACTCCATATTCCTGCCTTTTCCCTACGGTTGCATATTAATCGAGGAATAACTGAGTGAACACTGGATTGGTGTAGGAAACAAGCAAACTGTGTAATTGTAGTTTGTAATGCATGATCTGGAATAAAACTGACTGGGAAAGTAGATACCTGGACTCTATTTAAGAACACCTTTAATCTCTGGGATCGCCAGTAAAGATACTTGTGGCATTTTAAGACTGTTGAACTTTTAATTTTATTCTGTTATTTTTCTAATTTATATGAAGGACTTTAATGTTAACCGGCACCTTATTTCTTTATTTTTCAACTTATTCTATGAAGGTTTGTAATGCTGAGCTTTTTACCCTTGTTTCTGTTACTACAATGTACCTGAGTTTTTGTACCTAGGTACCTTTACACTTAAGATGGCACCATGTGTGACTACGTTAGACACTTTCCACTATACTCTTGTACTTGAGTACATGTGACAATAAAATCTAAATTAAAATCTAAATCTAAATCAAATCTAAAACTAAACCCAGCTACTTGCAATTGTAAAATTGTACCGAGTAAAAAGAAAAAAAATGCACTTCTTTTGTGTTATGTTCTTCTTTTAGGTGTGAATCTGCCAATCACACACAAGGATTGGTGAAATAATAATTAACTTCCTTTACTAGGAGATAAGACTACAATTGTTCATTGGGAGGCTACATGTTATACATTAGTCATGGGACTAATACATTACCACTCTGTTGAGGTATATAATCATTGGCAGCAGTTTAAGATTCTTTAAAAGCTAGAGGCACAACGTATCACAACATGTAGCTCATTTCACAATTTTAGCATACCTCAAAGTGTTTCACAACTGATAAAATACTATTGAAATGTGTCCCCAGTTGTAATTGAGGAAATGTAGAACCATATTGGAGTGGCTCAATGGTTAGCACTGCTGCCTCACAGTGCCAGGGGCTTGGGTTTGATTCCATCCTCAGGTGTGTGTGGAGTTTGCACGTTTTCCCCATTTGTGTGTGTGTTTTCTCCGGTTCCTTCCCACAGTCCAAAGTCATGCAGGTTAGGTGGATTGGCCATGGGAAATGTGGGTTTACAGGGATAGGGTGGGGGGCTGGGTCTGTGTGAGATGCTCATTGGAGGGTCAGTATGGACAGCATGGGCCAAATGGCCTGCTTCCACACTGTAGGGATTCTATGATTCTAATTTGGATTTACCTATACTCCATACACAGCAGTGGAATATTGATCAGATAATCTGGCTCTAGCAACGTTGAGTGAAGGTTAAATGTTGGCAAAAACACTGAGGAGACACGCCATGCTCTTAATTGAATTAATGCCATTCTTTTACATCCAACAGAGAGCAGGGGAGGTGGTGGTGTTGGGGGTACTGTTTAATGTCTCACCAAAACCTAAGCACTTCAAACACTACAGCATTCCCACTTGACATTTTTCCTAAGTGCTCAAAACTTCCGAATGGGATTTGAAGCTTTAACTTTCTGACTACAGGGAGAGAATCACAGGCCATATGGGTCTACCATACAGAAAAAGGCCCTTTGGCCTGATACATCTGTGCTGACCAAAAACAGCCACTTCACTATTCTCAGCCCAAACTGAAATGGAGTGAGCATAGACTGCAGACTGGTTGCTGCAGTATCAAATATTTTACCAGTTCAATAAGGTCACATTACACTGGTGCTTCCTAACAAAACAGCAGTGAACGCTTAGCCTAACCCTGAAGATGTTAAACAGAAACTTCGACAGGACTTGCAAATGACACATTGCAGAGGACCAGGACAGAGTGAATGGAGCAGCAGCTAACTCACAACATTAAAACCAAGGGAAACGCCTCAAAGATTTGTCAGCAGGAGCAATAGAGTCATAGCCATAGAGTTGAACAGCACAGAAACAGATCCTTCAGTCCAATCAGTCCACCCAAACACGTGGAGAAAGTGAGGACTGCAGATGAGTGTTGTGCTGGAAAATCGACATTTCGAACATAATGAAGGGCTTATCCCCGAAACGTCGATTCTCCTGCTTCTCGGATGCTGTCTGACCGGCTGTGCTTTTCCAGCACCACACTCTTCCACCTCAACCATGTTCTCAACTGAACTAGTCCTAGGGCAATTGTTGCCTGTCCTGTTAATTTTCCACTAATTCCTATGCAGAAAACAATGATCTCCCTTGGCTCCAGCACAATCAAGATTATAAACTCACCCATCAGAAATCACTCTGTGCAACAAGAATTCCATTGTTTCTCACTAACCTGGTTCAAGGGAACATTGGTTGGTCACTCAGCACTCAACGTGTGTCACATTATTCAATTTGTTTACAGCTGATCTGAATATTGCATCCTTCATTTACCCACCTTTGTTCTAGCTCTTTTAAGAACCTTACCTAATAAATAACTATTGAATTCATTGCTGAATACTTCAAATGTCCACTACCATACACAGCCTCTTGGTAAGAAGAACTCCAGATTTTTACTACATTTTATGTGAAAATGTTCTTCTTAATTCCACTCCTGAATGTTTTGCCCTTGCCCTCTATTTCACTGTATCGATCGGATTTATTCGCTATTTTCAATTGTGTGATTAGGTCATTCATCAACCCCAGACTCAAGAGGACCCAAATCAAATCAATGCAGCATGTCCTAGTCGTTTACCCATTTAAACTGCTATTATCCTGGTCAATCCGAATTATACTCTGATCTCTCCATCCTTTCTAAAGTCAACCTAATCATTTATAAAAAGGAATTCAATAATCCTGTTTCTGCAAAGAAAAAGGGCTGACTTCTGTAGTGATTGTAATGAGGCTACCCATGGGGACCTAATAGAATAGGAGTTCCCTGATTGGGGCTGTTAATCTGGTCCAGTCAGCGAGTCCAGGCTGACAGATATAAACCAGAGTGTTAGAGCCCGGGTGTCCTTGGAGAAGGAGTCCACCAACACCCTGGAGTTGTTCAGGGAGAGGTGGGCGCCGCAGGGAGTGGAGTGCACCATTTCTCCCTCCAACTCTATTTTGATTTAGTCCCTACCCTCCCCTTCACTGTTTTGATCACACAGCACTGTCCTTTGATGTGAAGGGCACTGTTTGTCACTGGCCACCCGGGTGTTTTCCTATCTTCCTGGTGGTGGAAATTGAATAAAGATTGGTGCACTTTGTGTCTTTCACTGTGTCTCACACCTGCACACACACACCATAGGGACTGGGGATAAAATAAGCACTACCACAGTTAGGCAGTAGTGTGGGGGTTAAGGAAAAAAAATTAATAAACAAGGGATCACAAAGCGAAAAAAAAAATAAACCAGAGTGTTTCCGTATTGAGGAGGGCGGTCAGTCGCTGGTGTGCGTCCGCACCCATGTCGCAACGTTCCGTCTTCAGACCTTGCGGCGATACCTTTACGTCGAGCCTCCTCCTAGGTGGTGCGCCCTGGCGACGTATTTTTTCCGCCAGGTGCGTAACCTCAACTACGACACGCAGCTCCTGTTCGTCGACCGTGACGGTTTGGAGGTCGCCCTCAAGACGCTGCCTGTCTTTTACCAGGACCTGATCACTGTCTGGAACATGGGTCGACTCATGCCGTGCCTACCCTCCGGCTGGAGTAGCGGCTGTCATCAGGGAGCCATTGCTCAGGAATCCGCACCTCCGTACTCGCGGGTTCGAGTGGCTGTCGGAGGGGAGGGCCGTGGCGGCGAGGGTAACCAGGGTCGGGGACGTGCTGGGTGCCGTTGGCCTGGGCTGGACGCTGCCACAGGACATAGCAAGCAGGGCAGCGGTAGACGTCCAGTACGTGGCCACCGCCATCCGACGCCTTAAAACGGATGTGCTCGGACCCGACGTAGTGCACCAGTTGGAGGACGCTCAGGTGTGCGGTGGGATCCCGTCCGCGCTCACCCCAGCCCGGACGGAATTTCACATTGGCCCCAAGGTCTCGTACTTCCCGCGGGAGCCTGTGCCCCACAACCTGAGCCGCCTCCGAAATTTTAACTTTGTTTTGTTTAGGGATATGAAAAGAAGAACCCTGTACAGACTGCTGCTGCACACCGTCCACCTCTTCTCCCTCATCCACCGTCCGGACACGCCTTGGCGTGCCCATTTGCCACCGGGCGGTGGGGATCCCCAGTGGAGGGCTCTCTACGCGGGAGTCCTCCCCCTTTCTCTCGGGGATCTGGGGTGGAGGGTGCTGCATGCAGCAGTCCCCTGCAACCGCAGATCGCGGTGGTTCACGGACTCCCAGCCCAACTGCTTGTTCTGTGGCGCTGTGGAGTCCGTGGACCACATATATATTGGGTGTGGGGGTTTGCACTCCCTTTTTGATTTCCTGAAATACCTTCTCCTCTGTTTTTGGCTGCACTTCAGTCCCACGCTCCTGAACTTAAGGCACCCGGTACAGAGGAAGGAGGGCAGATCTGAAGACCTCCTCATGGGTCTGCTCCTGGGCCTGTCCAAACTGGCCATCAACAGGTCCAGGCAGCGGGCCGTGGAGGGGGTCGTTAGGGCCGACTGCCTGCCCCTCTTCCGCGGCTACGTTAGGGCCCGGGTGTCCTTGGAGAAGGAGCACGCGGTGTCGACCAACACCCTGGAGTTGTTCAGGGAGAGGTGGGCGCCGAGGGAGTGGAGTGCATCATTTCTCCCTCCAATTCTATTTTGATTTAGTCCCTACCCTCCCCTTCACTGTTTTGATCACACAGCACTGCCCTTTGATGTGAAGGGCAGTGTTTGTCACTGGCCACCCGGGTGTTTTCCTATCTTCCTGGTGGTGGAAATTGAATAAAGATTCATGCACTTTGTGTCTTTCACTGTGTCTCACACCTGCACACACACACCATGGGTGCTGGGGAAAAAATAAGCACTACCGCACTTAGGTGGTAGTGTGGGGGTTAAAGGGGATAAAAAAAATTTAAAAAAAAATTAACAAGGAATTCCCTCCCCTTCACTGTAAAAAAAGAAGAAAGAGAAAAAAAATGAAAAAAAAAAGAAAAAAGAAAGAAATAAACCAGAGTGTTAGAGCCCGGGTGTCCTTGGAGAAGGAGCACGCGGTGTCGACCAACACCCTGGCGTTGTTCAGGGAGAGGTGGGCGCCACAGGGAGTGGAGTGCATCATTTCTCCCTCCAACTCTATTTTGATTTAGTCCCTACCCTCCCCCTCACTGTTTTGATCACACAGCACTGTCCTTTGATGTGAAGGGCAGTGTTTGTCACTGCCCACCCGGGTGTTATCCTGTCTTCCTGGTAGTGGAATTTGAATAAAGATTAGTGCACTTTGTGACTTTCACTGTGTCTCACTAAAAAAAAAGAAAAGAATAAAGAGGAAAAAAAAATAAACAGGAGATTCCCACTTTGTAAAAAAAAACCAGAGTGTTAGGGCCCGGGTGTCCTTGGAGAAGGAGCATGCGGTGTCGACCAACACCCTGGAGTTGTTCAGGGAGAGGTGTGCGCCGCAGGGAGTGGAGTGCATCATTTCTCCCTCCAACTCTATTTTGATTTAGTCCCTACCCTCCCCTTCACTGTTTTTGATCACACAGCACTGCCCTTTGATGTGAAGGGCAGTGTTTGTCACTGGCCACCGGGGTTTTCCTATCTTCCTGGTGGTGGAAATTGAGTAAAGATTCGTGCACTTTGTGTCTTTCACTGTGTCTCAAACCTGCACACACACACCATAGGGGCTGGGGATAAAATAAGCACTACCACAGTTAGGCAGTAGTGTGGGGGTTAAGGAAAAAAAATTAATAAACAAGGGATCACAAAACGAAAAAAAAAAAAATAAACCAGAGTGTTTCCGTATTGAGGAGGGCGGTCAGTCGCTGGTGTGCGTCCGCACCCAGGTCGCGACGTTCCGTCTTCAGACCTTGCGGCGATACCTTTACGTCGAGCCTCCTCCTAGGTGGTGCGCCCTGGCGACGTATTTTTTCCGCCAGGTGCGTAACCTCAACTACGACACGCAGCTCCTGTTCGTCGACCGTGACGGTTTGGAGGTCGCCCTCAAGACGCTGCCTGTCTTTTACCAGGACCTGATCACTGTCTGGAACATGGGTCGACTCGTGCCGTGCCTACCCTCCGGCTGGAGTAGCGGCTGTCATCAGGGAGCCGTTGCTCAGGAATCCGCACCTCCGTACTCACGGGTTCAAGTGGCTGTCGGAGGGGAGGGCCGTGGCGGCGAGGGTGACCAGTGTCGGGGACGTGCTGGGTGCCGTTGGCCTGGGCTGGACGCTGCCGCAGGACATAGCAAGCAGGACAGCGGTAGACGTCCAGTACGTGGCCAGCGCCATCCGACGCCTTAAAACGGCGGTGCTCGGACCCGACGTAGTGCACCAGTTGGAGGACGCTCAGGTGTGCGGTGGGATCCCGTCCGCGCTCACCCCAGCCCGGATGGAATTTCACATTGGCCCCAAGGTCCCGTATTTCCCGCGGGAGCCTGTGCCCCACAACCTGAGCCGCCTCCGAAATTGTAATTTTGTCTCTTTCAAAGATGTAAAAAGGCGGGCCTTGTATAGACTGCTGCTGCACACCGTCCACCTCTTCTCCCTCATCCACCGTCCGGACACGCCTTGGCATGCCCATTTGCCACCGGGCGGTGGGGATCCCCAGTGGAGGGCTCTCTACGCGGGAGTCCTCCCCCTTTCTCTCGGGGATCTGGGGTGGAGGGTGCTGCACGCAGCAGTCCCCTGCAACCGCAGATTGCGGTAGTTCACAGACTCCATGCCCAACTGCTTGTTCTGTGGCGCTCTGGAGTCCGTGGACTTGGGTGTGGGCGTTTGCACTCCCTCTTTGATTTTCTTAAAAACCTCCTCCTCTGTTTTTGGTTGCACTTCAGTCCCACGATCCTGATCTTCGGGCACCCGGTACAGAGGAAGGAGGGCAGGTCTGAAGACCTCCTTGTGGGTCTGCTCCTGGGCCTGGCCAAACTGGCCATCAACAGGTCGAGGCTGTGGGCCGTGGAGGGGGTCGTTAGGGCCGACTGCCTGCCCCTCTTCCGCGGTTACGTTAGAGCCCGGGTGCCCTTGGAGAAGGAGCACGCGGTGTCGACCAACACCCTGGAGTTGTTCAGGGAGAGGTGGGTGCCGCAGGGAGTGGAGTGCATCAATTCTCCCTCCAACTCTATTTTGATTTAGTCCCTACCCTCCCCTTCACTGTTTCGATCACACAGCACTGTCCTTTGAAGTGAAGGGCAGTGTTTGTCGCTGGCCACCCGGGTGTTTTCCTATCTTCCTTGTGGTGGAATTTGAATAAAGGTTCGTGCACTTTGTGTCTTTCACTGTGTATCACACCTGAAAAATAAAATTTAAAAAAATAAAATAAACCAGAGTGTCAGGGGTTCTGCCCACTCTAGGAGCCAGTTCTGAGCCAGTTGGGTCAGTGTCATGTAAATACATGATGCCTCAGTGTTTAGCACTGCTGCCTCACAACGCCAGAGACCCAGGTTCAATGTGGGAAACTATCTGCATGGAGTTTGCACATTTTCCCTGTGCCAGAGTGGTTTCCTCTGGGTGCTCCAGTTTCCCCTCACAGTCCAAAGATATGCAGGGTAGGTGGAGTGGCCAAGCTAAATTGCCCCATAGTGTCCAGAAATGTGCAGGCTTTGTGGATTAGCCATGGGAAATGCAGGTTTAGAGGGTTACGGATGTGTGGGATGCTCTTCGGAGGTTTGGTATGGACTTGATGGTTGAATGGTCGGCTTTCAGACCGTGGGGATTCGAAACATAAAGTGTGTCATGATGACAGGGTGCCGGCCTTTGTGGAGTTATTTCAAATTGCTAAATCAAAAGGATTACTTTGAGGAAGGGGAGGGGAGTTAACCACAGCCAATATTCTTTCCTCAATCAATCTCAACAAGACAAATTATCTCATCACAACGGCATTGGTTTTAAGGAGAGCTTGCACGGTGCAAATTGGTTTATGGCATTTCCTACATTAGAACAGCAACTCCACTTCAAATAAGTACTTCATTGGCTATAAAGTGCTTACACTCATGAAAGCCGCTATATCAATGCAATATCTCATTTCTCATTATCACCAATGCCTTGAATATCACTGCAGTGTAAAAGAGGAGGATCAACTCCACTCTGCGGCAACTAAACAGATGAGTATTAAATATGACCTTAGCAGAATGTTTTAAAAATTTACTTCTCAGAACATGTTATCAGAAATGAAAAGAAAACAAATGTGCCCTTTGTGATCTCGAAGAGGCTGCAAGTCAGATTAATTCTGTTTCTACAAAAACAATAGAAAACATTCTGACATATGATGGGGCGTGGAACACAGAAGCAACAGCAGGAGAGTTAGCAGTATCACCTTCATAGCAACAAAGAGAGCTCCAGTCAGCACATAACGCTCAGCAGTTTCCAGCATTAATCGCTGCCATTCAAAGCAGGGCTTGACGATAAATTATTAACTGCAGATATTTAAAAATAGATGGTGATTAAAAATGATATGGGCAGAAAAGCAAACCACAGAAATGCTGGGTACAGATACATTCTGGAAGTGCTCAGTTGGACTGGTCGGTGCAGAGACAGAGAGAGAGAGAGAAAATGCAGAGTGATTGTTGGGAAATGCTATGGACCAGACTAGACCCTTCCACCAAAAGTACTGTAAGGAGATAGCCTAGACACTAACTATTATGTTTAATTAATGACAAGTACTCTGTTCCAGATGTGATTCAATTGGCTCACCATTAAACTTTAATCAAAACACACTTTATTATTTTTTCACACTTTATTCTTTTTCTTCCAACATAGTTAAAATACGAAAAAGGATTGGCAGAACTTAATCTCTATTACCTAACAAGACAATGTATTATTTAACCACTGATCATCCACTGTTCCAATAAAGGCAGCATCCCATAAAAACACTCTCTGGCAAAATGCAGCGCAATCCACAACAATGTTGTTGACTTTTAACTGCTCTCTGGGCAATTAGGGATGGGCAATAATGAATTAAAGAAAAATAAACACATACCATCATAAATTGGACATAATTCACAACTTTATCGTTGTCATGATGTCATGCCCATGGCCTACATTGAACTTTACATTTTAAAACTGGACGAAGGACTGGAAAATGGATCAGAAACACATCCTGGTCTCATAAACATTCCAGATGGATGCGAATCAATGTCCTTCAGCGAAACCAATCAACAGGTAATAGCAGATTGAACGGGTCAGTTTAAAATAAAGGCCAGTTTAAAATGAAGAACACTTACTGTTTCATATGCTCAGAGATGTTAACCATAATACAGGAAATGCAATCAGCATGAACAGTACAAACTAAAGGTCAGTCTAGGGAATTAAATAACTGCTCATAGGGACTATTAGTATCTGACAATGGGTAGGGTGTGGATGCGAAACATTGTCTTTCCACAGATAGTGCTGGTCTTGCTGATAGTTTCCAGCAATTTCTGTTTTTGTTTCAGATTTCCAGCATCTGCAGTTCTTTTGGGTTTTTTTGCCTGGTATGGAGGGATTGTTTTATGGGTAAAGGCTAAACAGGTTGGGACTATCCTCATTGCACCTAAGAATGGGAGGTGATCTCATTGAAACATATCGCATTCTTAAGGAGTTTGACAAGGTAAGTGCTGTGAGGATGTTCCACCTCATGGGAGAGTTTACGACCAGAGGGTATGGTCTCAGAATAAGAGGATGCCAATTTAAGACTGAGATAAGGAGGAATTTCTTGTCTCTGAATGTCAAGAGTCTTTGGAACTTCTTACCACAGAAAGCTTTGAGGCAGAGTCCTACTGTATACTTAAGGTTGAGATAGATATTCTTGATCAGTTGGGGAATCAAGGGTTACAGAGAAAGCACAGGAAAGTGGACGTGTGGAATGTCAGATCAGCCACAATCCTATTGAATGGCAGACCAGGCTCAATGGGCCGAATGAGTCAAGATTAGAATGGTGCTAGAAAAGCACAGCAGGTCAGGCAGCATCCGAGGAACAGGAAAATCGACGTTTCGGGCAAAAGCCCTTCATCAGGTTTTGCCCGAAACGTTGATTTTCCTGCTTCTCAGATGCTGCCTGACCTGCTGTGCTTTTCCAGCATCGCTCTAATCCCTAGCAGAACCCACCTCTGCCTCAATGGGCTGAATGGCCTACTCCTGCTCCTATTTCATATTATTTTACAGTTTATAACTTTACCACCATTGGCCTGGATTGTTTGAAGTGTTGTTTTGGTCTTGATTTCATTCAGTTTCAAATTATTTTATATAACGGCCAATTTTCTCCATTGTGTTGGAGGAGTAGTTGAGCGGGAATAAGTGAGCTCCAATGAAAATGTTAATTCAATATAATGAATTAGTTCATTGATCTTCCCCACCTTGCGCAAGATCTGAATTGATATCCTCATGAAGGAATCTCCCAGCTCTCTCTCTCACAAGCTGAAATATTTGTTGGACTAAGCAAGGCTTCATGGGATCAATCAAGGAGGCCATTTGGCCTATCATATTTATGCTGGCCCTCTGATGGAGCTATCCAATTAATCCCAACAGTCCCAACTCTTTTATCAGACATTTTTGAAAATCCATTTTACAAGTTACTCAGGCAATGGAGGCAATGTCACCTCACTGCATCAGAAAACAAATCTGCGCATGACTAAAGAAATGTGTGTTAACTGCACAAGAAGAGTGTTTCATTCTCTAAGCAGCTCCAAATAATGATGATGATTCTTGAGGCTGTTGATGACATGTCCAGTCCATGTCAGCCATTATATCTCTGTGAAGGTCCCTACCTTAATTCTAATCAACGCTTAGCTGAAATGACACTGAGATTTTGTTAGCTTGAGCTGATTTAAGAGATTAAAGATGACGTCAGTAGGTGCATCACAATCCACTCAGGTTCTGAGATTTAATATATAACCATCTTCTTGATGTATTAGCGAGTTACTGAGCAGAGAAGATTCATGCTGTTAGAAACTGCTGGGCACACATTGCCATCAATCACTTGGAGTCTTGAGGTTCCAGCTTATTGACATGAAGGCTCAGACTGCTGTCGTCATGGGTCCATTTCGCAGTTCACAGCGGGCCTCACAGCAAACCTCCAACAGGTTTCGTGAATAACTGAGGCTTTGCCTTGTGGGGGTGGCATTGTAGAACGCAAAACTGCTGTCTTCACACTCTGCCACTCCACCAGTACATTTGCTCATGCCAGTCAACCAGGCAACCCAGACCGCTGCCACCCATTCAGTCCAGACCTCCGAGACATTGAGCAAGTCCAGGTTGAGCTGTAAGATCAATTACAGTTTACTGCTGCAACTTGGAAGGGGCAGTGATGATGGTGTAGTGGTATTGTCACTGGGTTGGTACACAAGGGCAATGGATTCAAATCCCTCTCCCATGGTGGCATGTGAATTTTTCAAAATCGAGAACTAAACAATAGACTTATGATGGCCACGAAACCTTCTTTAAAAATCCATCTGGTTTATTGGTGTCATTTAAGAAGGAAATCTGACATGATCTGACCTACATGTGACTCCAGACTCGCAGCAATGTAATTGACACTTAACTGCTTCCTGAAGTAGCCTAGCAAGCCACTCAGTTGTATGAAACCTCTTTTGAGGAATTAGAAATTAGACCCAGCAGCAAAGCCCGCATCCCCTGAATGAATGAACAAAATGTCAACAGCCATGCTGTAGTTGTACTGCAGACAGACAAAGGCCCCTACAAGACAGGCACTAAGGAAAGCACAAGTGTGTACAGTTAATATAATACTTGTATAATTCAACATTATTGTGGGAAAAAGATCTTTGCTGCCAGTTTCCATTGTTAAATATTGGCCAACTTGACCTTGTCACAGGCTGTGCAAAATGCATGTTCCATATATAGAAGAATCATTGAATCCCTACAATGCACAAAGATCTACTCTGATCCTCCAAAGATCGTTATCTCCTTATCTCTACAATGCCACATTTACCACAACTAATCCACCTAGTCTGTATGTCTCTGAACACTACTGAGCAATTTAGCATGGCCAATCCACCTAACCTGCACATCTTTGGACTGTGGGAAGAAACCAGAGCACCCGGAGGAAACCCACACACAAACACGGGAGAGAATGTGCAAACTCCACACAGACAGTCACCCGAGGTTGGATTTAAATCCAGGTCTCTGGAGCTGTGAGGCAGCAGTGCTAACCATTGAGCCACCCTAATAATAATACCGATAGACTGTGGCTCAGTGCTGTAATGGTCAGTAATGGGAAGGTGAAGGCTTAACAGTATTATTCCTAGACTGTTATTCCAGTTACTTAGGCAATGTTCTGGGGACTTGGGTTTGAATGTTGTCACTGCAATTTGAATTCAATAAAAATCTGGAATTGATTGTCTCACGATGACTACAAATCCATTGTCAATTGTTGGAAAAACTCATCTGGTTCACTAATGACCTTTCAGAAAGGAAATCTGTCATCTTTATGCAGTCTGGCCTACATGTGATTCCAGACCCACAGCAATGTGGTTGTCTCTTAGCTGCCCTCTGGGCAATTAGGGCTTGACAATAAATGCTGGCATAGCCAGAGCAGCCCACATCCTGTGCATTAATTTAAAAGAAAAGTTATCAAAGTGGAAATGGAGCCTCACAAACATCCATTGATGTATGTCTTTGATACGCAGTATTACCTTCCCCCTCAGTCTCTTCCTTCCCTCTCATAGAACAATACTTCTCAGTGCCCTCCTTTCTACTTGCTGGTATGTTGCAGACTAGGAGGTGCTGGGTTAGGTAGTCCACTCTGTCTTGAATGCTGTATCCTAAAACCACAGCAACAACAAAATAATTACTTCTACGCACTGGACCCAGTCTTCAATCAACTTTACTTCAGCAAAAGTTACACGAAAGCTACTCCTTTGCAAACTGTGCAATGTACCTTTTAATTAAGGCACGTTGAGATCCTATCTTGCCCAACAACGTTGTACACTCCAGTGAAAAAGTGCCAGCTTATCCAGCCTATTTTTATAACTCAAACCCTCCATTCATGACAACATACTAGTAAATCCCTTCTGAACCTTCTCTAATTTAATAATTACAACATTTAAAAGACATTTTCTAAGTACATGAATAGAAAAGGTTTGGATGGGCACCGCAGGGAGTAGAGTGTCTTATTTCCCCCTCCAACTCTATTTTGATTTAATCCTTGCCCTCCCCTTCACTTTTTTGATCAGACAGTATTGCCCTTTGATGAGAAGGGCATTGGTTGTCACTGGCCACTCGGGTGTTTCCTTTCTTCCTGGTGGTGGAAACTGAATAAAGATTTGTACACCTATGACAAAGAAGTTTTGGAGGAATAGGGACCAAATGCAGACAAGTGAAACTAGTTTAGTTTGGGAACATGGTTGGTATGGACTGGTTGGACTGAAGGGTCTGTTTCCACACTGTATGACTCTATGATTCTATTTTGTAGTGTATAGCGACAGAGAAATTATTAATTCTGATAGGGATGAGGAGACATTAATTTAAAAATTAGAACAAACAAAGTTACATTTCAGAAATGCAATAAAGAAATATTACTTCACACAAAAGGTGGTGGGTGTTTGGAACTTGTTTCTGCAAATGACAATTGATGCTCGATCAACTGTCAATTTTGATGGACTTTGGTTAGTCAGAAGTAAGAAATAGATCAAGGCTGAATACTGTATACAGAGGTAGATGGCAGATGAGCTACCTTTTGCGTGAAGTTTCTTAATTTCACAATGTCTGTGACTTGGTCATTACTGGCTGGGCCAGCATTTATTGCCTATCCCTAGTTGCCCTTGAGAACATGATGGTGAGCTGCCTTCTTGAACCGCTGCAGTCCATCTGCTGTGGGTTGACCCACAATGCCATTAGGGAGGGAATTCCAGGATTTTGACCCAGCGACAGTGAAGGAATGGCAATATACTTTCAAGTCAGGATGGCGAGTGGCTTGGAGGGAAACTTGCAGGGGTGGTATTCCCATGTATCTGCTGACCTTGACCTTCTAGATGGAAGTGGTCCTGGGTTTTGAAGGTGCTGTCTAAGTATCTTTGGTGAATTTCTGCAGTAGATAGTACACACTGCTGTTATTGAGTGCTTGTGATAGAGGGCTTGTGATGCTTGGGGATGTCGTGCCAATGAGGGGGTCTGCTTTTCTCTGGATGGTGTCAAACTTCTTGAGTGTTAATGGAACTGTCCCATCCAGGCAAGTGGGGAGTATTCCATTACATTCCTGACTTGCACCTTGTAGATGGTGGACAGTCCTCGGGGAGTCAGGAGGTGAGTTACTCGCTGCAGTATTCCTAGCCTCTGTCCTGCTCTTGTAGCCACTGTGTTTAGATGGCAAGTCCAATTGAGTTTCTGGTAAATGGTATTGGCCAGGATGTTAGTAACACCATTGAATGTCAGATTGTATCTGACTGGATATGGTCATTTCCTAACATTTGTGTGGCTTGAATGTTATTTGCCACTTACCAGCCCAAGCCTGGATAGTGTCCAGACCTTGTTGCATTTGAACATCAGGGAACTGGATTGATAAGAATATTAGTGACTGTGGGAGCCTGATGTGGAAATTGATGGTTGTGTTTCCAACCACTGTGACAGTGACTAAACCTCCAAAATACTTCAGTCAAAGGATCCTGATGATGTGAGCGGTGCTATACGAACACAAATTCTTCCTTTTAGAAACAGAGTAGCCAACTTAATGCCCCCTTCAAGACCTATTATAGACCCCAGCAATTCAAGGCCATCAGAGATTTCCATCCTGTTCCTCCAGGCCCGATTCAGAGTCCAGAATGAATGCAAGCAACAAACTGCTGCCAGTATATTTGATTGTGGTGGCAGACTGGAAACTGAGCAGCCCTTAGCCTGCACCTTTTTAAAATAAGATCTGATGATGGTTCAGAAAGTCATTCTCTTGTATTTCATCTCCGTTAAGTAAAAATCCATAGCCTTGTCCAGACAGAACCCCATGGGACTTCTGTAATATGGTGCAGGAAGCCAATCAATGCCTGAAGACCAGAGGCCAATGATGTTCATTTATACTGGCAGAGTGTGAGATTGGGAAGGTGTGAGTGTGGGGCAGTTGGACAGGAGAAGTTCGACTGTCTGTCTTGTGGATCCATTGTCAAATTCTGCTGATAGGCAGTACTGTGTTTCCCAATCGCCTGTTGTAATGTAACAGAGCCCAGACAAAATAATACATCTTACCTTTCTCACAGGGAAGTACAAGACTATGTTAATTCATTTAAAGATTGCTGCAATTGAGGACATCAGCTCAGCTCTCCTCCCACCACCGGAGATCACTGCACCCGGGCCGTGCCACCATCTTGTAGGCAATAAACCTGAACATCAAAGACTTCTAATAAGACAACACAAGCTCCTGACCTGGACAATTGCCAACACAGCTGATTCAAGTCAAACAGGGTAGGGGCAGCTACTGGAGAGGAGTATTACTTGACAGAAATTATCTGTGTAGTATACCATCCAGCAGGCAGGTTACTGATTGTTTCAAATTAACTCATTCAGGGATATTGTTACACACATGCTGTACTTCTCTATCACTCTATACCTCTGGAGCAACTAGATTAGATTAGATTACTTACAGTGTGGAAACAGGCCCTTTGGCCCAACAAGTCCACACCGACCCGCCGAAGCACAACCCACCCCTTACATTTACCCCTTACCTAACACTACGGGCAATTTAGCATGGCCAATTCACCTGACCTGCACATCTTTGGACTGTGGGAGGAAACCCACGCAGACACGGGAGAATGTGCAAACTCCACACAGTCAGTCGCCTGAGGCGGGAATTGATCCCGGCAGCAGTGCTAACCACTGTGCCACCGTATGTAGCCTGGATTCCCGGACCAGAAAGAGGGACACTACCAGTGTACCACAAGAACCTTAAGTGCATAGGTTGTACAACAATGTTGAAGTGGTCAGCTCCAATTGATCAGATACTTGAACTGGTTCTTTCCTTCAAGGGGTTGCAATGCAGATCTTTCTCAACTGCAGGATCATAATTTAAAAGTCATTGTCTTTTCTGCAATCAACATTCCTTCCAGTGATTTTCCGTTTCATTGGTAGACACCAGTAACGTTCCCTTCTGTGTTTGACTTGAGTTGACTGTGTTGGCAATTCCCCAGGTCAGGAGCTCTTGTTGCCTTATCAGAGGTCATTGCTGTTTCGATTCATGGCCTACAAGATGGCAGCACTGCCTGGGTGTGAGGTGATCTCCAGCGGGGAAGCACTGAGCTGATGTTCTCGAATGATCATAGCCACTTTTTCCTCACACTTGGTAATGACTGCAACCACATGCACAAATCCCTCCACAACTACACCATCAATTCCACATCCCTTCCATCCAAATCGCCCAGCCACTCCCCCTCACACTGCAGTCCAAATTTGATTAAGCTTTTCTAGCCCCTGAGTTTGGGAGAGGCGACCAAACCCAGGCTTTGTACAACAGGGATCAGCAAAATCCATGAAGGAAATGAGAGAGGGATGGAGACATTTCTGTCTGTGCTTGCATTTCATCACCTGGATCCCCAGCTTTCTTCTGAATTAGGCCCTTGCTTAGACATAAAGCTCCACAGGGCAGTGCCTGGACTATTAGTTTCTATCCACATCACAGATGGGAGGCAGAGTTGGTGAAGGTGATGGCCTATGGTACTGTTGCAAGAGTGTTAATCCAGTGATCTAGGTAATGTTCTGGGGATCCCAAAGAAAATTGCTGGAAAGGCTCAGCAGGTTTGGCAACATCTCTTGAGAGAAAGCAGATTTAACTTTTTATATCAAGTGACCCTTCCTCAGCATCCGCAATTCTTTTGGTTCTTAATGTTCAGGGGACCCAGCTTCAAATGCCATCACAGCATGCAGTGGGACTTAAATTCAATAAAAACTCTGGAGTGAAGAGTCTAAAGATGACCATGAATCCATTGTCAATTGTTGGAAAAACCCATCTGGTTCACGATTGGCCTACATGTAACTCCAGACTCACAGAAATGTGCTGAAAAATGTGTTGCTGGAAAAGCGCAGCAGGTCAGGCAGCATCCAAGGAGCAGGAGAATCGACGTTTCGGCCATAAGCCCTTCTTCAGGAATGAGGAAGGTGTGCCAAGCAGGCTAAGATAAAAGGTAGGGAGGAGGGACTTGGGGGGAGGGGTGTTGGGAATGCGATAGGTGGAAGGAGGTTAAGGTGAGGGTGATAGGCCGGAGAGGGGGTGGGGGCAGAGAGGTCGGGAAGAAGATTGCAGGTCAAGAAGGCGGTGCTGAGTCCGAGGGTTGGGACTGAGATAATGTGGGGGAGGAGAAATGAGGAAGCTGGAGAAATCTGCATTCATGTGTTTTCCAGCAACACATTTTTCAGCTCTGATCTCCAGCATCTGCAGTCCTCACTTTCTTCTCACAGAAATGTGGTTAATTCTTAACTACCCTCTAGGAAATTAGGGATGGGAAATAAATGGGAACGAGATGGGAATGAGTGGAGACTATCAAGCTCCTGGGAGTGGTCATCCACAACAAGCTTTCTTGGACCCTTCATGTGGACGGACTGGTTACAAATAATGTCTCTTCTTCCTCAGGCAGCTGAGCAAATTTGGCATGACGGCGAATACCCTTGCCAACATTTATAGATGAATCATTGAGAGCATTCTGTCTGGATGTATCACTACCTGGTATGGCAACTGTACCATTCAAGATCGGAGACAGTTACAGAGAGTGGTGGACTTGGCCCAGACAATCACAAAGGCCAACCTCCCATCTATAGAATCCATTTACCAGGCTCGCTGTCAAGGAAAGACTGCCAGCATTCTCAAAGATCCATCCACCCTGGCAATGTTTTTCTACCACCTCTACCATCGGGGAGAAGGTACAGAAGCCTGAACACACAGACCAGCCGGTTTTGTAACAGTTTCTACCCGACTGTTGTTAGAATACTGAATGGACTCACAAACTCTTAACATTCGCCTGTACCTATGTTTTTGCTTTTGCTGCTGTTTACCTATTATTTACTTATCTAGGCTACTTAACTCTGTGATCTGCCTGTATTGATCGCAAGACAAAGCTTTTCACTGTGCCTCGGTACACGTGACAATAAATTCAATTCAATTCAATACAAATACTGGCCCAGCCAGCGATACCCTCATCCCGTAAATGAATAAAACAAAAAATAGCCCCTTGGCCACTGAGAGACAAGTCAAAACTTTAATGGAGTCAACCTGCTGGGAATAGTGTGCACTATCTTTCAAATATTTTCCTATGGCTTTCAATTCATGTTTTCATTGCAAAACATGTTCAAAGTACAATCTGATAACTGTGTAGTGAGAGCTGGGAGATGCCTGGGATCTTAATGAATGATGTCCACTCATATGGAGTTAAACTTGATTATCCTGAAGCTCTGTCACAGATATCCCGATCGTCCATAAAATTTATTGTTGATGGCCAGGGTAGTGTAATTACAGTAATGTGTGAACCCGGGATACCTATTAACTAATCCCATGGGAAAAACATCTGAACGAGCAGATAGAGTCATAGCACCTTAGAAGTTGACAGCACAGAGCAAAATCTTTCAGCCCATCACGTCTGTGCTGGTCTTAAACAACCATCTACCTGTTCTCATCCCATTTTCCAGCATTTGGTCCATAGCCTTATATGCCTTAGCACCACAACTGTACATTTAAATACCTCTTAAACATTTCTATCTCTACCACCCACTCACCTACTTTGTGAAAATATGTTTCCTCATATCCTCTCAAAAGCACCTGCCACTTTCCTTAAATCCATGCCCCTTGGTCACTGATCTCTCCATCAAGGGGATAAGTTCCTTCCTGCCTACCCTATCCATGCCCCTCATAATTCTATACATCTCAATCATGTCCCCTCTCAATCTCCTCTGCTCTAAGGAAAACAAACCAGTGTGTCTGATCTCTGTTCATGTGATATTATATATATAAAAGAAAAAATGACTTGGATGAAAATGTAGATGCGTGGGTTAGGAGTTGTGGATAGTGTAGAAAGTTGTCAAAGGATACAGCATGATATAGATCAGTTGCAGATGTGAGCAGAGAAATGGCAGATAGTGTTTAACCCGGGTAAGTGTGACGCGAAGAACTTTGGGAGTTCAAATTTTATGGAAAAGTACATAGTTAATGGCAGGACTCTGAACAGCATTGATGTACAGAAGGATCTTGAGGTATACATGCATAGCTCCCTGAAAGTGGCCACGCAAGTAGAGGGTGGTAAAGAAGATGTATGGCATGCTTGCCTTTATTGGTTGGGGAATTGAGTACAAGAGTCAGGATGTCATGTTGCAGCTTTATGAGACTTTGGTTAGGCCACACTTAGAGTATTGCATCTAATGCTGGTCGCCATGTTAGAGGAAGGATGTGGAGGTTCTGGAGAGGGTGCAGAAGAGGTTTACCAGGACGCTGAGGGTATGAGTTATAAGGACAGGCTAGAAAAACTCGGGTTGTTTTCTTTGGAGTGGTGGAGACTGGGTGGAAGCTTGATAGAAGTCTATAAAATGATAAAATGCATAGATAGAGTTGACGGTCAGAATCATTTTCCCAGAATTGAAATGTCTAACACTGGGAGGCATGAATTTAAGGTGAGAGTGAAAAGTTCAAAGGAGATGTAAGGGGCAAGTTTTTTACACAGAGAGTGGCAGGTGTCTGGAACACGCTGTCAAGGGTGGTGCTGGAGGCAAAAACAATAGGGGTGTTTAAGGGATTTTTAGATAAACACATGAATATGCAAGGAATGCAAGGATATGGACCAAGGGCAGGCATAAGGGATTAGTTTAAATTGGCGTCATGTTTGGGACAACATTGTGGGCTGAAGGGCCTGTTCCTATACTGTTCTGTTCTGTGTTCTATGTCTTATAACTGAAACTCTCCAGCTCAGGCAACATCCTGGTAAATCTCTTCTGCACCCTCTCCACCCTCCTATCATGTGGATTTGAGAACTGTGCATAATGCTTAACTATAGCCTAAACAATACAATTCTGCATTCTGGTATACTTGAGGAGCAAATAAAGTTTTAATGGCAAATGTAATGGTCCTGGAAAATCTTTTTTTTTTAATTCAGGTGAGGGCATCGCTGGTTGGGCCAGCATTTATTGCCCAGGTAAAGATGACAGTTTCTTTCCCTGAAGGACATTAGTGAACCAAATGGGGTTTTCCTGACAATCAACAATGGATTCAAGGTCATCATAAGACTCTTAATGCCAAATCAAGTTCCACCATCTGTCGTGGTGGGATTTGAACCTAGATCCCCAGTTCATGACTACAGAGGAACCTCAAGGACAATTGGCTCACACGATGCCAAGTTTTCAAATTTAGATCACACAGCTCCAGGACACAAATTTGTACAATGCGCACCAAACATAAAAGTTTTGAAAATCATAAGGGGAATAGATAAGGTGAATAGCAAGTGGAGGAATTCAAAGCTTTAAAGGTGAGAGGAGAAACTTTAAAAAGGGACATCAAGGGACAACTTTTTTATACAGAGAGTGGTTCGTGTGTGGAATGAACTGCCAGAGGAAGTGTTGGATGCACATAGAGTTACAACATTTTTTAAACAGAATTCAAGTCCACACTTCTATGTAAGAGTTTTATTTCAGTATGTGACACTTCATAAAACCCAATTCCATTGATTAGTAGCTCTCTATATTTATACAACCAATTCAAACCTCTCTGTTAATATATCCACCACCTTTGTTCCATCAGATTGTAAACTTTCCTTTTGACGTTATTAAAATCTGTGTCTGTCAACATGATAAACATCAATCAAGTCACCTCTAAATCTTCTAAATTCCAAACATTTTACTCTCGGCTGTTTAAATTCATTATAATTTAATCCTTGAAATTCACAGGCAGAAGGTTACCATTCCAAAATGGGCCTGTTTCCCAATACAATGATGTTGAATCTATCCCTAATACCATCACTCCAGAACACTACAACACACTAAGCAGACAGCTCTTGGAATCAGAAACTTATCCACCACATTCATAGCCTCTATTACGTTCTTTTAACAGCCAAACAGTCGAGAATAAAACTTTTGCATTCATTAATGTATCTTGTGTTTGGGATAAAGACCAGGAAGCTAACTTGATTTTGAAGAGTTTGTTTTCCAGAGTGCTTTGAAATATAGGAACTGTAGCCAGTGGTAGACCTCAGCAGTTTAGCTGCTGGTAGGTTGTGAGTAGTTTTCCTTGAATGTTTGGTACTTGTATAGGTTTAAACCTGTGAGGGTTGGAAATCCTAAAAGCTACAAACACCGCTGTATTGGTGCTGCCCATTCTGCACTGTAACCAGTGTGCTTAATGGAAAATGGGAACAGTAGGTCTCCACGGGAGACACAATTTCCAATGAGGTGGATGAGAAAGGGAGAGGGAGAGTGAATGGCAGAATCTCAGGCACAGAAACCACGTGACAGAATACGGATCAGTTCAACTGAGATGATAAAGGTCATAGAGTCATACAGCACGAAAACAGACCCTTCAACCCAGCTCATCCATGGCAACTAGATATCCTCATCTAATCTAATCCCATTTGCCAACACTTGGCCCCTATCCCTCTAAACCTTTCCTATTCATATATCCATCCTGATACTTTTTAAATGTTGTAATTGTACCAGCCTCCACCATTTCCTCTGGCAGCTCATTCCATACACGCACCACCCTCTGCATGAAAATGTTGCCCCTTTGGTCCCTTTTAAATCTTTCCCCTCTCACCCTAAACCTATGCCCTCTACTTCTGGACTCCCTGACCCCAAGGAAAAGACCTTGTCTAATAACCATATCCGTGCCCCTCATGATTTTATAAACCTCTATAAAATCACCCCTCAGCCTCTGACGCTCCAGGGAAAACACTCCAACCCTGGCAAGATCCTTGTAAATCTTTTCTGAACCCTTTCAAGTTTCACAACATCCTTCTTATGGGAAGGAGACCAGAATTGCACACAATATTCCAAAAGCGGCCTAACCAAAGTCCTGTACAGCCGCAACATGACCTCCCAACTCCTGTACTCAATACTCTGACCAATAAAGGAAAGCATACCAAACGCCTTCTTCACTATCCTATCTACCTGCGACTCCACTTTCAAGGAGCTATGAACCTGCACTCCAAGGTTTCTTTGTTCAAGTACTGGAGATAGATTGGAAAACAGGTGGGACTGTTGTCCTTGGAGAAGCAAAGGCTAAGACAAGAGAATTGATAGAAGTTTCTAAAATCATAAGAAGTCCAGATAGGCAGAAAATGTTTTCTCTCATAAAGGGATTAAGGCATGCAAAAAAGGCAACTTACAAAAGAAACAAAAGCAGTGTGAGAAAAAGCTTTTTTTTCTCATGAGTAATTAGGCGAGTGGGATGCATTGCCTGAAAATAAAGGAGGGAAGTTCAATTGAAGCATTCAACAAGGTGTTTGATGATTATTTAACTTTAAATTTAAATTGTTAAAATAACCTTGTCCAGCAAGGTGCAATCTAACCACAGCCCATTGACAGTCAATGGCACTACCTTCACTGAATCTCCCACTATCAACATTCTGGAGGTTACCAATGGCCAGGAACCATATACATACATACATGAGCAGGTCAGAGGCTAGAAATCCTGTATGAAATAACTCACTTCCTAACTCCCCAAAGTCTACAAGGCACAGATCCGGAATGTGATGGAATACTCCCCACTGGTCTGGATGAGTACAGCTGCAGCAACACTCAAGAAAGCTTGACACCAAAAGCTGCCCCCACTTGATTGACACCACATCCACAAACATCCACTCCCTCTATCACCGAAGCTCAGTAGCAGCAGTGTGTATTATCTATAAGCTGCACTGCAGAAATTCACCAAAGATCCTGAGACAGCACCTTCCAAACCCACAACCACGTTAATCTAGAAGGACAAGGGCAGCAGATACAGGTGAACACCGCCACCTGGAAGTTTCTCTCCAAACCACTCACCATCCTGACTTGAAAATATTGTATCATTCCTTCGGTATTGCTCAGCCAACTTCCTGGAATTCTCATCCTAAGGACATTGTGGGTCTACCTACAGCACATTGACTGTTGCGGTTCAAGAAGGCCACTCACCACCACCTTCTCAAGGGCAACTATGGACAGATAATAAATGCTGGCCTAGCTAGCCATGCCTATTTTCCCTATCTGAATAGTGATAGAAATGGTTACAATCAGAGGTACCACCATATCTGGGCTAATATTGAGTAATTTAGTTGAAAGTTGTTGTATGCTTCCCTCCAAGTGCCATGCTACAAGTGGCCACAGTAAGATGGAGACAGAGATCTTTATACACTCAGGTTACATGCCATATTACAGTGATGACATCATAAACATATCTCCTAAATGATATTACATACTAGCTGAGAGACAGAGTGCAATATCCCTCAAGCCTGGACCTGCTTCATTAGGTCCAGCAGCTTTCTCCCCAGTACTGCTAAAAACCAAACCAAGCCAGAGGAAAACTGAGCTGGGAGAATTGGCCACTACCCATTCATTGTACAGGTGAGGCAGTATCCGGATTGGCTTTAAAACCTTTCAACCCCAGAATGTTTGGAGTCTGTGTCGTTTACGACCACGCTGAAAAAAGAGCCAGGGATAGGATAACCTTGTTAAAGGAGCACCTTCGTCACAATAGTTGTCGGGAAACATCTTACCTGCATTTACACTGTCTATCCTTTCAAGTACAGTAGTGGCCTGTAATCTGGATCCCAAACATCCAGAATTCTCATGCAACTGGCATCCAGAATTCCATCCTTACCCATGTCCAGTTTTATGTTACAGGAGCTAATATAATCAGTACCTCATCAGATACAAATGCACTGCACCTATGACAGATTATGAGGGCAGATCAGATCAGTGTACTCCCTTTTGGATTGCATGGATTTGTCAGTGTTTGCCCTCAGTTGCAGGTACTGTTTTGACTATGGCTGTAGCATTGTGCATTCCTTTCTTTGGCTACAACTAGGGTGGCATGGTTGTTCAGTGGTTTGCATTGCTTCCTCCCAGTGCCAGGGAACCAGGTTCAACTCCCCTCTCAGGCATGTCTGTGTGGAGTTTGCACATTCTCCTCGTGTCTGCGTGGGTTTCCTCTGGATGCTACGGCTTTACCCCACAGTCCAAAGATGTGCAAGTTAGGAGGAATGGCCATGCTAAATTGTCAATAGAGTCCAGGAATGTGTAGATATGGTGGATTAGCCATGGGAAATGCAGGGACAGGGTAGAGGTGTGTGTCTGGGTAGGATGCTCTTCAGTGGGTCGGTGTAGATTTGATGGGCTGAATGGCCTGCTTCCACACTGTTGGGATTCTAAGAACAAATGTTAGGCTTTTGTTTGCTGCACTCAAGAGTGTATCTACTATTACGTGTGCCTTGCCTGAAACATAAATTACAGTCGGTTCTGCTATTATGCATGTTTCCTCAATGTGAATGGGCTTTAACACGATTGAAGAATTTAGACCATTATTTGTTGATTGTGAACATTCCTTACCTGTATCGGCTATAACGCGATTCCGGCTCTGTTTGTTTGATTGGCGCAGCTATTGTGCGATTTTCTTATAACACGAGATCGCACGAAAACAGAAATATCACATTATATCAGAACCGACTGTATTCCATTGAATTATCTTGTCAGTCTCAGCCTGAATCTTTGGCTGCCTTGAGGCATTTTTCAGATTTCTTCTGAACCCAGTAATGGCCAGTTGTTGTCCACCTTGACCTGGAATTTCAGTCCCAGTCTGTGAAACTTCCAGATTGCTATGCCTCCCTCTCTACAGTGATTTAGTGTGCTGAAGCTCCGTCAAAGTTCTCAATGCAAAATTGATCGGTTTTCATGCTCTGTCAGTTTGCATTTGAATAAGGGACTGTTCCTAATCCTGTGGGCAAGGCAGCTGTGGTTACAATAGTGAATAAAGCTGGAATAAAATGTGCCAGAACATCAGTAGAAAGTAACTTCTCTTTCATCTTTTAAAAAGCTACAGTCTATTCCTGACTCCAATAATATTGGCCTTTCTTCAAAAGCTCCCTGTGGAATTGAGTAAGGCTGGCTGAGTAGACGATAAAGTTTCCCACTTTATTCACTGGGCCCAAGATGCATTATGTATCATCTATGCATTTCAGTGTCAGAAATTCACTGATTGCTCTTTCCTTCCTTGGATCCACCATGATGGCTTATTCTTGGATTGTGTTTCAGAGAACTTTCAAGAACTGGCTGTTCCCATTTAATGTAAAGCTTATGTTCTGTGGTGCCTTTAACAGGCCCCTGATCATTGGTCATGACCCTTTTTTGCTTTATCATACACTCGGATATCATCCATAGAGTAAATGTTTCCTTACCCTCCAAGGAATCTAGACGTTATCTTTTGGAAAATCTCCAGTCCAGAGGAGATTCCAAATGGAAGGTGGTTGAGGCAATACTGCCCGAACAGTGCAACCAATTAGTCAATAGTCCTTACACTTGGCTTGAGAGTATCTGACAGACCCAATTTTTACACTCAGTTTTGTTAGAAAGTTCTGAAGAAGGATCATACCAGACTTAAAATGTTAACTCTGTTTCTTCATATCCTACAGTGTGGAAGCTGACCATTTGGCTCATTCATTCCACTCCAACAATCCAAACAGCATCCCATCCAGTCCCACCCCATCGCTGTAATTCTGCATTTCCCATGGCTCGCCCACCCAACCTGCATATCCCTGGATACTATATGCAATTTAGCATGGCCGATTCACCTAACTTGTACATCTTTGGACTGTGGGATGAAACCACAGCAAACCCACAAAGACATGGGAAGAATGTACAAACTCCACACAGACAGTCAGCCGAAGATGGAATCAAATCAGGGACCCTGGTGCAGTGAGGTTGCAGTGCTAACCACTGAGCTACCAACCTAACCACCCAGCCATCTCTAAAGATGCTGCTGGACCTGCTGAGCTTCTCCAATACTTTCTGTGTTAGTCTTATGAAAAACTTCCCTGTTGCCAAACTATGGAATGAGACGGATTTCCCTCCTAACGCAACTAAAAGCAAAATAATTCAGCTGCTAGAGTTCTGAAAACTACACAGAAATTGCTGGAGAAACTCAGCAGGTCTAGCAGCATCTGTGGAGAGAGAAACAGAATGAATGTTTTGAGTCTGATATGACCCTTCTTTGGAACAAAAGAGATTACTGAGCTTTTTCCAGGACTTTCCCCAAATATTTTGAATACATGTCCCAGAACAAATTTTTGTGGTAACATATTAATACATTTTAATCTGCTGTGTTATTGTAAAGAATGAAAGCATCCATGAGAGACAAGACAGGCTGGATCAGGTTGAAGGAAATACATAGAGATGCTGACCGAGAGAGGTCTTGTAACAGGACAAACCAGGTTCTTAAATGCAAAAACATCCTCCTAAAAGACACAGTATTGTAAAATAAATATCCCAGTCTTATAGAGTCAGAAAGTCATACAGCATGGAAACAGACCCTTCGATCCATCTTGTCCATGCCGACCAGACATCCTAAATTAATCTTGCCATCTTTTGGCCCAAATCCCTCTAAACCCTTCCTATTCATGTACTCATCCAGATGTCTTTTAAATGTTGCAATTATACCACCTCCTCTAGCAGCTCATTCCATACATGCACCAACCTGTGCGTGAAAACATTGCCCTTTTGGTCCCTTTTAAATGTTTTCCCTCTCACCTTAAACTTATACTCTCCAGTTTTGGCTTCCTCCACACTGGGAAAAAGATCTTGACCATTCGCACTATCCATGCCCCTCATGACTTTATAAACCTCTGAAAGGTCAGCTATCAGCCTCTAACACTCCAGGGAAAATTTCCTTTCTGTGCAGTTTTAAATATTCATTTCATCTCATCACAACCAAAAATAGAAAAATCCATTAAATCTACCTTCTCAATGATTGCATGAGCTGCCAGCCAAATGTTCTAAGTCTATTCATTCTTCAGGGACTTACACAGTCCAGTTGATGTGAGGGTAGCTATCCCGTGCTCTGATGAGAAGTGTCTTGTCAAGATTGGAGGTATCGTTGACAGTATAGAAGGCTGTTGTAGACTGCAGTGGGACATTGACAGGATGCAGAGATGGGCTGAGAGGTGGCAGATTGAGTTCAACCTGGATAAATGCGAGGTGATGCATTTTGGAAGGTCGAATTTGAAAGCTGAGTACAGGATTAAGGATAGGATTCTTGGCAGTATGGAGGAACAGAGGATCTTGGGGTACAGGAACATAGATCCCTTAAAATGGCCACCCAAATGGGCAGGGTTGTTAAGGAAGCATATGGAGTTTTGGCTTTCATTAACAGGGGGATTGAGTTTAAGAGTCGTGAGATCTTGTTGCAGCTCTATAAAACTTTGGTTAGACCGCACTTGGAATACTGCGTCCAGTTCTGGTCACCCTATTATAAGAAAGATGTGGATGCTTTGGAGAGGGTTCAGAGGAGGTTTACCAGGATGCTGCCTGGACTGGAGGGCTTATCTTATGAGGAGAGGTTGACGGAGCTCGGACTTTTTTCGTTGGAGAAAAGGAGGAGAAGGGGGACCTAATTGAGGTATACAAGATAATGAGAGGCATAGATAGAGTCGATAGCCAGAGACTATTTCCCAGGGCAGAAATGACTAACACGAGGGGTCATAGTTTTAAGCTGGTTGGAGGAAAGTATAGAGGGGATGTCAGAGGCGAGTTCTTTACACAGAGAGTCGTGAGAGCATGGAATGTGTTGCCAGCAGCAATTGTGGAGGCAGGGTCATTGGGGACATTTAAGAGACTCCTGGACATGCATATGGTCACAGAAATTTGAGGGTGCATACATGAGGATCAGTGGTCGGCACAACATCGTGGGCTGAAGGGCCTGTTCTGTGCTGTACTGTTCTATGTTCTATGTTCTAAACACAATGCAGTTTGTTGTAACTCTGCAGCTGCTTGCAGGTTAGAAGAACAGACTCTGCATTACTATAAAGACAGGTGGGAGGGCTTAGCCCTAGCCTAACTCCCTTGAGATCCTACTTTGCACTCTCACCAAGTCCTCATCACAATGACTGATGTTTATTGCACATGATCTCTCAGGTATTATCCCTTCCCTATAATCGGAGCGAGCAAACACCTGGAAATATACCCTCATCCAATCCATGAGCTGGGTGTGTGTTCCTGAGCATAAAGTGGCATTGAATCCCTACACTGCAAAAAGAGGCCATTTGGCCCATCAAGTCTGCACTGACCCTCCCGATTATCCCAACCAGACAGGCCCCCTCCACCCCATTCCCATAACCCCCCACCCCAGCCCCCACCCCCCATCCCCATGGAGCTTTTACCATGACTAACCCACCTAAATTGGACATCTTTGGACTGTGGGAGGAAACCAGTGTACTGAGAGAAAACACACACAGACGGAAGGAAAAAGTGCAAAGTCCACACAGAGGCACAACAATGCCTCATCCCCTCCCTCAGGCTGCTCAGGAAATTTGACATGTCCATAAGGACCCTCATCAGCTTCTCCAGATGTACCATTGACACATACTGGCCAGGTGCATAACGGCCTGGTACAGTAACTGCTCTGTCCAGGGTCGTAAGAAACTACAGAGGGTGGCGTACACAGCCCAGACCATCACGGAAGCCAACCTTCCATCCATGGACTCCAGCCCATCAGCGCAGAAAGGCTGCTAGCATCATCAAAGACCCATCACACCCAGGTAATGGTTACATACAACCTCTTCCATCAGGCAAAAAGTACAGAAGCTTGAACTCACACACCAGCAGGTTCAGGAACAGCTTCTTCCCAGCTGTTATTAGACTGATGAATGGACTTCCTAACCTCAAATGATGCTGATCTTGTTATTGTTAATTCTGCCTAGACACCCCCTGTGCAACGTAACCTGTGTGCCTCTTTCTAAGCTTTTCTTTTCACCCTATGATCTGTACATCCTTGCTTATTGTGCTCTGTCTGTATTGCTCATCACCAAAGCTTTTCACTGTACTTAGGTGTATGTGACCATAAATAAATCAAATCAAAGACAGCCGTGGGAACTGAACCTGGATCCCTGGCTCTGTGAGGCAGCAGTGCTAACCATTGTACCACCCTTTCTGCAGCATTACAATGAGAATTATCAATGCTACCCAAAGTGCAGAAGTGTCCTGCAAGTGAATCAGGTATGTGCCAGTAGGATTCATAAAGACTAACATATATTGGATGCCAATGTCCAGCGATGTGGGTTGGGTGCGGCTAGTGCACATGGAACAAGCCGTATGGTTTTGGTAGGCATTGTCTGAAATAACTCCAGAAAGCTATATCCCACCCAACAAGTCACCCTTTATTTCAACGTGGAGAATCCATGACACTCTTCCATCTCCCTCAGAGCCAGAGTGAACAGGATGCTTGACACTTCTGTTTATATATGTCAGCCAGGGCTCCCTGATTGGGACACATTAACAGCCCCAGTTAGGGAACTCATATTCTAAGTGGTCCATCTGCCTAAACTCTTTTCATTCACTACATCCCTTCCTGTCTGAGTCCGAGGATATAGGCCACTTCTTTTTATTGTAGCTCCTCCTGGGGCATTTTATCACCTGGTCAGGTTCCCCCCACCACTGCCTCTGATACGGGTAGTGTGTAACACACAGTAGCTCACCTCTTGCGCTCGGAGCATCTCGGAAGAAATTCATTCTCTTCTTCAGGCGGCAAAGGCATCGATGCGGCAACATCCGCTGCGTCCACCTCAGATTCCGAGATATCTTCAATGCTTCATAAAGCGGGAGAACCCATGGGTTCCAGAACAGATGGAAAGGCTTTCGAGGAGCTGGCCACATTTTTCTTCCACATCATTTAGGAGTTTGCAGCTTTAAACAGTCCACGGGTTTGTTCAGGACTGTCACAGCTCCCCAAACTTTATACATCACTGGACCTGACTTCACGTCAGCCATGCCTCTTCCCCATGCAGGGCCATTCCCATGGTTCGCTGGAAAAGCGCAGCAGGTCAGGCAGCATCTAGGGAACAGGAGAATCGACGTTTCGGGCATTAGCCCTTCTTCAGGATTCCCATGGTTCCTACGCCAAACATCATCCCTTGAAGTAAACTCTCTCTTTCACTTAGCAGAATCTGTGTCCAGCATTGATGTTCCTGATGCTGTTTCACCCTCACCCCCAAGTCCAGGAAGGTCAGATTTAATCCCATGTGGAGTCTTCCCACCATTAGCAACTCTGCTGGGGCTATCCCAGTAGGTGCATGTGGGGTAGTCCAATCATGTGGGGTAGTCCAATAATCAAACAGAAACCAGGACAGCAGGCTAGCTCTTCAAGTCTGCCTTCAAAGTTTGGACTGCTCTTTCTGCCAGACCATTGGATGATGGATGGTATGGAGCTGTCCTTATATGACAAATACCATTCAACTTTAGGAAATTCTCAAACGCCCATTACCTGTGACCAAAACTTCTGGGCGTCCATGTACTGCAAAAGATGTGTACATTTTTTCTATTTAGATTAGATTACATTACATTAGATTAGATTACATTACAGTGTGGAAACAGGCCCTTCGGCCCAACAAGTCCACACTGCCCCGCCGAAGCGCAACCCACCCATACCCCTACATTTACCCCTTACCTAACACTACGGGCAATTTAGCATGGCCAATTCACCTGACCTGCACATCTTTGGACTGTGGGAGGAAGCCGGAGCACCCGGAGGAAACCCACGCAGACACGGGGAGAACGTGCAAACTCCACACAGTCAGTCGCCTGAGGCGGGAATTGAACCCGGGTCTCAGGCAGTGCTAACCACTGTGCCGCCCTAGCCGCACCCAACCCACATCGCTGGACATTGGCATCCAATGTTTTCACGAATGAACTCAATGATCCAACTACTTTGATTGGGCATCTACAATGACTAAGAACAACGTACAGACAAATCCAGGATTTACCCAGCCATTCCCATGAATGTGGGGGAGCTGCTGATTGTCATTTCTGTCTTTATTGTCGATCTGGGCATTGCCCCACCAATGCATTTATGTCAACATCCAATCCTAGTCACTAGACATAACTTCTCACCAATATCTTCATTTTGGAAACCCCTGGATGACCCTGGTAGAGTTCAGCCAGTATCTGGCAGCGATCTTTACTCAGGACAATCTCCCTTACTCCCCATAATAATACGCCGTCTTCTACAATGATCTGGTCTTCCCGGGTCTAAAAAGGTTTCAATTCTGGTTGTAACAGTCCTTTGGTTTCCTGCATCACCACCAGCTGTTTCAGTTTTGACAGGACTGGATCTTTCTGCGTCCAAAGTCTGATATTGTCAGCTGAGACTGAGAGTGTTTCCAGAAAATTTCAAACCATTATGGATACTTCCAGTGGCATTACCACCAGTGATGTATCTGTGAGTGGAAGACAGCTCAATGCATCCACATTGGTTACTTAGAATTACATGCCATCATTGAATTTAGCTCGAAGCTGTGGGCAGCACTTTAAGTAGTCCTCACAGAGGTCTGTGGTTCATTATTATTACAAATTTAGGTCCATAAAGGTATTGGTGAAACTTCCTGACTCCAAATATTACCATCAAACCTTCATTCTGTAGCTGAGCGTATTTACACTCTACCTTAGCTAAAGTCTTAGATGCATATGCTATTTGGCCATCTGTGAGCTAACACTACCCTGATGACTTAGAGGGAGGCATTGCATGTCAATATCACATCTCCTTGTGCGCAATAGCTGAGAAGTTGATAGCTGTTTCATCACTTCCCTGAAAGCTATTGCTTGTCTACGTGACGATTTCCAAGGCTGATCCTTTTTTTAAGAGTTGATGCAAAGGTGCGAGGATGGAGGCCAGGTTATGTATGAACCTTCCGTAATAATTCACCAGCTCAAGGAAAGGCCTAAGTTCTGGTACAGACATAGGAACCAAGGCACCTTTCATTGCTGTCACTTTATCTTCCAATGGGTGTAACCTGGTCTTGCCAACTCGGTAGCTCCAGTAAGTCACTTGTGGGGCCTGGAACACATACTTTTCCCTTTGGGGACATACATCCGCCTGGGAGAAACATCTAAAGACTGTCCAGTTTCTCTAAGTGCCCCTTATTGGTCTTCCTTTTTATTAGAATGTAATCTAGATAAATGGTGACCTGGGGAGACCTTGTAAAATGTTCTTGATCATCCATTGAAAAAGTGCACAGGCTAATGATACCCCAAATGGTAGTCTCTGGAAATCTTCATCTAACTGCATTTGCAGGTACGCATGGCTCATGTCCAGCTTTGTGAGGGACAGCACCCCCAGTTTTATGTATAAATCTTCGATGAGAGGGATTGGTATTTATCCAGTTGTGTGAAATGGTTTACCTTTTGTTTGAAATCCCCACAAAGGTGAGTCAACCTGTTGGGCTTCACAGTCAGTACGACTGGTGCTGTCTATTCGACAAACTGGACTGGTTTGATGATTCCTTTGCTTTCCGGCCTTCTGATTTCTGCCTCTACTTTTGCCCATGAGGCACTGGGCAAGCCTTGCAGAATCATGGAATTGCTTCCTGGTCAACATGCAATGTGGCCTTAGCTCCTTTGGTAGTCCCTAGAGTTTCCTGAAGAACCTCAGGGGATTTAATTAGAACTTCACTCAGTCATTCATTTTCTAATCGAAAAATGTTGAGCCAATCTAGGTGACTCTTTCTCAACCAAGTTCACCCCATCAAGCTTGGGCCTGAGCCTTTTTACTACAATCAGTGGGAACTGAACCAGTTGTTTCTCATATGACACCAGAACTGAAGTTGTACCTTTAATCAGTAATGGCTCCCCAATATAGGTTCTCAGTCTAGCTGAGATCTTACACAAACTTAAGGGTTGGAGTCCAGAGGGAATCTTGTTAAAACTCGGTTCTATGATCACTGAAATGGCCGTGCCAGTATCGACATCTGTTAGAACTGTTTAACCAGATGTTTATTTTGGTCAGTTCTGATTTGGAGGTTGCTAAGCAATTTAACTCTTCAGAAAACAGCTGTGTGTGGACCTTCCAGTGTGTGCAGCCTCTTGGCACCGACCTCTGAGTTCTCTTACTCAATTTAGGTCTTTTGCTGTCTCAAGCCGGCATACCGGCAAAAGCTACAGTGGATTGCCGGCTCAGATCCTGAAGAACATTTTAGCCACTTGGCTGAGACTTGGCTTTGATTTGGGGTTTTGTGGTGGCCTGACCTGGTCCCTCTGTTCAGGATATGAACTGAGTCAAGCTATGCAATTGTGTGCATCAAGTTGTGTTCTCCAAGCTCAGTCAGCCTGGCGAGAGTGTCCACTTCCATCAGTGTAACTCCAATGCTCCAAATTTTGCAATGATAGAGCCAATTGTAGTGCCTGTTTGAAGTCCAGTTGGCTTTCTGCTAGTAGGCATTTTTGCACACTTACATCATTAATCCCATATAACCAGCTTCTCAGCATCTCATGAAGGGTTCAACCAAAGTCACATAGCTCTGCCAGTCATCTTAACCTAGTCAGAAATCCCAATATAGATTTCCCGAGTTCTTGAAGTTCCAAACTAAACCGATAGCATCTCAGAATCTGAGCGGGCTTGGGGTCATAATATTCCTTAACTAAATCTGCTAATCGGTGAAAGCATTCTGGTGACTCAGGGAAAGTTAAGCTCCTAATAATCAAAAAAGCTGTGGGCCCACAAACTGTCAGGAGAATTACTCATTGCTTTCCATCTGGCCTCCAGAAAAAAATAACGCATTCTTTCTACATACTTGGGTCCAGTCTTTGATGGCAGGATCAATTGAGTCAAGTTTCCCAAATAATGGCACGATGCCAGAAATGCTTATCCCAACTCAAAGATAACTGTTGCGAGTGAATTTCTTCAGGAGTGTGCTTTACTCTTATTGACACTGGATAGCTCCACAGAGGCCGGTAATCCATCAGCAAGGAACCCTTTATTTACAGAGTTCTTGACACTATTCCAGCTTCCTCAGATCCAGGTCTCAGAGTGAACATTCTGATATTCCTGTTGCCTTCTGTGAGCCAGGGCTCCCTGAATCAAACAGATTAACAGATAATCTATGAGGTCCACCTGGCTGACCTTGTTACAAGCAGAAAGGGAGGATTGCAGATGCTGGAGATCAGAGTCGAGAGTGTGGTGCTGACCTTGTTACAATCACTACACACCCAATATGTCCGAATGGAATGATTAAAAATGACCTTTTAAACAGATATTGATGCTGTGATTATTATGAGTTAACCTACAGCATATGGACTACAGTGGTTCAAGAAGGTTGCTCACCATCACTTTCTCAAAGGCAATTAGAAATGGGCAATAAATTCTGACTCGGCTAATGATGCCCACATCCTCCAAATGAATCAAAAACAAAGTGAAGGTAAACATTCAGGACTGGCAGAATCTATGGAGAGAAGCAGAGTTAATTTTCAGGCAAATGTAAAATTTTTTAGGGAGAATTAGTTCAAACTGATGCATTAATGCTGTTTTTCTCTCCAAAGATCTGTTGAATATTTCCAGCATTTGCATATTTTGCATTTACTCTAACTGTGGAGTAGTTGTGTTCAGATATATATGCTCCCAATGCTTTACTCTGTAAATAAATGTAACAGTGCGTAGAGTTTGGCTCCTGTAGCTTCATCAACCAGCTTTCTGGTGTAGAATGAAAAAGTGTTACCTATGACTCCAAGCTTCTGAGTAAAACAAAAATCACACAACATTACTGAAGAATGGTTAGGGTGTTTTCTCAGTCTCCTGATTTATAGTTCACTCTCAACAATTATAAGATAAATCACCTGATAATTTCTTTCATTGCGGATTTTCGGATGTTACTGTGCCCACATTGCAACTGTACCTTGTTCTGAAATCTTCCTGTGTATAGGAAAACAGCAATCTCTATGAAATATAACATTCACTGCAAGGTCACTTAGTCATAGGGTTGTACAGCACAGAAACAGATCCTTTGGTCCAACTAGTCCATGCCAACTAAATATCCTAAATTAATATTCTCCCATTTGTCAGCATTTGGCTTATATCCCTTTAAACTCTTCCTATTCATGTATTCATCCAGAACCTTTTAAACGTTGTAATTTTGCCCTCCTCCACCACTTCTTCTGGCAGCTCATTCCTTACTCGCACCACCCTCTGCATGAAAAAGTTGTCCCTTAGGTCCCTTTTAAAGCTTTTCCCTCTCATCTTAAACCTCAGAACAAAGAACTAAGAAACTTTACAGCTCAGGAACAGGCCCTTCAGCCCTCCAAGCCTGAGCGAATCCAAATCCACTGTCTAAACCTATCTCCCAATTCCTAAGCATCTGTATCCCTCTTCTCCCCACCTACTCATGCATCCATCCTGACACACCCTAAATGAATCTACCATGCCTGCCTCTACTACCTCTGCTGGCAATGCATTCCAGGCACCTACTACCCTCTGTGTAAAGTACTTGCCGCGTATATTCCCCCTTACACTTTTCACCTCCCACCTTGAATGTGTGACCCCTCATTATTGAATCCCTCACCCTGGAAAAAGCTTATCTCTATCTACCTTGTCTTATACCCTTCATGAATTTGTAGACCTCAATCAGGTCCCCTCTCAATCTCCTGTTTCCTAATAAAAACAATCTTAACCTACTCAATCTTTCTTCATAGCTAACACTTCCATACCAGGCAACATCCTCGTAAATCATTTCGGCATCCTCTCCAAAGTAACCACATCCTTTTGGTAATGTGGTGACTAGAACTGTACACAGTATTCTAAATGCGGCAGAACCAAAATCTTGTACAATTTTAACATGACCTGCTCTTATACTCAATACCCCGTCTGATGAAGACAAGCATACCAGCAACCTTCAGGGTACGATGGACCTGAACTCCCAGATCTCTCTGCTCATCAACCTTTCCCAAGGCTCTTCAGTTTACAGTACAGTTCGCTCTTCCCAATTAGACTTCCCAAAGTGCATCACCTCACATTTGTCTGGATTGAACTCCATCTGCCACTTCTTTCCCAACTCTCCAGTCTCCTGTATTCCTTGACAGTCCCCAATGCTTTCTGCTACTCCACCAATCTTCGTGTCATCTGCAAACTTGCTGATCAGACCAACAGTGCCCACTTCCAGATCTTTGATGTTCTAACTTCAGGAGTTGTTAAGTGGTAACATTCAATTCTGCCCTGTGATAGAGGTAGAGCTTACTGAAAAAATGTTAATAAGCCATTCAGAATAGTTCAAGTGGCACTAAACAAGTTTAAACAAGACAGACAGGGACTGCAGGTTATTAATATGAGAAGGAGACAGATGTAGATTCCATTTTTAGGAGATTGGCAGTTATTATGTACTGCAAAGGCAGGTGAGCTACAAAGAGTTTTTGAAGGGGATGCAGTGAGGAGCCATTACCTGTTGGATCGCTCTGTGCTGTTGAAGCAAAATAGGGCGGCATGGTGGCTCATTGGTCAGCACTGCTGCCTCACAGCGCCAGGAACCCGGGTTCGATTCCCGCCTCGGATGACTGCCTGTGTGGAGTTTACACCTTCTCCCTGTGTCTGCTTGAGTTTCCTCCCACAATCCAAAGATGTGCAGGTTAAGTGAATTGGCCACGCTAAATTGCCCGTAGTGTTAGGTGCATTAGTCAGGGGGAAATGCAGGGAAATGAGTCGGGTTGGTTACTCTTCGGAGGGTTGGTGTGGACTTGCGGGGCCGAAGGGCCTGTTTCCACACCGTAGGGAAGCTAATCTAAAATCAGGAGTTCAAGGAGTTGATAAACAACTAAGAATTTGAGTCCAGCTTCAGGAGATGCCCTGGAGAGCTAAAAAGCTGATCTCTCTGTCTGAGAAAATGTGAAGGCTGCTGGCTCTGTGCCTGAGGAAACAGGATGAGACTTGGAAGCAGAATGTGAGCATTAGTGCTGAGGTAGCAAAGGTTGAAAATCTCACACCCTACATTTACTTGATACAGTTGTGCCAAATTGGTGTCCAGGGAAAAACCCAGGGGTAGGACTGACTTGCTGAAGCCAGCTATTGTTGAAGAGCTGGAGTTATAATTGTGAATGAGAACCGGAGTACAGGTTTGATTTATTATAGTCACATGTACCTAAGTATAGTAAAAGGTTTGTTTTGCGTGCAGTACAGGCAGATCATGCCATAAGAAGTGCATCAAGCTAAGAGAACAGAGTGAGGAATACAATGTAATGGGTGCAGAGAAGGTATGCAAAGAGCGAGGTCAATGTTAAATTTAAAATTTCAAAAGTTTGTCCAGAAGAGTGGCACAGTGGCTAGTACTGCTGCCTCACACCGCCAGGGTCCCGGGTTCAATTCCAGCCTCGGGCAACTGTCTGTGTGGAGTTTGCACATTCTCCCCATGTCTATGCAGGTTTGGTGAATTGGTCATGTTAAATTGCCGATAATATTTAGGGATGTGTAGGTTAGGCACATTAGTTGGGAAATGTAGAGGAATGGGTCTGGGTGGGTTACTCTTCAAAGGGTCGGAGTGAATTTGTTGGGCCAAATGGCCTACTTCCACACTGTAGGGATTCTATGAAGTCTAATAACAACGGGGATGAAGCTGATCTTGAATCTGTTGGTTTGTGTGTTTAAGCTTTTGTATCTTCTATCCGATGGAAGAGGTTGCAAGAGATTAGAACCAGGATAGGAAGGGTTTTTGATGATGTTGGCTGCCTTCCCTAGGCAGCGAGATGTGTAAATGGAATCAGTAAATGGAAGATTGGCTAACGTGATGGTCTGGGCTGTGTTCACAACTCTCTGTAGTTTTCTCTGGCCCTGGACAGAGCAGTTGGTGTACCAAGTCATGATGCATCCGGATAGAATGTTTTCTATGGAGCATCTATAAATTTCCTTAACTTCCTGAAGAAGTAGAGGCATTGTTGTGCTTTCTTGACTGTCGCATCAACGTGGGTGGACCAGGGGAGATTGTTGGTAATCATCACTCTTGGGAAGTATAAACCCAGGATTGAGCCCAGGGAAGTGTAGACCCAGGAGAGGATGTGATTGATCAGAACAAGAGCTGTCACTGAGGCAGTCCATGACAGAGAGGCTTTTGTGAGGCATTTTCAAGGCTGGTTTGGCAAAACTGAAGAACTGTATTCCTTTGTGAAGTTTTATATGATTTTCCAACATGTGGTGTTATTGATATTTGGAGGGGTGTGTGTAATTGCTCAGAAATCTGGGATCAATCTTGATCATGTTTATCATTTGACATGCATTGTGAAGTGTTGATGTTACCAGTGTAAATTTTGGTTATTGAAAATACGTTGTTGATTATATTCCACTTCCAATATAGAAATGATTTTTTTTTCCTAAACTGCGGCATCTTGTGGCTTTATTCGCTTCGTAGGTCCCTGGATTTCATACTTTATCTACACTGAAATAAGAGTTATTGCTCTTTCAACAGATTGTGATATAATTTGATGATCTCATCTGGGAGAGTAACATAGAATTGATGGTCTGGACTGGGATCATAACAGATTGTATTTTTGCAAAGTACTCAGTTGGCTCAGCTGCGTTTTGGGTTGTGATCAGTCATGAAGGATGATGTACAGTTACAAATATTTAATCATCAAGTTAACTACAGACAGCTTTGGAGCCAAGCTCCATGCTAAAGAAAGAAAATCTTCAGACGTATAATCAAAGGCCTTTAATGATATCTCATGCAGACTTGCACCACGTTGTTAATTTTCAGGCTCAGTATCGCCAATCCCTTCAGGTTTGAAAGGATGCAAAAGGCAGCTGCAGAATCCAAAATAATTCATTAACATGAGCACATGCTCCAGTAGTTAGATTGCTTCATTTGAACAATGCACCACATGTGACTGAGTGAACATCTCCTTGTCACGCAATGGTACATAGGGCTTAACAAGATATCAATATGCCTTCTTGGGCTCAGCCAGCACTATTCCTTGTCCTTTTCCATGTATCCAACTGGATTTCTTGATTCCCCTGCTTGAACATGAAACAAACACATCCAGACAGAGAAATTCAGAAGAAATAGCGAGTGAGGAAGAGAAAAAAGAAATTCGTGCTATTCCCAAGTGGCGTTCCCACCACACTATTCACAGCGGCTCAGACAGTCTCCTGATTCAGAAGGACATTGAACATTAGATTAAATAATTGACAACTCATGGGAATATGGAGACAATGAAAGACCGCAGATTATCTGACACGTTTTCTATCATTGGTCTGGCCACATATTAAAATGTGAATGGAGTTGTTAACTACTTATGGCATTCAATTACATACCAGGACCAGACATGACATGAAGAATATCAAAGTGGAATATGAGTCCAAAGTCACCTGGTCCTCACAAATACGTTGCCTATATCATAGAATCCCTACAGTGTGGAAGCAGGCCATTCCACCCATCAAGACCACATCGACCCTCCAAACAGCATCCCACCCAGACCAACCCCAGCCCTGCATTTCTCACAACTAACGCACCTAATCTGCATGTCTCTGGACACTACAGGGCAATTTAGCATGGCCAATCCACCTAACCTGTATATCTTTGGACTGGAGGAGGAAACCGGAGCACCTGGAGGAAACCCATGTAGACATGTGGAGCATGTGCAAACTTCACAAAGACAGTCAACCCAGGGTGGAATTGAACCCACGTCCTTGGTACTGGGAGGCAGCAGTGCTAACCATTAAGCGGAAGCAATGCTGGAGATTAGAGTCAAGATTAGAGTGGTGCTGGAAAAGCACAGCAAGTCAGCCAGCATCCAAGGAGCAGGAAAATCGACGTTTCAGGAAAAAGCCCTTCATCATGAATCTAAACACTGAGCCATTTGCTGCCCTGATATGATATCCAAATCTATTTTCTGAATTAATACTGTACTAGCATAGCCCCATAAAGCAAAGGTCAGTGGCAGGCTGGATGATTGGGAAACTTCTAAAGACCAACAAAGGCTTACTAAAAAAAGTAACAGAAAGATCAAGAATTGATTATGAGAGAAGAATAGTGCAAAATGTAAAAAACGGATAGCAAAAACTTCTATAAGTATAACAAAAGGAAGAGAGTAGCTAAAATGAAAGTTGGTCCCTTAGACGATAATACTGGAGAGTTAATAGTAAGGGACATAAAAATGGAAGAGACACTAAATCAATATTTTGCCTCGGTGTTTACGATAGAGCTCACTGAAACCAACCCAACAGTAACAGGTACTGCAAAGTTATAGAAAGGGAGGAATTTAAAACAATCATTATCACTAGGGATAAAGTACTGAGTAAATCTGTTGGGATGACCGATATCCTAGGCTCTTAATGGAAGTGACAGCAAAATAATCTATATTTTGGTTATAATATTACAAAATTCCCAGGATTCAGGAAACATTCCAGCAGATCAGAAAAATGCTAATGTAATGCCTTTATTCTAAAAGGAAAGGAGACAGAGAGTAACAAACAATAGACCAATAAATTTAATATCTGTAGTTGGAAAATTGTTGCAATCCATTATTGAGGAAGCAGTAACAGGACACTTAGAAGTCAAAATGCATTCCATCAGAGTCAGCATGGTTTTATATAGGGTAAACCATGTTTGACTAATTTGCTAGTGTTCTTCGAAGGTGCAGCATATCTGGACTTCTAGAAGGCAGTGCCACACAAATGGTTAATACACAAGGTAAGATCAAACAATATTAGCTTGGAGAGTTAGGATAACTTCTGATTGGCAAGCCGAAACTAATGGGGTGCCACAGGATTCAGTCCTCAGGCCCCAACTGTTTACAATCTACGTTTATGATTTGGATGCAGTGATAAAAAGCACTATAGGCAATTTTCAGATGACACTCAAATAGGCGGGAAGGTACGTTGTAATGAAGAAATAAGAAATTTACAAATGGATATGGATAGATTAGGTGAACGGGCCAAACATCAGCACAAGAGATCATAGGTTTAAAAAGGGGAGGGGGGATGTCGGGCATAGATTTGAACCAGAGAGAAGGAGGGATTATTTCTCTCAAGGGTAGTCAATCTGTGAATTCACTACCCCAGACTGCAATGGATGCTGAGACACTGAATAAATTTAAGGAGGAGATAGACAGATTTTTAATTAGTGATTAATATAGGCTTATGGAGAACGGCAGGAAGGTGGAGATAAGACCAGATGAGATCAGCTATGAGTCTTTTGAATGCCGCAGAAGTTTGGAGGGGCTGAATGGCCTCCTCCTGCTCCCCGTCTGATGTTCTTGCAGTGCAATTAGTATCTTAATGGCAACAGTATGTCTGGAATCTAGCTGAAAACAGAGGCATTCTGCCAAAGTTTTTCACCTTACATTCATCAGGGCAAACACAAAAATGCCAAAGTTCAAACCACCACAGCAATTTATTCTACAAGAGAAAATCATATAAATACACATTAGGAGCATGTGAAGGCCATTCTTCACCTCAAGCGTGTGCCTGCCCCAAATAAGGTAGGCTCTTCAATAAGGTCAGGAGCTGATCTGATTCCACATTCCGACCCTGCCCAGATAACATTTGACCCTTTGTTAGTCAACCATTTCTGTACTGTCGTCTTAACAATATTCAAATGATTCAGCCTCCACTGCTCCCTCAATAAGAGAATTCCAGAGTCTCACACCCCTCAGCTAAAATTCTCTCCTTATCCCTGTTTTAAAAGGCAATCCCTTACCTTTAAATTGTGTCCCTTTTATTCTAGCCCCTCCCAAAAAAAGAAATATCCTCGCAAGTATCCACCGTATCAAGCCCATAATGAACTGTTACGTCTTAATCGCCTCTCATTTATCTAGGCTTCAATGGATACAAGTCCATCCCTTTTCCCAACAAGACAACTCTTCTCATCCCAGAATCACTCAGGCGAAAAGAAAGGTGCTGATTGGTTGGCAACATGGCTCTGAGCGGTTCAGACGTTACCGTGGAGAAAGCAACAGGTTACTGTGGTCTCCCAAGTTGCTGAGTAATGCAATAAAAAGGGGCAAGGATTAAACACATTCCTTGGGTTGTAAAGGATAAGTTGTGGTGCGTGTTTGAGATCTGACATGTTTGCTGAGTCCTGGTGCATGTAAGATGAAAGGCATTGGTACAAATTATTTATCTCCAGCAGATTTCAAAGAGGACCTTTTCAATCATATCCCATTCCATACCTGCTATTCCTTTCATTCTTTCCCTTCAATTTAGTTCTGATCCCATTCCTCCTCTTCTTCCTATGTCGTCCCTTTCATCCTATGTCACTTATCTAAATGGTTTGGATGTGAACATAGGAGGGAGAGCTAGTAAGCTTGCAAATGACACCAAAATTGGAGGTGTAATGCACAACGAAGAAGGTTACCTCAGAGTACAACGGGATCTTGATCAGATGGGCCAATGGGCCGAGGAGTGGCAGATGGAGTTTAATTTAGATAAATGTGAGGCACTGTATTTTGGAAGGGCAAATCAGGGCAGAACTTATACATTTAATGGTAAGGTCCTGGGTGTGTTGCTGAACAAAGAAACCTTGGAGTGCACGTTCATTATTCTTTGAAAGTGGAGTCACAGGTGTATAGGATAATGAAGAACGTGTTTTGTATGCTTTCCTTTATTGGTTAGAACATTGAGGATCAGAGTTGAGAGGTCATGCTGCAGGACATTGATCAGGCCACTTTTATAGTATTGTGTGCAATTCTGGTCTCTCTCCTATCAGAGGGAAATTGTGTAACCTGAAAGAGTTCATAAAATATTTACAAAAGGGTTGCCAGGTTTGGAGGGTTTGAGCTATAGGGAGAGGCTGAATAGGCTAAGGCTGTTTTCCCTGGAGTGTCGGAGGTTGAGGGGTGACCTTGTAAAGGGTTATAAAATTGTAAGGGTAAATAGGGTAAATAGGGTAAATAGACGAGGTCTTTTCCTTGGGGTGGGGGAGTCCAAAACTAGAGGGTTTATGGTGAGAGGGGAATGATTTAAAAGGGACCTAAGGGCCGGAATTTACACGCAGAAGGTGATATGTGTATGAAATGAGGTGCCAAAGGAAGCGGTGGAGGCTGGGACAATTACAACATTTAAAAGGCATCCGGATGGGTATATGAATAGGAAGGAATAGTGATGTGGGCCAAGTGCTGGCAACTGGGGCTAGATTAGTTTAGGATATCTGGTCGGCATGGATGAGTTGGACAGAAGAGTCTGCTTATGTGCTGTACATCTCTACGAATCTATGTCCTCTTCATCCAATTCCTCCTTTTATTTCAATGTTCTTCCCACCCCATGCCTCTATAGCCACTTCCCTGTCCGACCATTGCAAAACTCTCACATCTTGCCCCTCTTCATCTATGCCATTTCCTGCTCCCTCACTCCCACTCTGTGGTGTGTTCTATATTGGCCTAGATTGTTGTTGTTTTGCACCTGTAGGTTGGTTCATTAAATACTTTAAGATTTTGTGATAATATTTAGGCAAAGATTGTACCCATCACCAAATAAACCCAGCACAAACATGCTCCTGAAACGGACAGATCCAAAAGGTCTGCAAAGATTAAGGCTGTGATTTCTTACGAGGGATTTGTCCAACACTTGAGAACATGTTGCAGATTGTCCACTCCAGGGACCAGTCGAACCTTAGAGGTAGTTCAGCTTTTCAGAACAATTAATATCAGGGTTAACCACCGGGGAGCGCTCCAGTTCTTGCTGACTGCACAGATTCTCGATTTAAAGAAAATAAATGCTCATTTTTACCTTTGATCCCTTAGAATCCTGCCTTTTTGATGACAACTGGTTTTATCCTTATTGAGGCACTAGCCCCTTCAAGGAGAGATTTAAGGCCCCCTCCATTTGTTACACCAGGTTTGTCTACAAGTTGTCTACAAGTTGTCCCACTGCTAAGTCAGTCTGGTTTGTGCTGATGTTATGTGTAAAAAGTAACTGCATTGCACATCAATTCCTACTCCAATTTTTTTTGTATCTTGATGGAGAGTGTTAGGTTGATGCTGGAAGGGATCTCCACTGTAGCAGCCTCTTGGCTGCTAAACACGGATAGATCACTAACTGGGCCAAACAGCAAGGGATGCTGGGTACATTGTCCAAGTAAAACTCTGAAGTGACAAAACCTCGACACCAGACACAGTGCAAACACAGGAGCCAAGTGCTAATGACATTAGCATAACATAAAAAGCAGCAGTTATCCTGGACAAAGGTAACCCCAACAATTTATCCACCAAACAAAGGAGGGCCCAGACAGAAAGGCGCCAGGTCCTGTTACACAATGAAACAAACTGTAGCAAGCCATTCAAATGATTAAAATTGTTTCAAACTATTAATTGCTTCACCAGAACTATAGAAAATTCCAGAAAACCATCTAAAAAGTTATAAAAGCTGGGTTCACCTACGGACCTCTTTCTTGAATCTTCCAGAAGACTTCCAAGGAGAGCAGCATGGCAAGAGGCAGAGACTAGCAGACCATCCAAAGAATGAGCTTAAGGGGCCAAGTCAGGTTTGAGACAGTATGCTTTGTATTAAAGATTATTGTAACTTGTTTCCTAATAAAGTTGGGACTATTTTGCATTGGTACTGGCTTATATTCGTGGTGATTTGACCGCTTCGGTATTGTGGAACACTTGGGCAAATTCATTCATAAAATTCTGGTCAGAGTTGTCTAACTTCTTTAAAGAGGAACTAGACAAAACCACTCCCACCATCCATTCCCCTTCCACCCCCAAGGAATTGGACAGCATCAAACCTTAGGCAGACTTTGCCTTTATGGAGTATTGAATGGATGCTTGAAAAAAAGGTGTGGCCTCCACTAGAAGATGGACAGTTAATGTCTCATGCATTTCAGCACCATTCCCTCTATTTCCTCATTGGAAAGACAGCTGACGTGGGTGAGTATTATTACCGTTGTAAATGTATGTGACTGAACAGATTTAACACAATGCAAAATGACATTATAAACACAAAGAACAAAACTAGAGATTGAATTACAGTTCATAGTGTCCTTTCATCATTTCTATCCTGATTTCCACAGAGACAACACTGAAGCTGGCATTGAAATAACATTGATTAAAGCTAGTGGTGGTGTGATCACAGAGTAACTATGTTATATCATTTACAGGGGAATTCATTTGGAGAATTTGTGCCTATTGTAGCCTAGATTAGGTTAGACTTTCAGATCCAGCAATGGACATGAGGCACAATGAGCCACAATATTGGCTTGTAACCAGCTCATATTTACCTCACTATGAGTTCAGTTTGATTTTAGTTTAAGTCAAATCCTCCCCATCCACCTGCCCCTATTGTCACTTCCTCCTCTTTCATTACTTTGCTCAGATGGAGTTAAAAATCACACAACCGCAGGTTATAGTCCAACAGGTTTATTTGGAAGCACTAGCTTTTGGAGCACTGCTTCTTCATCAGATGGTTATTCTCCACAACCACCTGATGAAGGAGCAGCGCTCAGAAAGCTAGTGCTTCCAAATAAACCTGTTGGACTACAACCTGCTGTTGTGTGATTTTTAACTTTGTCCACCCCAGTCCAACACCAGCACCTCCAAGCCAGTTGCTCAGATGCTTCTCTTTAACTATGTGCCTGGATTCTGATCTTAGCTCTGGGACAGGACAGTCATACAGTCATAGAGCCATACAGCATGGAAACAGACCCTTCAGGCCTACTCGTCCATGCTGAACAAGTTTCCCAAACTGAATTAGTCCCCTTTGCCTCCATTTGGCCCATATCCCTCTAAATCTTTCCTAATCATGTCCCTTTCAAAATATCTTTTAAATGTTGTAATTGTACCTGCATCTACCACTTCCACTGGCGGTTCATTCCACATAGGGACCACCCTCTGGGTGAAAAGGTTGTCCCTCAGCTCCCTTTTAAATCTATTTCCTCTTAACTTAAAATTATTTCCCCCTGGTTTTTGAACTCCCCAACCCGAGGAAAAAGATATTTGCTATTCACCTTATCTACGCCCCTCATAACTTTATAAACTTCTGTAAATAAGGAAAGAGTGGACAACAGGCCAGGGGATTAGGTGTCAGGTTACTCAAATTCTTAAGGGGGAGCAATGAATTTCCTAACTTGACCTTTCCATCTACTACAGAAGCAGTTCCCCCGGTAAGATGTAGATTGTTAATATACAGGGCTACCCATTGGCATTCAGGTTTATTATACATTGCTGAAGGAATGGAGCTGCAGGGCTCAGTACAGTTCCAGAGATAGGAAGGTGGGGGGGGGGGGGGGCGGTGTGGCCAAGCAGGGACTAATACTGCCTTTGCTCCTGACCTTCTAAGATTCCTCCTTTTTTCTGCTACTAACACTTACTATTAACATCTCCTCTTCATCTATATTTCTTCTTTATTACTGTTAGCCTCTATTAGCCATTTGCTCTGATGTTGCACAATCTGTTCCAATTGCCAGTTTCACCCCCTTCTCCCCATCACTTGCCCCCTTCAGTTCTGAAGAAAAGTCAAATTGGACTTGGAACGTTAACTCTCTGCACAGATGCTGCCAGACCTGTTGCATTCCTGCAGCACTTTCAGTCTTTTATTACTGTTCAGATCTTGGGCAAATGCCAACATTGGCTGAATGTCAGCTTCCCACTGTGTCAGTAGCCAGGCCTTGTTGACTGAGCTGACCCTGGCTGTGAATAGCTGACAGTTTAGTTGGCCTGCCTTTCTCTGCGAGACAGAGATACCCTGATGTGTGAAATGGGAACAACCCTTCTCGCCCTCGCTTCGTACAGAAGTGGATTAACTTTCCCAACGGCAAGCAGGGATCAGGTGCAGGCCTGATCTGCCACTTGTGCAGAAAACATTTCACGTCTCTTCCCATTTGTTCTTGACTTGGACAATCCTTTTGGAGATTTTAAAAAGGCCCCAACAGTTATTAATCGACTTTTAGAATGGATATATTTCTCTAAGTCTTATTGCCATTTATGCCCACTTAAGAGGGCACACAAGAGTTCAGTTTACCTCCTTCGTGAATTCTGCCACCTCTAATAATGCAGCACTCACCTGATACCATTCGGCAGTATCAGCCTGGATCTTGTGGTGAAGAATCTGCAGTGTGACATACTCAGAACCATGTACTTCAGACACGACCATGCTAACGCAGTACAATGTTAGAATTAGACTGATGTTGTTATAAAAACTATTCCTTGCAACAGGAGTCCCCACATCATGGGCTACATGTCCCATTGGAGACCTAGGACAATCATTTGGGGATGTGTGGGCAGCAGTGGTGACTGTTAAATGTAACCTCTAGCCTGGACTCAACTTCTTTCCCAAACAGTTTGTCAATGAGATAACATTTTGCTGCTCGGATTGGCTATTCTCTCAGTGCCTTGGTTGGCCATTTTGATTCAGTGCTTTTGATTGGGTAACTGGGAATATAAAGGTTCTCTTGAATGTAAAGGAGAAGGCTCTTTGAAACATGTGCCATGGTGAGTGGCAATTCTGGGATTGACACCCAGGTTCCAGCTCCCTGTCAACAATTCATTATCCTGAGGCCTCTTCAGAATCTTCAACAGGTTTTGGACAAAACCATTGGCTTCCATGCTCAACATCTCTACCCCCAGCTCCCTCAGCAACTCTTCTCCACTCTCCCCTTCCATTTTCAACAACTCCACCCTCAACCTGCTCAACTACAACCCTCTCCCGACGTCCCACTTAACCACCCTCACTCACCTCTCTAGAGCTCTCTCTGCTTCCCCCACCCCCCACTCCCTGCCCGCTGTCCCTCTGCAGTTGCAGCATTTTGCAAGCATTGAAATCGGGTCACAGAGAAGCAATAAAATGTGGGATGCGCAAACTTCATCAACATTTGGAAATCTACCAAAAGTAGTTAACGTTGAGTTAGATGTTAGATTATCATAGAATCCTATAGAAGGCAGCAACTGGGCCAACATTTTGTTTTGCCTCCAAGATGGTGGCAAAGTGGGACTCTTGAGCCGGATCTTGATTGCTCCACCTGTTCCTTTTCTTTTTTCTCTCTCCCTTTCGGCATTTTTGTTTTCTCTTTTTCATTTTACGTCCCGTTCTCAGGGAGCATCAGCGATGTCTGGGGTGAAAACCAACGCAGACTCAGAATCTTGGCCTCAATGTGAACATGAGCTCCTGGCCTCAGCGTGGACTCAAATTCCCGGCCTCAGTATGGACCCGAGCTCCCAGCCTCAGCATGGATTCGAACTCCTGGCATTCCCAGCCTTGAGATGAAGCCCAGTGTGGTCTGGGTTGAAAGAACTGTTTTTCTGAACTTTTATTTCTCTATTTTTTGAATTTATTGCTGGACTTTTTATTTTGTAATCTTCCTAATTCTCTTTTCCCTAAGAATGTGTGCTTAAGAAGCAGTGCCTAGGTAACTTGGTATCTGATCTGGCAGCATAAGAAACAGCTTGTAAACTTTTCAATGTACTCATGTGAGTGCATGTCACAAAAAAGCTAATCCTAATTCTAAGATGTCTGAAGGGACTTTGCAATTAGCCCCATTTCCTGCTGTTCTTCCCCAGCCCTGCATTTTTTTACCTTTGCTAACTTTTATCTAATTCCCCTTTCGAAGTTCTGAATGAATTTGCTTCTAGATTTTTCAGATTATTCTGAGCGTTTCACCCCATCTCTCCTGTGGTCCTTTCACCAATGATGGTAGATCAATGGTAGGATTCCAAAGGGTTTTATCGGAGATTTGAAACATTGAGTCTATCCTGACCCTCAAACTTGCTTTGAAAAGCATTTCTTTGACATACATAGGCACAGAGCCTTCTGTCCCATTAGACCCAATGTTAACTCTTGAGGCTCACTCATATGGATTTGTCTTCTCTACTCATCTCTTTCCCCGCTCCAGTTCAAAACACGTTCATCCTGTAGGCAATCTCACCAACGTAGTCAGAAGCGAAGTGGCAAACCTAGACAAATCACTTAATCAGCTAATGCTACAATGTTTATTGCCTGACGGTTAATGCTAATTGATATCGACTGAGAGACAACTCCTCAAGCTTTGTTCAGGAGAAACCAGCTCCTGTAAGGAAGAGGACAAAGTCACTCTAGATTGTGAAATATACTTGTCGATATATGACTTGTTGTCATCTTCAATACGTTCATTGAACTTACCAAACTCCTATTAGACTTAATTTAGTTTCTTGTTTAACATTAGCCTTGATTTTATTTTGTATCTGCAAATTCTCAGTGAAGACTGCTTTTCACAGAGGGAGGAGGTGACATAGCAGTAATATCCCTGGCCTAGCAATCTAGAGATCCAGGTGAATGGTCTGGGCACAAGGATTCAAAACACACAGTGGCAGCTAATGGAACTTACATTCCCTAAGTAAAATGAGATTTCATTTCCATTAATAAAATGAGGAATATCACTGACTGCTGATTAAAAACAAATCTGTTCCCTTCATGCCCTTCAGGCAAGGAAATCCTCCATGTGACTCCAGACCCACAGCAATGTGTTTGTCTGTTAACCATCACTGTCACCCAGCAGACCACTCAGGTGAAGTGCAGTTAGGGATAGGCAAAAATAATTATCTTGCCAGTTATGGTCAAAGCCCATCAAAGAATTTTTTTAAATTGGTAGATATTTACTGTTTATTTCCAGATTGTGAGCCAACTGTAGAACCACTGAGAAGTTACACGTAGGAAGCCATACAGCCCATCGTATCTGTGCTTCTGAATATACCACCCATTCTAATCCCACTTTCCAGAACTCATTTTGTCTGATCAATTATAAAGACTAAAGCAAAGAACTGCGGATGTTGAAAATCAGAAATAAAAAACTGAACATTCTGGAGAAACTCAGCAGATCCAGTAGAGAGACAGAGTTAATATTTCAAGTCCAATAACTCTTTAACAGAAGTATGGAATCAATTGTTTCAGTGTTGTTAAGATTGTGAAAAGCAAGGTCAGCCAGGTGGACCTCATAGAATGTGAGGTTGTTAATCTGGTCCAATCAGGGAGCCCTGGCTGACAGATATAAACAGGAGGGTCAGGCATTCTGTTCACTCCAGGAACTGGCTCTAGGCTGGCTGGGTCAGTGCCATTTACTATGCACATGTAAGTAAAGGGTGACTGGATACTGCTATCTGTGAAGTTATTTCAGCATCTAGCCAGGTCTGGATGCAGAAGGAAGTAAAAGAAATACTGAGAGACTATATTAGACTTGAGAGGACATGCTGGTCAAAGAATGCCAACTTGTGGATCGTTTCAGAGAACATCTCTGGGACACACACACTAATCAACCCCACCATCCCATAGCTGAACACTTTAACTCCCTCTCCCACTCCGCTAAGGACATGCAGGTCCTGGGCTTCCTCCATCACCAAACCTTAACTACCTGACGCCTGGAGGAAGAACGCCTCATCTTCCACCTTGGGACCCTCCAACCATACAGGATCAATGTGGATTTCAACAGTTTCCCCATTTCCCCTCCTCACATTTTATCCCAGTCCTAACCTTCCAACTCGGCACTGTCCTCTTGAACGGTCCTAACTGTCCATCTTCCCGCCCATCTATCTGCTCCACAATCCTCTCTGACCTATCACTTTCAGCCCCACCTTCATCTACCTGTCACTTTCCCAGCTACCTTACCCCCAGCCCTACCCCTCTCAGGCCCTGCCCACAAGCCTCATTCTTGATGAAGGGTTTATGCCCGAAACATCGATTCTCCTGCTCCTCAGATGCTGCCTGACCTGCTGTGTTTTTCCAGCACCACATTCTTCGACTCTGATCTCCAGCATCTGCAGTCCTCAATTTCTCCAAAGAAACAAATACTTGGCACTAAAATTAAAGCAAGCTTGAGTGATAATGATTGATTGATAATCAAGAATCCAAGTTAAGAGATGAAGATTGTTAGTTAGAGTTGAGCATTGAAAGAAAAGTTAATGAGAGATATGATGGGCAGAATGAAGTTGTTATTCAACTGAGCATTGAGAGATGGGTGGAAGCAGACAGTGATACAGGTAAGTGACTCGCAGTTATATTCAAACAATGTATGGCTGAATACATTGCTTAGTGGGATGTGTATCAATTGTGGTTGAGTTAGTAGCAGTTCTGTTCTCAATCAGAGCTTGTGGATTTAATTCCTCTTCTCGGACCCAAGCACAAAAATCAAGGTTGACACACCAGTGTCATACTGAGTGAGTGCCACACTGACACAGGTGTATTCTTTTGAGTGAGGTGTTCAAAATAGGCACTGTTTGCCGACTGGGTTGAATAAAAAAGATCTCAATATGTTATATTTAAGAAGGATAAAAGAGGTATCCCTGGTTACAGGGTCAATAATCAATCTGAAAAAACATCAAAAAGTATAATTGCTTGGCATATTCATGGCCATCAAGTCCCTGAGGTGGGATTTGAATGCAGAGCTTCTGACACAGAAGTAGGTTCACTACAAGACCTCCCTTATAGATGGAGTCATGTGGAGACAGTGTGAATTTGGAGGCATTAGTTGAAATGTAGAGCACAAAACCAGACCCTTCAGTCCAAAATGTCCATACTAATCATATATCCTAAATTAATCTAGTCCCATTTACCAGCACCCGGCCCATTTCCCTCTAAACCCTTCCTATTCATATACCCATCCAGCTGAGTTTTAAATGTTGTAATTGTACCAGCCTCCACCACTTCCTCTGGCAGCTCGTTCCATACACAGACCACCCTTTGCATGAAAAAGTTGCCCCTGAAGTCCCTTTTAAATATTTCCCCTCTCACCCTAAACCTATGCCTCTAGTTCTAGACACCCCCACCCCGGGGAAAAGACATTACCTATTTACCTTATCCATGCCCCTCATGATTTTATAAACCTCTATAAGGTCACCCCTCAGCCTCCGATGCTCCAAGGAAAACAGCCCCAGCCTATTCAACCTCTCCCTATAACTCAAACCGTCCAACCCTGACAACATCCTTGTAAATCTTTTCTGAACCCTTTCAAGCTTTACAACATCTTTCCTATAGCAGGGAGATCAGAATTGCACGCAATATTCCAATAGTGGCCTAACCAATGTCCTGTACAACCACAACATGACCTCCCAACTCCTGTACTCAATACTCTGACCAGTAAAGGAAAGCATACCAAACGCCTTCTTCACTATCCTATCTACCTGCAACTCCACTTTCAAGGAATTATGAACCTACACTCCAAGGTTGCTTTGTACAGCAACATTCCCTAGGACCTTACCATCAAGTGCTGCCCTGATTTGCCTTTCCAAAATGCAGCATCCCACATTTATCTAAATTAAACTCCATCTGCCACTCCTCGACTCATTGGCCCATCTGATCAAGATCCCATTGTACTCTGAAGTAGTCCACTACACTTCCAATTTTGGTGTCATCTGCAAACTTACTAACTATACCTCCTATGTTCACATCCAAATCATTTATATAAACGATGAAAAGCAGTGGACCCTGCACTGATCCTTGTGGCACACCACTGGTCACCGGCCTCCACCACCATCTTTTGCCTTCTACCTTTGAGCCAGTTCTGTATCCAAATGGCTAATTCTCCCTGTATTCCATGAGATCTAATCTTGCTGACCATGTAGAACGCCTTTCTGAAGTCTATACAGATCACATCCATCGCTCTGCCTTCATCAATCCTCTTTGTTACTTCTTCGAAAAACTCAATCAATTTTGTGAGACATGATTACCCACACACAAAGCTATGCTGACTGTGCCTAATTAGTCTTTGCCTTTCCAAGTACAGGCAAATACTGTTGCTCAGGATTCCCTCAAATAATTTGCTCACCACCGATGTCAGGCTCACTCATCTATAATTCCCTGGCTTGTCTTTACCACCTTTCTTAAATAGTGGCACCACGTTGGCCAACCTCCAGACTTCCAGCACCTCACCTGTGACTATCGATGATCCAAATATCTCAACAAGGGGCGCAAAAATCACTTCCCTAGCTTCCCACAGAGTTCTAGGGTACACTTGATCAGGACCTGGTGACTTATCTACCTTTTATGCATTTTAAGACATCCAGCACCTCATGCTCTGTAATATGAACATATTTCAAGATATCACCATCCATTTCCCCACATTCTATATCTTACATGCCCTTCTCCACAGACGCAAGGCATCAGAAGCTGCTAATGGCTGAGTGAGGGGAGTGTGATACATTTAAACACTGTGGGAAAGACTACTTAAGCAATAGGCACATGATGTTGTATGGAAATGCAATCGCCAATCTTGACCACCCGTGCGACGTCAATAGATTTCACATGGCACTGCTGCGAGGTGCTTGGGTCAAGATGTCAGGAATTGACTTCCCTGGTCACCTGCTCCCGAGCCCTTAAGAGTGTGAGCCATGATGTTACTCCAACCTCTTACACCTATGACCCTGGAGCCCTCTCTTAGCCCCAGGATTCACTTATCCACATCTAAAATTCAACAGTTGTATCCCACAGCAACCTCCTGTCATTTGGTACAACTTCCCTTGAAGATGGACTGAGTGCCTTTAAGAACAGAATTTCAATAAAACGCTACTCGGATCCCTGTAAATAACAGGCATTGCCATAATGGGAGCAGGATGTGAATCGGAACCCCTTCACCCTGAATAATGCGACTAACTAATTTTAAGCCCGTCGATATACTTATTTTAACAAGGTTTTACATGAATAAAAAACCTGATAATTGGGAAAACTCAGTGAAATCATGTATAAAGCATTTTTTAAAAAATTTCAACTTGTCTCCACTGGGGGGTGAAACCAGAACTAAGGAGCATAGCCTCAAAATAAGGGGGAGCCGGTTCAGGACTGAGCTGAGGAAGAACTTCTTCACTTTAAGGGATGTGAATCTGTGGGATTTCCTGCCCAGGGAAGCAGTAGGAGCTAAATTATTTAATGTTTTCAAGGCAAAGCTAGATCTTTGAACAATAAAGGAATTAAGGGTTTACGGTGAGTGGGCGGGTAAGTGGAGCTGAGTCCATAAAAAGATCAGCCATGATCTTAGTGAATGGCAGAGCGGGCTCCAAGGGCCAGATGGCCTACTCCTCTTCCCGGTTGTTATATTCTTATGTTTAACCATTCATCATAAATGCATAATTTCAAGCACTTTTGGGATGGGGGGACAGGAAATGAAACATGTGAACCCCTTCCGGCTTGATCAACTAATAATTGAATCCATTGTGTACCTTCTATCCTTAAAAGAGGCTACAATAGGCTTGAATCTGCCTAAATCATGGCCATTCACTATTTCATCAGCTACTCTGAGACTAACCTCCTGTAGCAGATACACTTTGTAAGTATTTCCTTGGTTTCAATCTGTTTCAGGGACCATGCCTTAAATGCATGGTCTTGAACTGTTTACTGAAAATGGATGTTAGAGCATAAGCCTTTCAATTAAAAGACCACAAAATAGTTGAGCATTATTTAGGGTACATAGTATATGAAGCTAAACTAAATGAAAATATTGAAATGAAGAAAAGTGAGCAGTAAGGTAGGAAGTACAAGGCAAAGCTTTAAGTTCTCCTGTTTAAATTAAGATGATATAGTTGATATTATTGCAGAACTATTGTTTGTAGTGGAAATGCAATCCTCTTGCTAGCTCTATTTATGATTTTTTGCACTTCGTGGATATACAGGAAAACTTTTAGTGGCTTTAGAACAATTATTATTCTTTGATGGATAAACATAAATTATTTTTATTTGTATTGATACATGAATATGAAAGTGGTATCCTTAGAATGCTATTTCTGATGCATTTGTTTGTTTCCCATCATTACTTTTCCAGGCCTCAAAGAGGCCAATATTCACACTATTTTTAAATATTTATAGAAACTCTTACTGGCTGTTTTTATATTTCTAGCTAGCTTTCTCTCTTATGCTCATTCACTCTTTAATTTCTTGAGCAACTTTGCTGGTTTCTAAAATCTGTCCTATCTTCAACCTGTCATTAAACATTGTGGTATTATATGCTTTTTTTAAAAAAAATGCTACTATCCTTTACTTACTTAGTTAGCCCAATGAACAGTGTGTCCTTATCATAGATACTTTGTTGAAGTGGCTCACAAGACGAGTGAAATGTATTAAGGTGCATACCAGTCATTATCTAAGAGAATTATTTTAGCAGATGCATTGGGTTGGATTCCCTCCATCTGACTCTCTCCAAGGGGAGAGATTAAAATAACATTTAATTGTGCAGATTTGCTGAAACTCCCTGTAACAGTGCAGCTTTCTACATGTATTCAGAAAGACTTACATAAATAAACCAGTACCCTTCAAATTATGAAATCGTCCTTCAGAAAACAAGCTCTATTTAAATGACATTGAAATGCTGACTGATTACTGGCACCAAAGGCAAAACATAAAACCTGAAGTTAAGTATGAAAAATGGCAGGATTGAGGCTTGAATAAAAGTTAAGTTATTCCTTATTCTTTGACAACATCAGCCTCCTCTAAGAGCTGTCCAGCTGGTGGGTACCCCTCCATATGCTCCAATCTTATCTAACCACCCAATGCCAGAGAATCACTTGAAATGGTTTTCCTTCCTGCTCCTACATCCTGTTCTCCAGATTGCCCAAGGATCTATCCTCAGTACCCCCTCATTTCTCTTCACCCCTCACTGACATCCTCAAAACACCTGCCGGGTTCCTCATGTACATTTGATGCACCCAGCTCCACCTTATTGCCAGCTCTCTGGATTTCTCCTCCTGATTCGTCACACTGCATGTCTGACATCCACTCATGGACGAGTGGAGGTTCCCTCCAGTTGACTATTGGGAAGATTTACCTTGACTCCATCCCTCTCCTTGGCCATTGTCTGAAATTGAATCTAATTGGCAGCACCTTATATGACATTCCAACCTCATTCCCAAGCCATCACCAAATGCACCGTCTTCCTGTTCCATAATGTCACTCACCTTTGCCCCCAGTTCAGTCCACCTATTGCTGAAATCCTCTTTCCATTCCTTTGTTCACAATAGACTCAAATATTCCCTCCCCTTGTACATACTATATAAGCTTGTGGTTATCCACCTCTGCTTTCATCCCTACACTCAGCATCCCTGAGCTCACTGACCTACACTGACTCCCTGTGACATAATGTCAAATTTTTAAAATTCTCATACTTGCTTTCAAATTCTTTTCTGAACCCATTCTTCCCTAACTCCTCAACCTCTTCAACCTTACAACCCTTGGAACTATTCACATTCCCTCAATTCTGGCTTTCTGGAATGTCTGAGATTCACCACCCACTCAGAGAAGAAATTCCTCCTCAACTCTGTGCTAAATGTGTGAGGCCTCATTCTGAGATTATGCCCTCTGGTCCTAGACTCTCCTACAAGGCAAAAATACCTTTCTGACTCTACTCCATCAAGAGCCCTAAGGATTTTATATGCTTCAATAAAGTCACCTCTCATTCTTCTAAGCTCCAATGAGTACAGACCCAAAACACTCAACTTCTCCTTGCAAGACAGTCCCTCTGTAACTGATACTAACCTTCTCTGGATTGCCTCCAGAGCCAGTGTATGTTTCCATTGATAAGGGGTCCAAAACTGTTCCCAGTATTCCAGTTGTGGTCTTACGAGTGCATTGTATAGTTTTAACAAAACCTCCCAACTTGTAGGCTTAAACTTGCTGCTAAAGTTCTGCCACTTTTCCACTTGCCTCCTCTGAGATACTCCTTAAATCCTTCTTCCTGGAACTAACGCTAATATCTAATTTAAAGACGACACTAAATTGGTGGTATCGTGGACAGTGGGGAAGGTTATCTAATTACAAATTGATCTTGAGCAATTGGGTCAATGGGCTGAAGCATGACAGATGGAGTTTAATTTGCGAGGTTTTAATCCTCTAGTCAAACTAAAGTTGCATGACTTGTATCCTTTTTTTAATAGATATTTTTATTAGAAATTTAACATTTTTACAAGTTTACAAAAATAAACAAAACTCTCAGATATAAACATTGGTATACAATTAGCTCAAATATACAATAGCCAAAATTTAACAAAAAAAAACAAAACAAAAAAAAAACCGAAAAAAAGAAAAAAAACAAACAAAACTCAACTATCTACTAATCTAACCTACAACTAACCAGAGTGTATATTTAAGTCTCTTACATGCTCGGAATGTGTAAGCATCAGATGTAATAAAACCCGTATTCGTGCGGGATTCCTCCCCCGAGGGGCCCCGGACCAGCCAGGTTTGTAATCTCAATTAAATAAAAGCCCTTGTTAGGATAACCAAAATATCTGTATTTATGTAATTCAAGAAGGGCTGCCATATTTTATAAAATAATTCGGTCTTTCGGTGCACCATATTTGTAAGGAAGTCAAGGGGAATATATTCCCTTAATTAGTCTGTGCCAATTTGAAATTCCAGGGGGGCCCTCAGTCGCCCAGTTCACCAAAGTATTTTTCCTTGCACAGAAAGAAAGAATAGAAAATAGTCTCTTCCCGTACGTGTCCAGGGAGGGAAAGTTCGAAAAGCCCAAGAGGAGAGATTCAGGGTCCACTTTAATTTCCGTTCCTAAAATTTCTATCAGGGTACTTGCTACTTTAGTCCAATATCTACGGATCTTATGACAGGTCCATAAGCAATGTACAAGAGTGCCCACCTCTATTTTGCATTTAGGACACATTGGAGATGCTCCTGCCTTAAATTTTGCCAATCGAACCGGCGCTATATGGGCCCTATGAAGTATTTTCAGCTGGATAGCCTGGGTTCTGTTACAAATAGTAATTCTTCTAACATTTTCCCAAATATCATTCCACGTTTCTGTAGAGATTTCTAGTCCTAAATCCTGATTCCCATGTTTTAAGCAGATTATCCATATCTCCCGATACTTCATCATGTAGTAAATGATAAATAGTACTGACGGAAGATACCCCCACTGGTCGTAGGACACTACATTCTCTATCGGATTTATAAAGACTATCTAATAACGTAGTCTTCTTCTGTATATAAACTCGAATTTGGAAGTATCGAAAGAGGTCTCCATTGGGTAATCCGAATTTCTGACGCAGCTGTTCAAAAGACATCAGGACCCCGTCTTTAAATAGGTCCCCTAGACATGAGATACCCCTGGATCTCCAGAGTTAAAAAGTGGCATCTGTTAACCCCGGTTGGAATCCCCATGCTCCCACTATCGGTGCATAGGGGGATGTTTTATGAGAATTGCCCTCATTTTGCCGCATTATATTCCAAGCCTTGATTGTATTTAGTATTATGGGGTTTTTACAGTGATCTGTAATGATTTTCCTCTTGACTGAGAATAAAAGGTTAATAAGTGGGTATTTTACTTGAGAGGCCTCGATGTCCAACCAGATTGATTGTGGATCAGACAAGACCCAATCAGCTATGTAACTTAATAGGGAACTTAACTGATATTTCCTAAAATCTGGGAAGTCCAATCCACCCCTTCCCTGTGGAAGCTGTAGCTTCTTCAGCTTAATAAGGGACCACCTATGATTCCAGATAAAGGAACCCAGCCAGCCATATAATTTACATAAAGTCGTCCTCGGCAGCATCACCGGAAGCATTCTCATAGGATATAGGAGACGGGACAGGACATTCATTTTGATTAATGCTATTCTACCCAACCAGGAAATTGGAAGGTCTCCCCATCGCTGGAGGTCCTGCCTTATCCTTTCCAATAAATACACAAAATTAGCCTTATACAACTGACCAAATACTGGAGTAATAAAAATGCCTAAATATAAGAAGCCCTCCAGGGACCAGCGAAAGGGAAAAAGGGATCCGTCTGCTAAGCGGGGTATCATAGCAAGGCCACCCATTGGCATAGCCTCCGATTTTGAAAAATTTATTTTATAGCCTGAGAATGCGCTAAATGTATTGATAACTAGGATTAGGCAAGGTATGGACATCAGAGGGTTACTGAGGAATAGAAGAACATCATCTGCATAAAGGGTAATTTTATGTTTACCTGTACCAATCCTTGGAGCCGTTATATTAGGATCAGCCCGTATAGCTTCTGCTAATGGTTCAATTATTAGCGTAAATAACAATGGCGAGAGGGGACATCCCTGATGGCAACCCCTACCCACACTGAAGCTATCCGAACCTAATCCATTGGTAACCACAACTGCTTTGGGATCACTATACAATGTTGAGACCCATTTGGTAAATACCTGTCCAACGCCAAACCTCTCCAATGTGTAAAACAAATATGACCATTCGACCCTATCAAATGCCTTTTCGGCGTCTAATAAAACCACTACTCCTGGTATCTTTCCCTGATGACAGGCTTGAATCATATTCAGAGCCCTTCTAACATTATTGGATGATCTACGGCCCTTAATAAACCCGTCTGATCCTCCTTTATAATATGTGGCAGTATCCTTTCTAGTCTCAGTTTTAGAGAGGATTTTAAAATCTACATTTAGCAAGGATATTGGTCTGTATGATGTACAATCTTCTGGGTCCTTTCCTTTTTTAAGGATAAGAGAGATATTTGCCTCATTCAGCGAAGGCGGGAGACAGCCCTGACTATATGCATAGTTATACATGTCCATAAGTGGACCAGCCAGTATTTCTGTGAATTCTTTATAGAATTCAGCTTGAAAACCATCTGGGCCCTGTGCCTTACCATTCTGAAGTTGCCTAATTGCATCAAGTATTTCTTGGAGTGTAAGAGGAGCATTTAGGACCGATACATGTTCCGGAGTTAGGCCTGGAAAAGTCAATTTTTTAAAAAATGACTGCATCCTCTTCATCCTATCTTCACAATCCTGTGATTTATATAACTCAGAATAAAATTCTCTAAAGATCGCATTAATCTTTTTGTGATCATGAGTCAAAATACCCGTACTTTCCTTGATAGATGTAATAGTCTGAGGGGCCTTTTTTTCTTTGAAAGAAATGCTAAGTATCTACCTGGTTTGTCGCCATATTCATATAACCTTTGCTTTGCAAATAATATTTCCCTCTTAGCCGTTTGAGTAAGCGTAGTGTTTAGAGCTGTCCTAAGAGCAGTAATCCTTTGCAATTTAATAATAGAAGGTCGATCAGTGTATGTTGTTTCAGCCGCTTTTAAGCGAGCTTCAAGCAGACGCTGTTGTTCTCTCTTTAATTTCTTCTGGGTCGCTGAGTAGGAGATGATCAAGCCTCGCGTGTAAGCTTTGATGGTCTCCCACATCATTGATGGGTTGCTAACTGTACCTGAATTAATTTCTAAAAAAGTTTTAAATTCTTGAGAGAAGTACTTTACAAATTTACTATCTTTCATTAGGAAGGGGTCCATACGCCAATGCCGAGGGGATGTCCCATTGTTCCTCGCCTTAGTTTCCATATATACAGCAGCGTGGTCGGAAATTGCTATACTACCTATTTTACAGGATGATATGGAATTTAAAAAAATCGAGGGGCAAAAAACATATCACTTCTGGTATGACATTTATGTGGATTAGAGTAGAAAGAAAAATCTCTGCCCTGTGGATGAAGACATCTCCATACATCTACTAATCCTAATTCTTTGTTCAGATCCATCAATTGTCTAGATCTGGGAGGTACTCCTGCAGTACTCTTGGAAATCCTATCTATTTCCCGATCCATAATACAATTAAAGTCTCCCCCTATAATTATATGATGGGCATCAAAAGCCATTAATTTTGAAAAGGCTTCCGTTATAAATTTAAAGGGGTGTGCCGGGGGGCAGTACAAATTTAAAATCCCATATTCCTCTCCATTTATGAGGGCTTTAATCAAGATATATCGTCCAGATTCGTCTTTTATCTGCTTTAGGATTTTGAAAGGGAAATTCTTCCGAACAAGAATAACAACTCCCCTGCTTTTTGAGCTAAAAGAAGAAAAAAAGGCCTGATCAAATCCGCCCTGTCGTAATTTCAAGTGTTCTTTATCCGACAGGTGTGTCTCCTGTAGGAGAGCTATATCAACTCTTTCCTTCTTAAGATTTGATAATATTTTCTTCCTTTTAACTGGCGAATTACTCCCCTTGACATTCCAGGTGCACCACTTAACCGACTGATCAACCATAATCCTCTGGGTCAATCCGAGACCCCTCAGGAGGGGGAACCCTATCCAGAACATCCCGAGCGTAGAAAATATAAAATTTACAAAAATAAAACTTCTTTAATACACCCACAACAATACAATAAAAAACTATTTCTAAATAAAAAAAATATAAAACGTATCTAAGTGGAGACTTTCCCCCTTGTTCCCAGGGGGTGTCACTTCCTCTCCAAAAGTCCATCATATCCTCTCCCAACCAATGCCCCACCCTTGACCCAGGCACTCCTCAATAAAATGAGGAGAATTCAAATATAATACAAAACTAGATATAACAGTGAGCACCCTACCCCCACCCATACCAACACCTGGATATATTTGGTAATGTTAATACCATATATAAACATATAACTATAAAATTACCACCTCAACAAATAATAATTAAATATAGTAATACAAAATAACAAGGGAAAACAACCCCGCTCCTAGAGACAGAGGTAAGATTGAATAAGGTAACCACCTCCCCCCACCAACATTAACCAAACCCCCCAGCTTTTATATATATATATATATACATGCATCCCTCATATATACATAAAATAATAACAGAAAACGATCTCGGGGGGGGAGAAAATCAAACCCCTCTCCCCACCCTCCATGATAATATTAAACAGTAAGGTAAGAGAAAAAAAACAAGGGGGAGATATAAACCAAAGCGGGGGGGAAAGGCAGACCAACATCCATTATGTCTTACAGTTTATCTAAGAGAGTCCAAGAATTCCTTAGCCTTTTCTGGTGATCCAAAGTTATATACGGATCTTTCATGGTTAAAGCATAACGTCGCTGGGTAGTGTAAGGAGTACTGAATATTTAAGTCCCTTAAACGCTTCTTCGCCTCGTCGAATGCCTTCCTTTTTCAAACCAGAGCCGGGGAAAAGTCCTGAAATAGCATGATCTTGGATCCTTTATAGATCATAGCTTGGGGGTCTTTTCCGAGATTTCTAGACTTGTGGGCGGCACGGTGGCACAGTGGTTAGCACTGCTGCCTCACAGTGCCAGAAACCCGGGTTCAATTCCCGACTCAGGCGACTGACTGTGTGGAGTTTGCACATTCTCCCCGTGTCTGCGTGGGTTTCCTCCGGGTGCTCCGGTTTCCTCCCACAGTCACAAAGATGTGCGGGTCAGGTGAATTGGCCATGCTACATTGCCCGTAGTGTTAAGTTAAAAGGGGTAAATGTAGGGGTATGGGTGGGTTACGCTTCGGCGGGTCGGTGTGGACTTGTTGGGCCGAAGGGCCTGTTTCCACACTGTAAGTAATCTAATCTAATCTAATCTAATCTAATCTAATCTAGACGCTTCTCGGAGTATCTGCCTCTCCCTATAGCTCTGCAGCCGGAACAGGACCGGGTGCGGGCGCTGGTTCGAGCCGGGCCCGCATATTGCGACCCGGTAGGCCCATTCCACCCTTACCTGGCCTGATCCAGATTGCAGATTTAAAAGCTGTGGCAGCCACTGCTCCAGGAATGCTGTAACCTGGCCTTCCTCTTCCCGTTCGGGAAGGCCCAGCAAACGAATATTTTTTCGACGACCTCGATTATCGAGGTCGTCAATATGATTTTCCAAGGTCCGGACTCGCTGCTCGAGAGTCCGGACCTGATCCACGGCCGATTGAGCGGTATTTTCGGAGGTCGCGGCCTTTAACTCCGCCCCTCCGACTCGGCGTTCAATTTCCTGGATTTCTCGGTTGTGCTTCTGCAGCGCGGCCGAGAGCGAGTCCCAACAATTTCTGGATTCTGCAATAAAGGCATCGATTTTCGAATCCAGCTTGGAAATCATTTCTGCAAGGCTTGTTACTGTTGGTAAGTCCCCCGGGGCGGCTGTGGACGCTTCTGCTGCAGCTGGAGAGGGTGGGGGAGGGGTTCCTGCCTGCTGAGAGCTGCGGGCTCCCTTCCCTTTAGTCATTTTTACTTAGGATTAAATTGTTTAAATGTAATATTACACAACTAATTAAATTATACAACTATTATAAATGATTTGGTGAGCATGGTACGGGGTGGGTGACCCACTGTACCCAAGTCTTGGGAGGAGCACTAAAGACTCAGTCTTGCTGGGTCGCCGCCATCTTGGATCCCCCATGTCTTGTATCCTTATGAACATGGAGTAGGCCACTTTAGTTTGACCCAGGGAAGTTAAAACAAATGAACCCATTTACCTTCAAGTTCAAGATGGCGCCGGACTGTGGAAACATTTTGTGAACTGTCTACAGCAGATCTTATCATAATCAAAGACCACTCCCACCCCAGTTATACTCTCTTCCACCCTTTTCCATTAGGCAGAGGATATATAAGTTTGTACACACCTATGAATAGATTCAAGAACAGCGTTTTCTCCGCTGTTATCAGAATTCTGAATGGACCTGTCAGATTTTAAATTTGATGTTGATCTCACTCTCTGTGCACCTTTGCTGCAGACATACCATTGTATTCCTCGTTCTGCTCCATTATCCTAATAGGCTTTGGATGGTATGATCTGCCTGTACTGCACAAAAAACCAAACTTTTCACTGTACTTAGGTACATGTGACAATAATAAATCAAATCAAATCAAATCTAACTACCAGTCCAACTTTTGAAGAGCTATAGAAAGTGTAGTCTTTGCTGATCCTAGTGATATTTTAGATTAGATTCCCTACAGTGTGGAAACAGACCTTTCAGACCAACAAGTCCACACTGACCCTCTGAAGGATAACCCACCCAGACCCATTTCCCACTGACTAATGCACCTAACATTATGGGCAATTTGGCATGGCCAATTCACCTGACCTGCACATCTTTGGACTGTGGGAGAAAAAGATGTATGAAATAAATATGAAATATTTATTTTTATGTTTTGCGTTTGTGAGAATATCTGTGCTAGGCTATTTTCTGATTACCATCACGGTGAAGGGCAGGAAAACATCAAGGCAACACCATGAGTGATTACCTCTTTTAGCAATTTGCACCAGTTCCTGAATTTCTATCAGCCTGTGATCCCTGATAGGCAGCAGATCCAATCCTTTCACTGATGTTGGGAGTTAAAAATTCATCATTATATTGTTTACCCAGGATTCATCTGCCAAAGTGACAGATTTAACCATCCATCGTTCATACAATCATTTAGTACCAACAGCTGAGAGCTGGTTCAGAAATCCAGTGAATCTTGGAGGAAGCTGAATAAATAAATATTCAGAGTAAACTCTTTCGATATTACTGTTTACTTGCATGTTCATTCAGACTCTGCAAAGCACCTACCTTGTTGTGTGAGTGGTCGTCAGCCAACATATATATCCTTTGTAAGATAATAGCAAAACTCTACGGATGCTGGGAATCTGAAATAAACCGAGAAAGTGCGGGATAAACTCGGCAAGTCTGGCAGCATCTTTGGAGAGAGAAACAGAGTTAACGTTCCAAGTCCAGTATGACTCCTCTTCAGAACTGAAGTGTCAATACTTGTCTTCTGTTTTGAAGAAGAATTACATTAAACTCAAAACATTAACTCTCTCCACAGATGCTGTCAGACCTGCTGCATTTCTGTGTCTGTTTCAGCTTTTGTAAGATGTTACCTGTGGCCACTTTAAGTCAGAAAGTCGTGTGATCTATTTCCATTCTAGAGACTAAGCACACAATCCGGGTTCATATTTTAATGCAGGTTTAGGGGGGGGGGGTGCGTCAAAGCAGCTGTCCCTTGCAGATGGGCAAAATGTTTCCTTAAAATTGTTTGGAAGATGAGCAGGAGAAGGAACATTCCTTCAGTGTCCTGGCCAATAGAGTCATTGAGTCATAGAGTCACACAGCACAGAAACAGATGCTTCAGTCCAACAGGGCTGCACCGACCAGATCACCTATATTAATCTAGGGCCCCATTTACAAGCACTTGGCCCATATCCCTCTAAACCTTTCCCAGTTATGTACCTATCCAGACGCCTTTTAAATGTAATTGTACCCATCTCCACCACCTCCTCTGGCAGCTCATTTTATACACGCACCACCCTCTGTGTGAAAAGATTGCGCCTTAGGTTCCTTGCTCAAACAACATCACAAAATAGGGTAACTGATCATTATCACATAAATGTTTGTGGGCATAACATTGCAGCTGTTTTCCCTACAATATAAAAGTCAGAACACTTCAGATGTCCTCCATCAGCTTTAAAGTGCTTCAGTACTGAAGTCACAAAATGTAATTTAAAAAATGAAAGGCTTCTTTCTTTTTAATCCCTTAGTTTCTTTATCTTAGCTACCTCAAGTTCTAGAAAGAAAAGTGCACTCTCATTCACTCAATACTTTAATGATCTTCTTAACAACCCTCTATCCTCATCAAATTGTGAGACACTCGCCTTTCCTAATGAACTTTCTGATGCTCCACATATCAGGATGTGAAGAGAATTCCATCAATTTAAGTGTCACTTGTTCCAGATTCATTGAGCGGCTTACATGACATACACCCTGACCAAGACTTCCTGATGGTTGAGACGAAAAAATCCTTGTGTTCTGCCTGGAAAGGGGCGAGGAATAGGTGATCTGGTGCCCCAGAGAAAGAGATGCACAATGTCTTACATTCTCATTGTTCAGTAGAAATGAAGGGTAACGTCTACCTGACGGGACTCATACATTAAATATAGAATCACGGGATTGTTGCAATACGGTGTCCAGTTCTGGTCACCCTATTATAGGGAGAATATGATTACGCTGGAGAGGATTCAGAAGAGATTTACCAGGATGTTCCCAGGAATAGAGAATTTGAGTTATAAGGAGATGCTGGATTGGCTGGGACTATCTTCTTTGCAGAATAGTAGGTTGAGAGGTGATCTTATAGAGGTTTATAAAGTAATGTGGGTTATAGATAAGGTGAATGATAGGTGTCTTTTCCTCGGCTGAAGGATTTCAAGACTAGGAAGCATATTTTCAAGGTGAGGGGCAACACTTTTACACAAAGATTGGTTCATACGTGGAATGGACTTCCAGAGGAAGGTTTAAGGTAAAAGGAGATAAGTTTAAAGGAGATGTGAGAGGCAAGGTTTGGGTGGTAAGTGCCTGGAATGCACTGCTACCAGAGGAAGTGGTGACGGTAGATATGATTGTTTAGGAGGCATCTTGACGGACATGTGAATAGGCAAGGAATAGAGGGATATGGACGGTGCAGGCAAAAGATTTTTAGTTTAGAAAGTCATCAAGTGTCAGTGCAGACTTGGTGGGCCATAGGGCCTGTTCCTGTACTGTACTGTTCTTTGGCCTTGTACACTATTTCAATCCAAATAATCATTCAGTATCTAATTTGATTTAAGCTAATGCTGCCTCTGACACATTGAGATACTAGCCTGGTGTATCTTGGATTGAGAGTATCTATACACTGGGTGGAACGTTTTAGGGGACTGTAGACTATGCTGAGAGCATGATAGAATTAGATGGAAGGTCCAGTGAGGCCCACCTTTTATGCTTTTCACAGTACCGTGGTGAGATTCTCACTCGCACCAGTAAAGTGGACAATTGATGGGAGGGTAGGGGGCAGGGACACTTAATGCTTGTTAAAGCACCATGCCACAACTCACCTCATTAATGTTCAGGCGCCTATCTTACTAAACTCATTAAAGAAGCTAAATCTCCATTAATAAACCAGTTTGGGTGCCTGGTGGATTCAGCTCACCCGCTTGCTCTAAATGACCTCTACATTGCCTGCAGCCAAACCATAGCCCAGGGCATGATCCATGGTACCAGCCGCACATACCCATAGCTCCTTGAAAAGAGTCAGAGGTAGATAGGATAGTGAAGAAGGCGTTTGGTATGCTTTCCTTTATTGGTCAGAGTATTGAGTACAGGAGTTGGAGGTCATGTTGTGGCTGTACTGGACATTGGTGAGGCCATTTTTGGAATATTGTGTTCCATTCTGGTCTCCTTCCTATCGGAAGGATGTTGTGAAACTTGAAAAGGTTCAGAAAAGATTTATTAGGATGTTGCCAAGGTTGGCGGATTTGAGCTACAGGGAGAGGCTGAATAGACTGGGGCTGTTCTCCCTGGAGTGTCGGAGGCTGAGGGGAGACCTTATAGAAGGTTTATAAAATCATGAGGGGCATGGATAGGGTAAATAGACAAGGTCTTTTCCCTGGGGTGGGAACGTTCAGAACTAGAGGGCATAGGTTTAGAGTGAGAGGGGAACGATTTAAAAGGAACCTAAGCGGCAACGTTTTCATACATAGGGTGGTATGTGTATGGAATGAGCTGCCAGAGGAAGTGGTGGAGGCTGGTACAATTACTGCAGTTAACAGGCATCTGGATGGGTATATGAATAGGAAGGGTTCAGAGGGATATGGGCCACATGCTGGCAAATGGGACTAGATTAGGTTAGGATATCTGATCGGCATGGATGAGTTGAACCGAAGGGTCTGTTTCCATGCTGCACATCTCTATAACTGCATGACCAGGTTGGCATTTCTCCAAGGTACTGGCAGTGCCCTCTGGAAGCACAGACTTACATTGCAAGGTGCACCAGCAACTAGCATCGAAAGGTTACAACAGGGAGACGCTGTGCAGGGATAGACACCCAGTGTGCAGACTAGACCAGATACCATCTCTCGGATTGCTCACTTGCACTGTTAGTTCTCACTCACTTAGCACCTACTGCATGTTCACAGCATCCCTGCCTTACCTCGCTTATTCAGAGAAACAGGCTCCATGCCTTTCTGGCCAGCAAACCTCAGTCTAAGGGGTCTACAGCTTGCTACGTGGTAGTGTGCTGCATCAATCTCACACCGTGCTCTATTTGCCAGCAATTTATGTGGCAGACACACAGGATGTGTAGAAAACAGAAATCCATTTCTCAAAGTCTTGGTGGAGTCCATCGAGGTACCCATCAGTCAGGGGGTCCTGGCACAGTAGGTCCAGGGTAACCTCTCATACCAGTCTGTGGGATTGGCCACATTCAGATGTCCTCTCTGGGAGTTTGCAGTCAGGGGGCCCATGCCTTTCCCTGTCCAGTGAGTCAGTGTTGGCTCTAATGGCAACTCCAGGGCATAGGGCTAATACAGTCAGGGAAATGGAATGCTATCAGCCTTGCCCCGGGCTGCATGGTCACATCACTCAAGGGGTTGAGCACCTGTCCACAGGAACCAAGGTGGAAGGGTGAGGTAGGATAGGGGAGAGAATGAGGCCACAGAACTGCCCTGACAAGGGCAGGGTGGTAGACGTCGTACAAATGGATTTTAGTAAAGCCTTTGATAAGATTCCACATGGTAGGCTGCTCTGGAAGGTGAGATTGCATGGAATCCATGGAGAGCTGTCAAATTGGATACACAGTTGGCTTGATGGTAGGAAGCAGAGGGTAATAGTGGGAAGGATGCTTGTTAAGCTGGAGGCCTGTGACTAGTGGAGTGCCTCCAGATCAATGCTGAGCCCATTGCTGCTTGTTATCTATATCAATGATTTGCGTGAGAATGTACAAGGCATGATGAATAAGTTTGCTGATGACACTAAAATAGGAGATATTGTGGACAGTGAGGAAGGTTATCAGAGATTGCAGCTGGGGAAGTGGGCCGAGAAATGGCAAATGGAGTTTAATATAGATTAGTGTGAGGTCTTGCATTTTGGAAAGTCAAATTAAAGTAGGAGTTTCATGGTGAATGGTAGGGCCTTAAGGAGTGTAGTGGAACAGAGGGACCTTGGAGCTCAGGTGTACAGTTCTCTGAAAGTGGAGTCACAGATAGACAGGGCAGTGAAGAAGGCTTTTAACATACTGGTCTTCATCAGTCAGGGCATTGAGTATAAAGTTGGGAAGTTATGTTGCAGTTGTACAGGATGTTGGTGAGGCTGCACTTGGAATGTTGTATTCAGGGATGTCGCCAGGACTCAATGGTCTGAGTTATGGGAAGAGGCTGGACAAGCTAGGACCTTTTTCTTTACAGTGCAAGAGACTGAGAGGGGATCTTACAGAAGTGTATTAGATCATGAAAGACATGAATGCATTCAGTCTTTTTCCTCGGGTTGGGGAATCGAGGACTAGAGGGATCAGTTTAAGGTCGGAGGGGAAAGAACCTGAGGGACAATTTTTTACATAGAAGGTAATATGCATATGGAATGAGCCGCCAGCAGAAGTGGTTGAGGCGGGCACATTAACAACATTTAAAAGGCATTTGAACAAATGCACAGATAGGAAAGGTTGAGAAGGGTATGGGCCAAGTGCAGGGAAATGGGGTTAGTGTGGGTGGACATTTTGGTCAGCATGGACCAGTCTGGGACAAAGGGCCTGTCTCCATGCTGTAAAACTTTATAACTCTGTGACCGAGTCTCAGTAAAAGGGACAATGTTAACGTTTTGGCAGATATCCGCAATCCGTTATAAGAACATGAGAGACTCGAGTTAGCTGATAAATGAAGCGAGGTTTGTAAGATAGGGCGAGTAAACTCCCTTAGCCTCATGGTGAAAAGTCCCTCCAAATACCTCGAACACAACCCAGACAAGAAACTATGAGATTCAGCCCAGTGCTGTGATCTGAGACCACCCTGCCAACTTCTTTAGGATGCTGGTCAAGATCACCAACTTATGTTATGATCCAGTTTGGTTCCAGTAACCTTTTAAAGTAGACCAAAATTGTGATTCAGGAAATTTACAGGAGAATATGACTTGAGATTTCACTGTTTTAAACAAACTATGATACCATACAGGTTAGATCAGTTATATAATCTACATTACACATACAACTTATTATCATGTCTGGGTCATATAGAGTCATAGAGTTTGTACAGCACAGAAGCAGACCCTTCTGTCCAACTCGTCCATGCTGACCAGATAACTTGAATTAATCTTGTCCCATTTGTCAGAACTTGGCACACAGCCCTCTAAACCCTTCCTATTCAATATCCATCCAGATGCCTTTTAAATGTTGCAATTGTACCAGCCTTCCCCACCTCCGCTGGCACCTCGTTCCATACACGCACCATCCTCTACGTGAAAAGTTGCACCTTAGACCCTTTTTAAATCTTCCCCTTAACCTATGCCCTCTAGTTTTGGACTCCCCTATCTTGGAGAAAAGACCTTGGCTCTTCATCCTATCTATGTCCCACATGATTTTATAAGGTCACCTGTCAACCTCCTATGCTCCAGTGAAAACAGCCCCAGCCTATTCAACCTGTCACTGTAAATCAGACCCTCCAGCCTCAGCAGCATCCATGTAAATCTTTTCTGAACCCTTTCAAGTTCAAAAAACTATTTCCTATAGCAGGGACAGCAAGATTGAAAGCAGTATTCAAAAAGTGGCCTAACCAAAGTCCTGTACAGCCACAACATAACATTCCAACTTTTATACTCAATGCACTGACCCCAACGATTAATCACACATGAGTCATCGAATTCCACTAATCTTCATAAGGGATTACAATTCTTCACTTTTGAAACAAACTCTGAATAGACATTCTCTGGCCGTCTCCTTTGAGCTCCTGGAATTGTCCTGAATTATCCATTGAGCAACCTTTGGAGTAAACTGTGTTCTGAATACTATGTTTTATAGAGAATTCTGGCTTTCCTAGTACAATAGGATATACAGGAAATGGATTTCATTCACAGTGTGCACTGTCCTTGAGGCTGCTTGCTCTATATTCCTAAGGAAAGCTGTTCTAATCTTTATATTCTGCAATACTGATGTCTGTTCATTTTAGATTCTCAAATGCAGCTCTCTCGTGTAGTGTATGAGAACTCTGTATTCTTATGCCCATTCTAACCTGGGGTCTTCTCTCTTCCTGACGTCAGGATGATGTGAACAGTTGCTTTACTTGAATCCATTGTACCACACAATTCATACTGTCCAAATAGTGAGAAATGAGTTGTAAGTACAGAAAAGAGTTGTCAGCACAATTCCCAATGGACCCCATTTCTGAGCAGGAATCCAATACATCACTGTCAGCTCTGAAGCATCTGAAATGCATGCAAAGAATGGGAACGTCACCTGGGAAAACCAAGAGGTTTGTGGATTGATGATGCTTTGATAAGACACTATGAAACATCTGAGAAAACGGAGGCAGCGTGATCAGGGTAATAGCTTTGCAAAGCCATCACTGCTCCCTATTAATGTTGGCAGTAGATGGTCATGCATTAAGTTCTTGCATTATTGATGCCAGCTTGTTTCTTGAGAGTTCAAAATGGAACCATGGCATTGAACTTGTGACCATAAATCAGTCTTTTCTCAAAACTTGAAATTGCAATTTACCTCAGTTTACAACATTCTGTCAAACTGCAGGTCTGTGAGCTTGGAAGGTGAGGCGCGAGTGAGAGTGACTGCTCATAACACTGAGATTATTTATTTTACCAAGGCATCAAGAAGCTCTGGGATGGGTAGGGGAGTAGGGTGAGGAGTAGTGCTAGTTGTTGGGCTGTGATTGAAGAGTAGTGGAAGTTAGGACTCTACTAGTTGAACTCCATATTTGATGGTTATTGGAGGTCAGTCATCTCTGCTAAAAATACACAAGGCATGAGTCAGACCACAGTGAGAATACAGTAAATAGTTTGGTCCCTTGTCTAAGGAAAGGTATTCAAGCATTGGAGACAGCCTAGAGATGGTTCTTTATGTTGATCTCTGTTCCGCCTTATGAGGAGAGTTTGAGTAGGTTTGTCATGTACTTATTGAACTGTAGAAGAAGGAGATGAGATCTTACTGTCACATACAAGATTCTTTGGGGACTTGACATAATAGATGTGGAATGCCTTTTTCCTCTTGTGAGACTAGAGGGCATAATCTTAGAGGAAGGGGTTAGCAATTTAAGACAAAGATGAGGAAGAATTTGTTCCTCAGATGGTAGTGAATCTATTAAATTCTTTACCACAGGGAACTAGTGAGGCTGCATCATAAAGTATAATCAAAGGCTGAGATAAACTTTCAATTGATAAGTGAACCAAGGGTTATGGAGAAAAGGCAGGAAAGAGGAGTTGACATTTATTAGATCAGCCATGATCTCATTGAATGGCAGAGCAGACGTGATGGGCCAAATGGCCTATTTTAGTTTTTACATCATATGAGCAATGAATAAGAAAACATTGGTCTAGAGAATTAGAGGAGAGAGAGAGAGATCACGTTGATAGGGAGAGGGGTATGCCATAGAACGTGGTGGGGATGGTGAGTAAATGACAGTCAGGATATCCATCCAAAGCAAGGGAGGCAGTGCTACAAGGGAAGATGTGGCTGAGGATGTATTGTGGGGTTACTTTGTGTGGGTGTGGGTGAGAGTTGGTGATCAGGAAGTATCTGAGATGGCTGAGACTGGGTTAAGGATTTCAGACTAATTCTGGGGTGAGTGCAGTGATGGGAGATTTACACTTCAGCTTTTGTTTTGGACTTTGGTTTTTCAGGCAGTCCGACAAAGATGAACGATAAGAGTTGCAGAATTATCCATGAACCTGATCCATATTGATGAATAATTAACAAGTTTCTGTTTATTGTGAGAAGGTGTTTATGAGGGGACCATTAAGTCTCTACTAATTGCATGTAATTTTGTTCTTTCTCTCGCTCTCCAAGGGGATAGTTTCTCTGAAGACTCTCCAGAATTAAATCATAAAACCTGATTCTTTACAAACAGGTTCATACATTGTTCACATATGTTGTTCACAGAGGAATTTTTTCCATCCTGCAGGTTAATTATAATTATACTTCGAACACTTCAGGGCTTGCTGTCCACATTATCCAGCCACCGCACCCCCCTGTTCTATAAAAAGCCTTAACTGAATAATGAGTCCACAAACAATCCTTTTTCACATCATGGTCACTCTTGTCAGTTCATCCCAATGGTTGTTCCTGGTGCTTAAGCACTGTTAAACCAGAGAAAAGGCTTACAGGATAGAAGATGTTTTGCCTGAATTGGGTTTGTTAGGAGAGAGAGTGTGGTGGGGAGGGTTATTTATCCATCTGGTGGCCTATGACCAGCTGTGTTCCACAAGGACTGATACTGAGTCTACTTTTTTTTTAATATAAATGATTTGAATGAGGATATGGGAGGCATGGTTGCAGATGATATCAAAACTGGTGGTGTAGTGGATAGATTGTCTAGGATTACAAAGAAGTCTTGATCAATTGTATCAATGGATTGAGGAATGGCAGATGGAGTTTAATTTGGATAACTGTGAGGTATTTCATTTTGGTAAAACAGAAAAGGGCAGGATTTATAGAATTAATGGTAGGTCCCTGTGTCGTGTTATAGAACAGAGAGACCCAGGGATTCAGATACATAATTCTTTGAAATTTGAGTCAGGGTGTTTAAGGGGGTCGGGTATGTTTTGGCGCCGTCCTTTGTGCGTGAGTATTTGACACCGCCTATTTTGCCTCTAAATTGTTTTGGTGCTCATTACTTTGGCGCCAAGTTGTTTTGACGCTTTTGTCATATCTTGAATAAATTGATAAGATTGTAATGAATAGGTTAAAAATAATGAATAAAAAAGAATTAGATTTACTTCTTACAATGCAATAAAAACAAATTTCTTACAATGCTTCTAAAATAATTCAACAAATAAAATGACTTATAAATAATTTAATGCATTTCATAGTTGTCGGCTAAGCCACGCAAATATTCCAGCGGTTCCCGTGAATCAAACTGTCGCACGATATTCAAAATGCGTTCATCAGCCCTAATGTATTTCAGACATTTTCGATTTGGAGTATTCCCGGCAATCAACTGTTCATAATACGCATCACGCCCTTTTTGAATTCTCCTCATACCATCGATGAATTTCCATATAACAGGATGGTTAATTCCTAGTTCTGCATATATTTTTCTATGTGCAGCTTCAGCATGATTGTTTGTTCAGTCCTCACCAGCTATGGTTCGACTGTACAGATTACACATTTCTGTAGGAAAAGGTGGCGAACGTCGACTTTTTTTATTCTGAATTGGCGCCAAAACACTTCAGCGCCAAAGTAATGAGCGCCAAAACAACAGGGCCAAATGATCGGCGCCAAAAGGGTGGCGCCAAATAGTCCCATTCCGGTTTCAGGAATTGTTTAGCACACTTGCCTTCATTGCTCAGACCTTTGTGTATAGAAGTTGGGACATCATGTTGAGGTTGTACAGGACTCTTTGGAGTACTTTGTGCGGTTTTGGTCACTCTGTTATAGGAAGGATGTTATTAAACAGGATGAGAGTTCAAAAACAATTTACCAAGATGTTATCAGGAATGGAAGGTTGGAAGTATGAAAATAAGATGGATAGGCTGGGACATTTTTCACTGGAGCATAAGTGGCTGAGGGTGATCTTATTGAGGTTTATAAAATCATTAGGGGCATAAAGAAGGTAAATAGAAATAGTCTTCTCCATAGGGTGTGGGTGTTCAAAACCGGGGGCATATTATTAAGGTGAGAGGAGAAAAGTTTAAAAAGTAGATGAGGGGCAACTTTTTTATCCAAAGAGTGATTTGTGTGTTGAATGACCTACCTACCAGCAGAAGTGGGGAATGCAGATACAGTTACAATATTTAAAAGACATTTGGATAAGTTCATGAATAGGAGATTTACAGGAGTGGTTCCAGGGATGAGAAACCTCAGTTATGAGGATGGATCAAAGAAATTAGAACTGCTCTCCTTGGAAGGCAGAGAGTTGGGATAAGGGGACATTTTCCCGATGGCAACCCAACCTGTAACTAGTGGAGTGTCACAGCAATCAATATTGAGCCCACAATTGTTTACAATATATTATCAATGACTTAGAAGAGGCAAGTGTATATCTATTGCCAAGTTTGAGATAGCACAGAAATAGATGGGAAAGCAAGTGGCAAAGATGACACAAAAAGTATACAGAGGGATAGAGACAAGTTAAGCAAGTGGGGAAAGACTTGGTGGATGGAATATAATGAAGAAAATGGAAAGTTATGTATTTTGACAGGAAGAATAGAAGAAATAAATATAAATTAAATGGATAAAGAATGCAGAAAGCTACACAATAGAGAGATCTGGACGTTCACAAACACAAGTTACAGAAAACTACCATCCATGTTCAGTGGGCAATAGGGAAGATAAATGGACTACAAAAACAGAGAAGAGTTGCTAAAATTAGACAAGACACTCGTTGAAACACAACTGAAATATTGTGAACAGATTTGGTTCCTTTATCTAGGGAAAGAGTTACTTATATTGGGGGAAGTCCAGAGAAGATTCACTTGACTGATCCCAAGTATGGAGTGACTTTTATGAGGAGAGATTGAGTAGGTTAGAATGTTGAAGAATGAGAGACAATGTTGATTCTTAGGGGACTTGAGAAAGTGGATACGAAATGGTTATTTCTCCTTGTAGGAGTCTTGGACCAGAGTAAGAGATTGCCTGGTTAGACTCAAAATAAGGAAGAATTTCTTCTCTCAAAGGGCAGTGAGTTTGCGAAATTCTTTACTTCAGTGTGCTGTTGGGGCTGGGTCATTAAGCATATTCAAGGCTGAGATAAACAGACCTTTTAATCAGTAAAGGAACCAGGATTATGTGGGAAAAGGTAGGAAAGTGAAGTTGAGGATTATCTGATCATCCTCGAACTCATTGAATGGCAGAAAACACTCAATGGGCCGAATGGTCTAATTCAACATCCTATGGTCATACAAGGATTGTGAATGGGGAGGGATAGATATAAAGAGATTTGAAAAAGTAGCAAATTTGACGTGTGAAAAATCTTTTTCACACAATGATTGGTTGGAGTGTAGAAGGCACTAACTGGAAGTGGGATGGAGGCACATTCAAATGGAGGCATTCAATAGGATATTGGATGGTTATTTACAGAGGAACAATGAGTATGAGTGCAGGTAAATGGCTGGTGAATGGTATCAAGTCATAATGCTCATTTGCAGCTCTGGCACAGACACAATGGGCAGAATGGCCTCCTCTGCTGTAACAGTCCTGTGATTTCTGTGAATACAATAGCTGCCAGCTCATGGCGCAAGTTAAGAAGTCTGTGTGGCAGGAAATCCATCCATAACCAACTTTTTAAATCATTTATGCAGATTAATCGCTTTGTGAGTTTTCCCTCCTGGTTTGATTCAAAGTAGTTTCCGACCCTCAGTTCCATGTTTTGCAAAAAGAGTTTTTCACATGTAAGTTACAAATGTGAGTTACTGTCTGGAATCATGTCGCCTTTTCTCCAATCACTGCAGCATCTGTAGCAACAACGTGCTGCCCTCACGTCTCCCGTCTCTATTTGAGGCATACAGTCATGGGTGTTTCGACCCATCTGTCAGAAGGCAGCTGTAATTACGGTTTTGACGCAGGGAAGTGGGAGGAGGGGTAGGATGCAAGGAAAGTGAGTGCCTGCCATTCCTCAAAGTCAAATGGAACTGAAGAGAGTCTGTAATTACTGGCAACCTCCCTAATGGTGGGCAGGAGCTGAAGGAAGCTAGACAAGTGCCATTTGTTCCTCTCCAGTTAAAAGTGTTTTAACCAGTTACTCCGACATGTTATGACACACCTCCATGTCAGGGAGAAATTTCGACCAAGACTTTCTGGCAAATGGGATACAAACCCATGTCTATTTTATGGTTGCACCAACAAGAGAACTGCATTTCTACATTTTTAAGCTCAATGGTCTCACAATAGACAGTTGCGAACTCTCAACATTTTGATGAGAATAAAGCACATAAGAAAGCAAATTAGGAATAGGCCATTCAATCCTGTGAGCCTGCTCTGCCATTTAATAAGATCTCACCTCAGCCTCAACTCCACTTTCCTGCCTTCTCTCCATAACACTTTAATCCATTCCTATTTAAAAATCTGTCTATCTCCTCTTTAAATTCACTCAGTGTCTCAGCAACCACTGGGGTTTTGAGTTCATGACCATTTGAAACAAGTAATTTCTCCTTTGTTCTGAGGAAGGATCACTGGACCCGAAATGTTAACTCCGAGTTCTCTCCACAGATGCTGCCAGATCTGCTGAGCTTTTCCAGCAATTTTTATTTTGTGTCTGACTTTCAGCAGCCGCAGCTCTATCGGTTTTTAATTTCTCTTCATCTCTGTTTTAAAAACTGTTACCCCTTATACTCAAACTATGACCTCTCATTCCTAATTGTCCTACAAGAGGAAACATCCTCTCTATGTCTACTTTGTCAACCTCTTTAGCATCTTACGTTCCTCAATTAGATCATCTCTCGTTCTTCTAAACTCCAGACAGTATGGGCCTCAACTGCTCAATCTCTCTTCATAAAGATAAAGCCCTCATCTCTCGAATTAATCAAGTGAAACTTCTCTGAACTGCCTCCAATACAACCACATCACTCCTCAAGCAAATGGACCAAAACTGTACACAGTACTCCACATGTAGTCTCACTAATGCCTTGTACAATTTCAACAACTGCTGGAATATTGCATGCAATTCTGGTCTCCTTCCTATCGGAAAGATGTTGTGAAACTTGAAAGGGTTCAGAAAAGATTTACAAGGATGTTGCCAGGGTTGGAGGATCTGAGCTACAGGGAGAGGCTGAGCAGGTTTGGACTGTTTTCCCTGGAGCGTCGAAGGCTGAGGGGTGGCCTTATAGGGGTTTACAAAATTATGAGGGGCATAGATAAGATAAATAGACAAAGTCTCTTCCCTGGGGTCAGGGAGTCCAGAATGAGAGGGCATAGGTTTAGGGTGAGAGGAGAAAGAATATAAAAGAGACCTAAGAGGCAACTTTTTCACACAGAGGGTGGTACGGGTATGGAATGAGCTGCCAGAGAAAGTGGTGGAGGCTGGTACAATTGCAACATTTAAAAGGCATTTGGATGGGTAGATGAATAGGAAGGGTTTGGAGGGATATGGGCCGGGTGCTGGCAGGTGGGACTAGATTGGGTTGGGATATCTGGTCGGCATGGACGAGTTGGACCGAAGGGCCTGTTTCCATGCTGTACATCTCTATGACTCTATAATCACACTTCCCTACTATACTCCATTCCTTTAACAGTAAATACCAATATTCCGTTTGCCCTCCTTATTATCTATTAAACATGAATACTCGCTTTCTGTGACTCATGCACAAGAACACTCAGATCCCTCTGCTCTAAAGAATTTTAAAGACTCTCTCCATTTACATAATAGATTGTCTTTTTATTCTTCTAACCAAATGGATTAACTCACACCCATCCAAGTTGGCTACCTCCTGCCTGGTGCATCCATTGGAATGCAGAAGAATGAGAGGTGACCTTAAGGAGACATACAGGATCCTGAAGGGACTTGACAGAGTGGGGCTGAGGGGATGTTTCCCCTTATGGGGTAGTCTAGAACTAGGGGATATAGTTTAAAAATAAAAAACTCACATGTGTAAGATGGAGATGAGGAGAACTTTATTTTTTTTCTCAGAGGGTTGTGATTCCAAGGCATTCCGAGGCAAGGTGAGTCCAAGGAAAAATGCACTGGAGGCTGGATGAATGGACATTTTTTTAAGATAGTGTGACAATATTATGGCTTTAAGAGGTACTGAGTAGTCTGCTCCAAAGCCCAGAAAGTAAACAGCTTGAGAGGCCTTGTTTTGTTTTTAAAGTTGGAACAATAGAAGCAGTCTGAATGGG